>NC_087071.1:18504218-18721234 GCF_963678635.1 Symsagittifera roscoffensis | reverse complement strand
ACTTGTCTCAAATGCTTTTCTCAGAAACGTTCCCATGGGTGTCAAAATTCTGTGAGATTAAACTTGTTTTTCTGCACACACAGTAAGGCATACTTTTTGAGAATTGTACACTTGAGTGCAATTGCAGGCATTCCTTCAGCAAATTAGCAAATATTAAATTTACGCAAAGTGAAATTTTTTTCTGCAAATAAACACGCGCTATTGAAAAACTCAGCGTTAACAACCTTAAAGTCAACCAGCTGCACCCCTAAGAAAGTTTTTGAATGTAATAGTTGGTCAGATATTGCAAAAAGTGTTGAAATGTTTTCACTTGATTTGTTTTACAAAAATGATTGCTGGTAAAAAGCCTCTCAACTATGAGCTCACTTATCGATGTCTTTAAGTAACAGAAACATTTGATGGACATCCATCAGATTTGCAAATTGAAAATCAAAGCCTGATTGGAGAAAAAACCAGAAGACAAGAAGTATTCTGTCTCGTTTTTGAACGTTTGAACGTAACAACATGTTAAGTTTTACTCCGTTTTTTTTGGCAAATAATAAAGCTAGTTTTCAGCTTTCGGATCTACTTAACAATCCCCCCCCTATGGTACCTACTAAAGAATCCCCTCCCTTCTTGAAAGGGGGGGGGGGGGAGATTGTTAAGTTGATGTCAGCTCTCTTTTGTTCTGACTAAAAGGTAGCTCTATATGTTTTTTAAATTCCCTAGTATTTTTTTTTACAAATAGATCTCTTAAAAGATCTCTTTTAGATCTCTTAACAAATTTATGGCTATGTGAGGTCACCAAAAGTTGTTATCTGCTCTAGTTTGAAATTTTCAACAGAACAGTTTCTGGTGATTTTTAGGACCAGGTCGATTACTGCACTGCGACTAATTGAAAGATCGGTTCACACGCCGATGTTTATTCTGCGACCGAAAATTCATCACTTGAACGAACTCATCTAGTGGTTGAAAATGTATGCGCAAAAATCGATTTTCGGTGATGGTGGTCTAGAAATAAGCCAACTTGGTCTGATGTGAAAGTTTTCGCGGTTGTCTCAAAACTATTCGCGATATAGTCTGAGGTTAACCTGGGATTGGTTGCTTTGATTAGACTCTTTTTTTTTGTGATTCTCTTAAAGTATGGTCGCGGTGTCTTTTGAAATTAAAGTCGACGGCGCAAAAAAAGAGACAAAAGAATCAGAAGCTGTTTCTGAGTGTAAAATTTACTGATTTCGAAAATTTGATAAAATTCTGAGAAAAAAAATGAGAAAAAATGTGCTTGAAAACATACCTTTGTAATATTAGTTTTTCTTCTGTCGATGCTGCAATTACTTAGTCTTGCAGCAAAAATTGTTCGAATGCTTTCAAAAATAGGTTGCATATGTCACTTATAAACATTGAAGAAGGTGACAAAGAAAATACACAGTTTTAAAAGTCCACCACCCGCGACCACCTTTTTTCTGGCAGTGTTCGCCTTTTCATTTTATTTTCGACCTCAGATTTTGATCAATAGCAAAGATAGAAACAGCATCAGAGTTACTTATAATTTTTTCTTCTTCTACTCGGTACGCTGGCAGGAAGATTTTTCCAGCAAATTCTGGGAATTTTCCATTACGAGGCCAAACTGTGCACTGGATAGGCACACAGTTTTATGTCTGTATTATCCTGAATTCCAGAGTCAAGATTTTAAACATGTTTCATTTTTCTCGAATTGATCAAAGGAAATGTAATCAAGAACAAAAGAAGAAAAGTAAACGTCCTTGTAGCGGAACCCGCATACAATTCCAAAAATGCACAATTTGGCCTCGTAATGGCGCTTATACAAAATGCTAAAATCTTTCATAATAGTCCAGTTTTTGAAAACATACCTCTGACTTGGGTTAGTGTAAGCACTGAGAATGGAAAAACTAGATATTTTAAAAAATCCTTTGTGATCGGAATGTTATTTAAATTCAAACAAAAAAAACTTTCGTTGTCGAGAAAAACGGTTTGAACTTTTTTCGTTATTACTTTAATTTCGAGCGAGCTATCTCTTATGATGGGCTTATGAGACTAGCTTTTTTTATTTTTAGTCAGGCTTTGAAAAGTTATTTCTAGTCATTTAGGTCTCCTTTTACTTTGGGGTCTTCAAAAAAACTTCAATACAAAACTCAAATCTTTTCTGGAAACTATTTTAGAAAAACGCTTCAAAATTTCTTTGATTGATTATTTTGTTAATTTAGTTTTTGACGGAAAAAGATGTTAAACATATCTAGTATATTTTACCGTTGGTTATTTCTATGCTTTCGTAAATGAACATCTCATCATATCACGATTGTAACACCACATAATAAAAAAAACCACTTTTCCATAACTTTCCGATTCGTTTTTGTCACTTTTCTAATTATTTTTTCTGTTACCTTTGTGTGCTACTTGAGCAGTTTTGACTTTCCTCGTTGATTTTCAGTTTTAAATGTGAAAATCAGTTCCATTTTGACTAAACATCCTAATTCTTGCCCACAAAACGTTAAAAACTTTCAACTAGGCTTGTACAGACTAAAAACTAATAAGTAAAAAATGTGGTGCATTGAAAAGTATGGTCTAAACATAACACGAACAGTGAATGGTCGACCGATGTTCATTTCATGTGGTGAGTTGACTGGTATCTAATCAAAATCGAAGGTCATATCAACGTATAACTAAAACAAGACACAACATTTACCAAAAGGAAAAAGTTTAAAATCTACAATTAAAAAAAACCGACTCAAAATACACCCCTTTCCCCCTTCAATGTAGGATGATCAAATTGCAATCTGTCTATGAATCAAAGTAAACGGAAAGAAAAAAATTTCTCTACAATTGAAATCTTGGAATGTACAAAGAGGTACAAAATGAGTGAGTTTACAGAATTTTCAAATGTTGTCGTACAAGTTAAAAGCAAATTTAATCTAAAAAGTAACATCTAAAATGTACGAAAAATAGATACAAGGCTAGGTAAAATACTCTAAGATAGAATTTTTTTGGTTTCAATCAAAATTTTCTAAACTATTTCTAAGCTCTGCGTCAGTCGTCAAAGAAATTTCACACACGTTGTCGTTATCTCGAATGTTTGCAGAAAATCTTGGCTGGGGCGTGGGATTTGATCCGCTGGGAGAAATTGATAGTGTTTTCTGTAACGCAGTATTATGGACTCGTCCCGATGGGCTGAAACTTAATGAGTACCAGTTTAATGTGTTTTTAGCGACTAACGTTCATTTCACGGGCAGATCGATTAGTTGAGTTAGAAAATCCGTGGGTAATCCGTGCGAGAAGCTGGTTGTCGGAGGATCGTTGATGAATTCTTCTTCTCATTTGATGACTTTCGGGTCTTGTGACTCCTTCTGTGAGACCTGTGTACGAAACTTTGTTCTCCGTAAAACCTGGGAGGGACGGCATTTCTTCAAGTTCTTAATCGTCTTGCTTGGGATTCCACTGTTCAAAAGTTTTCTGGAAAAATATTCATCTGGATTGGATCGCATTTTGTTCACTTGCGAAATGAAAAGCCAGGTTGTTCTGAATGTGCCGGAGGCATCTTCTCTCCACTTTTTTGGAGAAGGTTTTGGTAACTCGATCGACAAGAACAATATTTTAGATTTTACACTGTATACAAGTCTTTCAATAAGCATTTTATTTTCTATGTTTTCTCATTGTCCAAAAATGATTTCAGTATAGAAATTTTCGCATTAAAAAAGATTCATTTGAGTGAGATAAGGTGTAGGTCCACACAAAATTTTCAAGAAAATCCATGCAAATGACAATTGTCGTTTACCAATGAAATAACTGAATTTGAAGTCGTGATGTTTACCACTTTGGCGGAGGAAATTTGGAGTAATGATCGATGCAAAAAATAAGTTTTTCATCGTTCCCAGAGAAGCGTCCAAGAATCCTGCGAAATCAGTTTTCAGTTCCTCGTTTGCAAAACAAAATATTTGGTAGTTTTGCCGGGATGTGTTTCGTGGAGCAATGAACTAAAGGCCTCCCAAATAGCAGCTGGCCCGACAAGTTTGTTGTCCAGGGAGAAAAAGTAATTCCTCACCGTAGTTCCCAGAGTATATTCCGTGTATCCCCAACGGTCGGCCGCTTTGATCGTTGTTATTAGATTCGAGATGAATTGGTCGTTGTTGGTCATAATTTGTACAAATTTTCCCGTTTAGTGGATTTCGTGATTTAGTGACACGATGGTAGTTTTAAATCAGCTTCACACCTTTTTAAAATGGTTGCATGTTCGATCGATAAAATTGTCACGTAAGTTTCACATTTTATGTTCCACTGGTATAATTACTGAGAGTCCAGAATTTTGCAGACTTCATCTGAGCCAATTGGAACCTGATCTAAACTACATTTTATGATTGGATAATTTAGATATTTTACCAATGTAAAGTATTTAATATTAACCAATCATGATCCATCTAACTAACAACCCACTTATTTGTAAGTGCTGAAGTTACTTGTAATTTCAGCACCAGAGAGATTTGAATTTAACTTAGAAATTAGTTGGACTCTCCCGAGCACTTCAGCAGCCGCAATAAACCAGTATACCCTAGATCTATTGAGCCTAGCAGAGACTAGTTAAACAACCTGAGACTAGATAGTATAAGAGTAAGATTAGGATCGGTATTAGACTAAGAAGTTGCACGAATCTATCCGGCCGAAAATAAGATAGCGTGACGAGCAGACGGTGTACCCTATCCGAAATTACTCTATGAGTTAACCAACTCGGTCCTAACTCATCTGGTGCGACCATAAGTCTCGAACAAGACCTTAATAGCTTAGAATTAACCAAAATAGATTAGAAATTAGACAAAAACATTTACAAAATGTTATACGACAATAATTTAATCGAAATGTCTCTACGACTCAATAGATCAGAGCCAATATTCCGAACCATAACAGAACTACCCGGAATTGGAAGAAGACCTCGAACCAGAGACGACATACGACAAAGTAGAAACTTGCCATATAGCTATATGATAGTTAGGCAAAAACCAGAACAAACTTTTATATTTAGAATACTACTGGCAATGAATTTAGATTTTCATTTGCAAACATAAAACCTTGAAGTTAATCTTCAAAATCATTTCAGGCGCTAAACAAAATTATTAATATACAATAACGATTGATAAAAAGATCTAAGATCGTTTTCCTAAAACTCTGCAGTAATATACAAAACATGTTTGAAAAATATTTATTGAAAAATAAAAAATAAAAATTAGTAGCATGACAATAAATGGTTAGTAATTATAAATCATCCTGTTGTTCCAGCTCCATCATCTAAAACATAACAGCAATCATAAACCCACTAATATCATCAAAACACTAAATCTCTCCTTTACACACATTTAAAAATTTATTAAAACTTAAATTCACTTAATTTTAAAACCAGATCATCAAGGCTTATCCTTGGATCTTAAATCATTTTCTACTTAATTAAATTTCAAATTTGATCATCAAGGCTTATCCTTGGATCAAACAGAACAACTTTGTTCTCCCCCACCCACTTAATTAGTGTCTAACGACCTCAAACGTCGATTCACTACCCAACCCTTTCTAAAGACCTAAGACTAATAGAAATTCTTAAACAAAACTAATCATTCAAATTAGGATAAATAGTGAAGAACTTCGGTTATTCATCCTTCACTTGACCCCCCTCTTAACAGACCCAGGATAAATCTTAGACTTAGTAAGTTTAAAATAGTATCTAACGAACTACTCGCGTTCTAATTATACCTGAACCTTGTGGATCGATTTACTATTCTCCAACCCTTGAACACAATCACTACCCCTAAGTAAGATTAAGTAAGTTAACACCTTAACTTATACTAGCCACGAGAAAGTAAACAATCATTCTTCGGAATCGATATACTTTTCTCTCCAACCCTGAACAAATAGACCCAGGTTAAGCTAACAAAAAAAAAATCGTAAGAACTAACAGTTTAAGAAAATAGAAACCATTTAACAACCTTTTGCATCCGTCATCCTAAACCTTATGTCATTTAAAAACCTAGGAAATAAACAAACAATCGTTTTACACAATTGTGAAATAGATAACAAAAAATACGACCTTGTAATCACACCTCATACACAAACAGTTGGATACATTCGAACAAAACGACAAACACTAAAAAGAAAAATAATAACGAAACAAAGACAAATAACACGAAAAAGATTTTCAAAGAATCGAAACGCATTTTCAGAATCAGAAACCAACAGTTTAGACGAACTTTACAAACTAAAAGAATCAATAGATAAAAATTACCCACTTCACGATCAATTATATTTTTCTGACTCAGAAACAACTTCAAATTCATCAAAAAGAGGAAAAAGAAGAATAAAAAAGCAGTATAAACACAAACCAGTACATTTATACAATTGGAATCAACCAATTCGACACATTAATAATTACATATTAACAGTCATCGAACGAAAAAATGAGCTCAACGCACACTCCAGGTGAAGAAAGTCCAGATGATGATGAAATCTTTCCTTTTATAGTAGATGCAACCACTGATAGAGGACAGCATATATTTTGCAAAAATTTACTATTAAATTTATTTGAACCCGGAATCAGTCCATGTAAAACAGAGTTCCCAGATGTAAAAATCAAAAGACAAATCATAGACCACTACTTAAAAGATATATGCAACATAACACAACAGTATGGAATCTACTCCATAGAATTCACCTCACCAAACCATAATAATAGAAAATATACAATTCAAACAGACGATCTTGATTTAGAATTTTCAAAAGTTTTTTCAGAATATATAAAAAGCATCCAATATCATAACTCACAAAGAGCAAACTCCATATTCACCAATGAAGTTTTCGCAATAATATATAGTTATATTTCGATATTAGAAAACGAAATCCCAATAACAAATGTCTCACCGACAGAAACATCTAAACATTTAAGAGTACGACATGAAATCACACTACTCTCTAGTTATTTAAACATCATTAAAGAAAATTTCACGAAAGACGACGTTTCACAACATACAAAACACGATCTACAAAAAATTTTGGCATGGTTCATAATAGATTATTTCACACACAATATTGATTTAATTGCACAAGCAAGAAAAAATTTTAGACCCCAAAACTCGAACGATGATACCGCTATCACAGAACAATCAGATTATGTTTGGGACCCCGAATGGTCTCATCCCGCATTTATAAGCTTCCCACAAACAATCTCAAGTCAAGCAATAAGTACAATATCTTACATAAGAGATTATGTAAAAGTAATACCATTAACCATTGATGCGACACCATTAAACTATAATACATTTTTACCCGATACACAAAATAATAGTTTAAACTCTACAGTTATACACAATGAAAACCTCAATGGAACTAGGAATCTTACTCAACAAGATATCCAGACACCATCACACTTCATAAATGAAGAAATTGTACACACAACAACTACACAACAAAGTATTTCACCAATACGCCCAAATTTAACAACACCAAGAACTACAAATTCTTCACAAACACAGGTAACCTTACAATCAACCGTTAAACCTTCGGTTGCCCCTAAATATTCACATATGGATTACCAAACATACAGACCCATGACAGTACCATCAAAAACACGCAAAACATTCACTAGAAACAACTTTACAGACCATAATTATAATTATACACATCCATCAAAAACATATAATCAACCACAAAGAAATTTTAACCAATATACAAGATCTCGAAATTGGGATAACCCAATGACCCAACCTAATTCAATAAATTTCCAAACAAATCCTCCACAGGATCACAGTGAAAATTACCCATTTTTTCAACAAAATAAAAATAAAAAACAAACATCTTATCAAATGGATTATTTATCCTCAGATGATGATTTCTTACAACCAGATATATTTGCACCAAATACTCAAGAATATCGTAGACAAGGAATACAGAAAACACGTACAAATCATAGAAATTTTTCTCCACAACCAATAGATGCACAACATCAACAACCAATTCAACAACAAAATCCAATGACTGCACACTCGTATCAACCATCACAAATGCAAAATGAAATACCACTCCCATATTATCTCCAACAACATGAAATAACAAGAAACCAACTTTCAAATTTTTCTCAAATGCCAAATGCAGCAGAATCATTACAAATGACAATGAATCCATACCTTATGGGTGGATCATCAATAACATCAAACAAACCTTTAATGGTTTTCACAGGAACAGACCCTGAATATTCTGTAGAAGATTATTTAAATGCAGTAACAGCAAACCTGATTTTAAATATTGGACCTGAACCAATTAATACGCCACTACATCAAAATTGGATACATCGACGCACAGCGTTAATACAAACAACTTTAGATGGCGCAGCCCAAAAATGGTTTTCAGTACTACCTCTAGAAATAAAATCAAACTGGAAAAGGTTTACACAAGAATTTTCAAAAATGTTTGACTCCGAAAGAAACAAACAACAACAAAGAGTTTTATGTAATGAAATTCGCAGATTACCAAACGAAACCATCAAGCAAATAGCAGTACGAATCGAAACACTAGTTCGAAAAGCATATTCATTAAATACACATGACTATAAAAACACAAAGATGACAGAAATCTTAATGATGACCTTAACACCACAATTAAGGAAAATAGCAATAAAAAAGAGAGCATCCCATCCTTCTTCAATTCGAGAACCCGATTTAGATTTTCGAAAACTAGTAGACAAATTAGAACAAGCAGAAATCACGATGAAACTAGAAGAAACGGAAAATCTGAAATTACAATACGTTAACAGAATTGAAACGACTCCCACTAATATTAATAATATACAGGAATCAGAGACAGACCTCGTTGAAAAAATCACTGAAATACTCAATATTTACGAAAAGAACCCGAACTTTAAAGGCAAACCATCTTTCAAAAAATGGTGTAATTATTGCCGACGATACGGACATAGTATTTCCGAATGTAGACAAAAACAGCAAGACAACCAAAATAAACCTCAAAAATATAAAGAACCAAATAAATCATTCTATCAATACATGAAAAAAGATCAAAATCTACCGAACAAAACAGTCCACAGCAACAACAGTTCAGGAAAACCACTCCCGAACAATACAAATTATACAAGAAATCAATCACCATATAACTCAAGTTATAGAGGAAGATCACCAGAACGAAGAAACACGAATAATTCATCACAAAATCACTACAATAGACCAAATAGTCGAAATAACTACTCCAGATCAAATTCAAATACACAACGATTTGTTTCTAGATCTAATTCCCAATCAAGAAATAACTACTATCCAAACAACCAATCACGAAATTCATCATACAATAGGAATAGAAACTACTCCTATAATCGAAATAGAAGTTATTCAAACAACCGAAACCAGAATTACCCGAACAATCAATCAAGGAATAACTCATATAATAGATCGAACTATAACAGACCAAACAATAATTACCAAAACAGATCGCGAAATAATTCACAAAATCGACACCCAAGTTATAATAATCGTTATAGAAATTATTCCCAATCACCACACCGGAATAATAATAACTATAATAATTCTAATAATCGCCACAGAAGTAGTACACCTAAACATCAAAGACAAATCAATCAAGTACAATCTAACCCAGAAACAACATCAGACCCTCCAGGTATTGATGACACAGTAACTGATACGTTACAACTCAATCAAATAAACTGTACATCATCAGATTCAGAAAGTGATACTGAAAACACTCTTTCTATCAATATGATAAAAGTCGAAAATGACTATGAATCTGTCATATATGAACAACCTTTTTCATCACACATATATGAAAATCAATCAGAATTTCTTCAAAATTATTACACTACACCCATAAATTCCACACCAACGACACAAGAAACAAATGAGATTAACACTACAAATCAAACCAATAAAAATACCAAAACAAAATGCTTGAATACAAACCACATTTATCAAAATATACAAAAAGAACAACCCAAAGAAAAAATTTGGACAATACCATTTCTCTTAGAAAGCCCAAGAAATAAAGAATTTCAACCACCAGACCTTGAAATAGATTTTTTAATTGATTCAGGAGCAGAATCAAACATAATAAACATCCCCACATGGAATGAAATAAAAACTTTACACCCAAAGCTAACACCTCTTGAAACCTCCAGTAAGTTAGCAACAGCACAAGGATCAACATTGATAAACTACGGAAAAATCCAATTATTTCTCCTCCCCACCAGAACAATGGAACAAAGCAAAATTTTAAATAAGCCATTTAAACAAATGTTCCATATCACTGACATTAAATATAATATCATTGGAATACCATTTATTTCGAAGTATATACCAACAATTAACATACTAAATAGTAAAATATTAATCAAAGATAAATATACAAAAACAAAAGAAACATCCTTAACATTTTTTCAAAGATTAAATAAACAACCACCATTCTTTTCAAAATTCTACCCGATATTTAACCAACAAAGGAAACACCTAAAACCACTATCAGGAAATATCTATAATTTTTCAATCAAACAAGTTCACCAATATGATAAAGAACAAAACAAACAAAAATTTTATATGTCAGAATTTGAATTCAAACCTATTCACAAATTTTTCAAAATCACAATCTCATCCATAAAATATTTGAAAAATTCGAATTCAGATATCATTTCCTTACATGTCTATAACAACACACCTTACCAAGTAACATTACCTTTAGGACTTTTAGGATATTGTGAAACCAACGCTACAATATCACCAATACACGAAAAAGCCTATCGCGTAAATAATATACTCCAATTACTAGATATTTGCCAATCTACAATTCTTAATGAAGAATTATCTATAAATAATATAATAAGTAACGAAAACAGAAATACGGATTATTTCACAAAAACTCCATATTTCAAACCTACATCAACATAAGTAACTACACAGAGAACCAACAGAAATTTTTAACAATGTTTAATTTCCAACATTCACAAATAACACAAGACGAATTCGAAAAGTTAGCCAAACAGCTAATTGAATATTCATCAGTCTATGCAACATCAAAATTCGATGTTGGAAAAATCAGTTCATCACTACATCTCCCGTTAAAACCAGACGCAGTTTTCAAAAAACAGAGAGCAAGTAAAGTACCAATTCACTTACATGATAAAGTAAACAGATTACTCGACATTTTAGAACAATACAACATTATATCACCAGTAAACAAAGAAGAACAACCAAAAGGCAACACATTTATCAACCCCGTTATCATTCTAGCTAAAGGAGAATCATTAAAAATCGTTCTCGATGCTAGATACCTCAATTCACTCATAGATGAATCAAAATGTAATTGGCCCATTGAACCAATACAAGTTATTTTAACAAAAATAAACGGCAAATACTTTACAACCGCCGATATGAATAGTGCATACAATCAAATGCCACTAGATGAACAATCACGACGTTTAACACAATTTGTTATCGGAAACCAACAATATGAATTCAACCGCTTATTCTATGGAATATCCATAGGACCAGCAGCATTTTCAGCTTTTATGAGCAAAATTTTTAGACCACTAATACTCAAGAAAAACGCAATCACCTATTTAGACGATGTTTTTATGCAATCACAAACAAAAGACGAGATGTTCAATGTTTTAGAAAAATATCACCAAATACTTCAGAACGAAAATCTGAAGGCCGCCCCCGATAAATCACACTTCTTTTTGACAAGAGTTAAATTCTTAGGACATAATATAGAAAGAAAAACAATCACTCCATTGAAATCACGCATTGACGCTATTCAAAAACTTCAACCACCAACAAATAAAAAGAAAATCCAAGAATTTCTTGGAATGTTAAACTTTTTAAGTAAATATGTTTATAAAATGCAATTATATCTACGACCATTTTATAACATCCTTAGACAACAAAATAATTTTGAATGGAACACAGAACATCAAACACGATTTGAAGAAATAAAGAAACTTTTAACAAATTTCAAACACAATTCCAGATTCAAATCAACCATTTTATGCAATGTGCGATGCTTCGAACTTTGGCATCGGTGCAGCACTATTACAATCACATAATGGTACAAATAAAATGAACCTCATATCAGCAAATTCTCGATTATTCACTCAAGCAGAGCTACGACTCTCAACTCTAATGAGAGAATGTACAGCCATAATATATACACTGACAGAATATGAATTTCTGATACTTGGATCAAAACATCCAACAGTTCTATTCACAGACCATAAACCAATCATCTTTCTCTTTACACAAAAATCTAACCCAAACCACCGAGTTTACAGATTTCAACTAATTCTAATGAAATTTCCAAACTTACATATAGTTTGGACTGCAGGAAAAAATCTTGCATTACCAGACACCTTAAGTCGAAATACACCACCTGAATTACTTACACGAAAAACAACAGTTGAAATACCCAAAAACATAAAATTCTACCTTGCAGAAAACGAAACATCACCCCGATTGGAATGCAAATATGCAGTAAAAACTGATATTGAACAATCACAAATAAATAGTTTACAACATTTCCCACTTTATTTAGATTGTCAAAATAATCATTATGAAGTTGATCTACTTGGAACATCAACTTTCAAACCAATCCCATATTCTCAATGGATAAAAAATAACACCCAACAAAAACGAACAAAACAACACCCGCCTAAAAAAGACCATTTTCCACTAATTGAAAAAGAAGATTTAACTGATAAAATAAATTTATCAGGACCACAAACAAATGATTCAAAATACACAATAAATCAAGTTTTTGACCTTCACGACCCACTTGATACAATACCCTTATCTAAATTAGAAATCGAAAACATTTTTCTCCCCCCAACAGAAATAATTACAATTTCAACACTGAAACAATATCAAAACCTTGACCCAGTAATTCGACAACTGAAATCATGGCACAAATATAAAACTAAACCTATCAAAGCAGATTCAACCATTCTAGGAAACAAAACACTCCTCCGATACTTTCGCAAATTTAACAACACAACAATTAACGAAAATACAGACCTTTTAGAGTATAACCTGAATGAATCTACAGTTCCATGTCTCCCTTTAAGTATGATTCTTATAGCTTTTAATATTTCACATACACAAAATATTAAAGGACACTCTGGATCAGAGAAAACATATTCAAATTTTATACAAAACTTTTATTTCCCAAATGCACCAATTTGGATAAAAGTACTATGCAATGACTGTATAGTATGTCAACTAAATAAACCTTACCCAAATCAAAAACAAATAGCACAAAAACAAGATTTTAAAGGACAAAGTTTGTACTTTAATCATCGTATCTCATTTGATACTAAAGGACCAATTTCACCCTCATCAGAAGGAAACTCGTACATTATGGTAATTGTTGACACATTTACACATTATGTAGCACTTAACCCAGTACCACATTGTAACGCTTATTACGCTTACACAACACTCTATGAACACTGGATAGCAAAATTCGGACTACCAGAAATTTTAGTTACAGACAACGGTACAGAATTCATAAATAATGAAATTATCACACTATGTCATTTATATAACATTAAACACAAACCACGTACATCTCATGCACCTTGGACAAACGGCTTAGTCGAAGGTATGAACCGTTCATTACAAGAATATCTTAAATGTATCATCAACGGAAATGATACAAAATATACCGAATGGTCAGCAGATGTAAAATTATTTCCCTTAGCGTATAATTCACAAATTACGACAACTTTAGGAATGTCACCATACGAAATGGTTTTTAACCAAAAGTCACGCAAACCAATAATGTTTACAGCAAATTCTCATAAAAACGCACAAGGTTATTGTCAACCAAATAAAGACTCAATTTGTTATAACCTACCTTTACATACACACGATGAAGATCATTTTCATCACCCACAAATTCTTAAACTAGCCTCCGGTACACACACCGAATGGATTCTAAATAGAGATAAAAAACACAATGAAATTTATCAAAAAATAACAAAAAAGTTATTACAAAGACAAAACATTAATGAACAAATCAATTCACGTTTTACACCAGCCTCCGAATTAAAAATTGGAACATTTGTTTTAATACCTAATTTTAATACTCAAAAAGGAATTTCTAAAAAATTACAACCCCTTCGAAAAGGACCATACCAAATAATTGCAAAACCCACTGATGTCACATATAAAATTACCGACTCAAACAAAAAAGAAATCGTTCAACATCGAAACAACCTATTACCTTATTACCCAAAAGAATACGCACTCCGCGAATTAACTCAATTATATTCTTTCACAGGATTAAAAATCATTCAAAATGAACCACATCTGAAAAACACAGAACAAAATGATAACCCCACCGAAAATCAAAACACAAAACCAACCGCCACCAAAAACAATACAAAAAACCATAAAGAATCACCAAAACAAAGAAAAAATAGAAAAATGACCGAACAAATAATACCCCAAGAACAAATCGACAAATCAGAAAATAGAAAAACAACAAGACTCCGAAATCAACCACGTAAAAACTATAAAATATTCATCCCCCAATCTAAAATTTTAAAGAAAGTGGAATTTCAAAAGTAATTTTAACATTATACTTCACTATCTTGAAACCTTCGAAACATTTTTCATTTACATTTTTCAAAATAACATGCTGACAAGTACGTAATAATTCTAGTTCAAAATAGACCAATAGGATTCATCCAATCCGTCACTTTCTCTAACTCAAACTAAGACCAATTAGACGAATAATATAGAACTCCAGGCACATCTATAACTATAACTTTACGACCTCCAGGTCAAAAATAAGCAAACCACTCCAACTTGACAACTAAAATAAATATCACCATAATACCGTACCCCTCCCTTATCTAATAACCCAAAGATCAACAATATTTCCCCAACTCAGACCACGAATACCCCCAAAGCAAATTTGTTAACTTAGCCTAAAGTAACAAAATGAACATTTTAATTAGCCTAAAGTATAAAAATCTCACCATACCCCGGATCATTTGACAAACAAAAATAAAGAAAAAGACGACCTCCCAGTCACCATAAAAATTGCCCCCAACAATTTTTTACAAAACTCAACCCACTTGTCAAAAAACTAATAAATAATCCGACCACACTAGAAAATCGCCTCAAACAGCAAAAAATATTCGACCAATAGATCATTTCTTAAATGCTCTTCTCTCAATCAGTTACTAAAATACTCATAAATCTTAAACATTTTTTTACAATACTTGAAGCCTTTATAATATTTCTTTTTGATATACTTGAATCTTTTCTAATAATCCTAATCATTTTTTGTAACATTTTTTTAATTTTCTACACTATTCTCGAACTATTCCTCCAACTTTCCAAAACCCTTGATTATATCCACAGGTACGAGTCATATAACTTGTCTAAATGATACGAACAAATTTCAGTAGAACTGATATTTTTTTATTGTTTGTAATTTTCATAGCATTCTTATCATCCCTCATTTTGACCATCTGTAAATGTATAAAGAAAGCAATCCTCACATTTGCTCTAGCAACAATCCTTCTAATTCTTTTTTTGGAAGAATATTATAATAAACACAAAATTTCTCACTAAAGTAATAATTCAAAAAACCATCAAAAATTGCTACCCAACAGTCACAAAGTCAGTCTTCACCGACATCATCCCAAGATAACCCAACACCATCTTCAATTACTCAAAATCCTCAAACATCTACACGAATTTCTTTTCAAGACAATCCATACACTTTTGAAGAACGACATGCTCGTTTATCAGAACCACTAGAACCAGTTCAACGACAAGCACCTCTAAGCGAACCAACATATAACCTATACCCAACACTACCACAAGAACTAAGTAGAATAAGAAATCCTAGTCAAAACCAAAATACAGTCGAAATAAATAGACAAATTATACATCCTCGAAGAAACAGAAATTTTCAAACTCCCCGAGTTCACTTTGATATACCTCAATCCCCATCACAAAACACTCCAGAAAACACCATTGATACATTACCAGAAACCCCTACGATTCTTTCACAACGTAGCACCTCAAGCCTACCATCAGATTACTTAGGTTCAACACCAACATCTGAACAAATACGTGAAAATCCCTTTAACCCCCCAAACCAGGCATCACGACTACCATATTGGACAACACATTCATTTACACAAGGTGAATTAAATTTAGTCAATAATCCAATAGATATTTCTACGGATACAACAACATCCTCATCACTACCAGAAACATTATCACTACCATCAACACCATCAATAAGCCAGATTTCACCACCACCTTTTAACTTAAATTTTCCAAATAATCTCGACGCCAGATATCGAGAACAATCATCAATAAATATTCCTTTAAGACTAGATTGGAATACATTTACAGCACCTCCACCACTATTTGGACAACATCAAGAAAGTAACCGCCTTCATAACTGGGCACTTAATAGATTACAATATCGCCAAGATATTCACAACGATATCCGTGATCACAATATTCAAATACTCCAACAAAACAGTTTACAATTAAAGTTTGAAATCACAGTTAAGTTAAATAATATTACCCAACATCCCTACCCATTAAATCCACCTAACATAACAGCTCAATCACTACCACCACCGTTTATAACTACTGAAGTAATATACAAATACGACAGATATACCAAAAACACAATTGGCTACATTACATTTTATAATCCATACTCAGGATTATCATACACATGTATATTCTAAAATTATTAATTTTTCTCCAACTCCTTTTTCTAGTAATCTCAAATCAAAACATAAACCCTTCTCCTCGTACAGGACCACAAGATTTATTAGTAACACATTACGATTGTGAAGAAAATGAACAAAAAACACTACATAAATATGCAATAAATCAAGTATCACAATGTGAAACAGAACCACAAGCTATAGAAACCACAGATGTAATAGCAACACTCTATTCAAAAGCCCGAGCAACAACAGTTACAGGTTATAAATTCACAGCAACATTTTCCGAAAAGAAAGTACATTGTTCACAAGTCTCGAACGGAAACAAAAACCGACTTGACCATGAATCATTCTATCAGAGTAATATAGAACGTCTTTTACATCTCAATCCCGACGATTGTAAAAGTGAATTACTTAGACTAAACATCACACAAAATAAAAACTCCGCAAGAAAGTTAGTTAATTTTCAAGTTTTTTCAGACTCTGTACATCAATCACAACTTGAAAGACACCAAGGACATATAAAACTAGACGAAAAATACCCGTATAACGGCGCACACGGACGATTAACCTATGACCTACACGATAAACATTGGATACCACACATTGGTATAAATGACCCATCAAACTGCAAAGCAGACACAAAAAATAAAGGATATCAAGAAATAATGTTTTTCGATTGGAAAATACAACTCGAAAAAATACAACTAACACGAGATTTATCAGATAATACAATGATCTATCAAGGAATCCGATTACCTTGTAAAAATGATCAAGGTTATTGCGACCCTACAACGAGAACACAAGCAACAATTGTTTGGTTCCCCGAAGATACATGTACAACATTTCAAGTAGCAAAAATACACGCTCGTATGATAAAATTTCACGAAAAATATTTTATACAATCAATTCCATATGAACAAGTCAATCCATCACGAAAACTAAGTTCTAATTTTAGAAACATAGACAATATAGAAAATAAATTGACACGTTTTCAAATATATCAAGAAACAGAACTTGCATGTAAATACAGGAATCCACTTCACAGAACACAATACTCTGAAATATTAGTTGAATACGAAAAAGGATTCGACATGACCACTGGAAAAGTAAAAATCGACCCATATGCCACAGGTCATCCTCTAAACGAAGGAACATCCTATATACCAGTTAATTTTGAAAAAAGCAACGGACAACCTGGTGGACATCTAAAACCCCATGACACCAGAAGCACACGCTTACAAGAATTATCACTAATGAATACTACATATTTCGGTAATATCCACTATGATATTCATTTAGATATGAAACTAGATTATACAATTAGCCGAATTTTTCAAGAAATGTCGCTCTCCGAATTAGAAACACTACACCAACTATGCGAATTAGAACGAACACAAATATTACAATCACTTGCACTAGCAGTATTAAAAATACCCTATGCAGGATACTTATTATCTGGAAATAGATCAAATTTTTTAGACTATGAAGGAAACATCTTATGGTTTTATACTTGTACTAAAAAAATATCACCACTATACGTTTTTGAAGATAAACGATGTTATAAAAGAATCCCTATCTTTTATAAGAATAAAGTACATTTCGTGGATACACTTTCACGAAGAACCTATTTCTGGGATACCGCAGTCCCATGTGGATCAGAAAACAGCCACAATGTAGTACAACTAAACCCTGATGAAAATAAATATTATCTTCTCACTCCATATCCCACATTAATGCAATCACTCAAAAAATTTTCACCAGAAAGCATTCGCGCTATTGCTCGAAACCCAAATATAGACTTACAATCAATAGGAATCTATTCAAAATCAGATATTCAACATCACATTAGAACACAACAATTCCAAGAATTATTGACACAAATGGACACTATACAAAGACAATCAATAGACCAAAATTTACGCAAACTTGCAGAAACCGCAGGATTTGCCGATATCTACACGCAAGACTATAGCGGATATTTTAAAGACATTAAAGATTATATATATCTAAACGGTGAAAAATACCGTCCCCAAGATATATCACCAATTAACATTTTTAGCTTTGTTACACTCAAAAATGAGATCCTCGATTTTCTAGGATGGCCCTACTACATCTTAGAAAAATTGACTATTTTATACGCAATGTTTAACTTTATTGGATTTCTTTTCTCACTCTTAAAAGGAATCTACAACACATGTGCTATACACACACAAGTAAACAGACAAGCAAGCGTAGCACGCATACTCTTTGCAGGATTTTTTGGAATCTTTTCTACATCTATAAACAAAATTCTTTTAGACGCACAAATAAAAGAATATAACACAAAAATAGCAACACGACAAAATACATACGACGAAGAACATAACAATGTAGACATAACGCCAACGGCACCACAATTACCAGCCCTACCAATTAACCATCCACTATCCCTAGTCCCACGAAATTTAGCCATCACACATAATCCAAATTTTCGACTCACCACATCACAAAGTCCCATCCAACATATAATGACACACCAGTCACAAGATGATAATACTTATGAACAAATTATTGAACAACCCCATACCACCGCTTTTCAGTCTCAAAATAATCATTTTTTTAGCCCACGATGAGCCGCCAACTTGGATCACTACACCGATCAAATTCCCACCCAACCAATCTTACCTCTCCAATCCCAATAATACCACTTTTTGCTTTTCCGCCACCCGATTTTCCATCTAGTAATGTAACATCAGGCATGAATTCCGACACTAATTCACACATCTCAGTTTTATTCCATCTCACAACTCAATAACCCGAATATTGAAACCCCCGATGAATTTGCCGACTCAGAACCATCCCCATCCAATAATTTTCATAACTCTTCTAATTTTTCTCAACCCCCTTTTCAACCCATATTATCCAATAACACTGACCCAATCACTCCCACACCCTCTTATGCTTCTCAAGTTACCCCAACCTACTCCTCATACCATTCTGACCAATCATCTCATTCTCCAGACACCCCCCGAATCTCCCCAGAGCTAGATAATTTTATTACCCTTCAACAACAACCCTACCACCTTAATACCCCAACCATAAACCAAATCTCCTCCACAATAAATTCACCCAACCCCCCTACCCCTACACCCTCTTCAAATTATACTGAATCATTAGCACCATCATCCACATCAACTGAATCTTCACTCAACACTAATAGAGCTTACCGCACTTTTAAAAGAAAGTTCCCCAACCATCCTTTCCCAGCAAAACCAGGAACAGCCCGTGAATACATCAACCACCCCAAGCATACTAACACAAAAGAATTTTTAGCCATCACTTTACCCTCATTCCCACAATACACCTTAAATACCCCCCACGACACTAACGAAACACGCAACTTTGTAGATGAATACGTTTTAATGCCCACCCTCTCTTGGACCTCATATTATCATTTTACTAACCCTCTTTGCTTACCTTTATCGAACACTCACATCGATATAGAGCGAAATACGGACATGCTATATCGACTCACTACACCACTAACTGCTAGACAATTTACTTACGTTGGATATAAAAAATCACTAAAAACACACACTGCACCTAGAGCTAACGAATATACACTCGAATACTATGATCACAACATCATCAGAGCTAACCAAGATCAATTCTTAGACGACGATCGCTTCGCTAATCCACAAATTACTGAGAAATTTTTCATCAAGACACCATATATATTTACACTAAACATCTTCGACCGAAAGTTTGATCACATTATTTCAGAAGCACTAACAGACACACAAGCATACGAAAGTTTTAAAGAACGCTTCCAAATATTTTCACTAACCTTTCATTTCCTTGCACCACACGAAAGAGATTTACACTGCTCACACGATATTATGTTGCGCACTAAACAAACCCACACATATAGTTATTATCGCTTCATCCAAAATCACTTTGACCTACACACACCCTCTAGACAACCACACCATCGTTTTCAATTCATTAATTCCAAATACACTTCACCATTTTTCCTAAATTTCACATATTGCATTAAAGATACTAACCTTCATGGTATTCTTCGTAATTATGACCCCATAACCCAAATGTACATCTTCTGTCCCATCACCAAGACCTTCAACGCCGAAGAATCCCGACCCTTCCTTATCCCGCACGAGTTTGTACAACCTATAGAAATCCCAATTTTAGAATTCATCCACAACACTAAATTCAATCACAAATTATATAATCTAATCCAAAACACACCTTATGAGTTTGCAGTTGGCACTGAAGAACTAACCACTATTAAGGCACTTCAATTGCTTTGGCCACTGCTTCAGACTAAAAATATCATCCGCATCTTAGCTAAACTACTAACAACTTCAGAACTAATTCACGACATCTTCCCCCACGGTTTTTTCCCCGACGACTAACAGGTAAGTATGAATTAAATGAATATAACTAACTTATTGAAATATTAAAAAACTCACCATACTTTATCCATGTTTTCCTTAGATTTTTAGCCTTCATCCGACGATCACCTACAAAAACCACAAAAAACAAATAAAGATCGCAAATTTCATCAAACAGACTTCAACAATTCTATTAATCTCTTACACTTATAAATTTATAAATTTAATACCAATGCAGTAAATTCATTTCTAAAAATTTTCCCCACAAGCAGTAAATCTAATTATGATGAAAATTTGTAACTTAAAATTCCCCCATAACTAGCAGTAAATTTCCGAATTCTATGCAGTAAATTAATAAAATGCAATTGCAGTACTAACCTTTTGATATTTTCATTCATACGCACAGAAATTCTATCCACACTCGCACAGCTCGCCCACGAAGAATTGTTTAAAATAATGAATTCCAGTTTCAAGTTTTCACACTTAACAACTCTAACATATAATAACATGTTTCAAACTTTCCTTTAACCCGGTTGGAAAGGAATCATATACTAAACAAAACTAACCAACGCAGCTTACTAAATACCACAAATCATAGAATAACAGCATGACTAAGAAAAGGAAACCAACGGTACCCAAACCGGATTAACCCAGTTTAAAACTGGATAATTTATTCTTTTGAAGACTATTATAAAGTCTAAGAAAGAAATAATAAAACACAAAAAAGTCGAAAGACAAACCCATACCACGAACAATTTGCTTTTTGGAAAAAGGACATAACCAACAAGACATAAGAAAAACCACAACAAACCCAACATAAAACGTTGTCACATAACAGGACCCCTCACAAAAACCGCATGAAATCATACTCCCACTCCTGGCCTAACCCACCAGGAAGGACGTCCTGAGCATGCTCTATAGCCGGCCTAACCCACCGTGCTACATCCACGCTTTGTGACCACACCTCTTTTTTTAATAAGAGCTACTCAAGTGTGAGTAACTCTTCAAAATAACCGAACTAAAACAAAAAGCTTTTGTGAAAACAACTAACTAAAATCATAATTAAAAAATATTAAACTAATAAATGTTTTATAAAATGTAAATTACATTATGCAATACATAGATCAGAATACAACACCAAGGACGAACATCTAAAGACAAAACGACCCCACTACACTCGAGAGAGAATGACCAACCACAATCGATATGCCACTCACAATCACAACTCAAAGGATTTAGAGTACGACTTGACTTCGCAGAAAAGGACTTCATTGAACTAGACCAATGACCACCTCGATGTTCAAGTATACGTACAGATCCGAGTAACCAGGCATCCCCTCCACGCACAATCTCCACGCCATTCCCAAACTAGATCAGACACAAAAGAAGTTCTCCACGCAGAACAGAAAAACCTGACATAGCCAACCATTCTGAAATCAGATTTGAGTTTGTTGCAAAGACTTAGTCGTTGTCACTAGAAGACACAACGTCTTATGTCTCTAATTCCAGCTTCCTGGAACTTCTTTAATAAAAAGGAAACAGAAGAAATAAGATGTTCGCCAAACACCAACGTCCATCATCCATCCTTCGAATTGCAGAAGAACTATTCTAAAAAACTCTGTAAAACCCGGATGGGTGGAACCTGATCTAAACTACATTTTATGATTGGATAATTTAGATATTTTACCAATGTAAAGTATTTAATATTAACCAATCATGATCCATCTAACTAACAACCCACTTATTTGTAAGTGCTGAAGTTACTTGTAATTTCAGCACCAGAGAGATTTGAATTTAACTTAGAAATTAGTTGGACTCTCCCGAGCACTTCAGCAGCCGCAATAAACCAGTATACCCTAGATCTATTGAGCCTAGCAGAGACTAGTTAAACAACCTGAGACTAGATAGTATAAGAGTAAGATTAGGATCGGTATTAGACTAAGAAGTTGCACGAATCTATCCGGCCGAAAATAAGATAGCGTGACGAGCAGACGGTGTACCCTATCCGAAATTACTCTATGAGTTAACCAACTCGGTCCTAACTCACAATGGTCTTCTTTTTCGAGAGAACGGTACTTTCGTGCAGCATAATGAACTAAAATAATACTTCATCAGAGAAAAAAATTACTTCGAAGTTGAGTTATGAAGTGTCTAGAGTAAACACTTTCAGGAACAGTTTTGATTTATTGAGGCGAAAACTGAAGAAAGTTTGAAAATACATTTTGGCATGGTTAGATTTTTAAATTCGTCGGCTTTACTGACCAAAGGAGGTACTCCGGCTTCTGAGATACTGAAGCCGAGAAAACCCAGTTTTTTTTCAAAAGATTGCGCTTTTTATCCATTTCAGGGCTATACTGTTCTTGTTCTGTATAGCTAGACTGTCGGTATCATACTTACAATTGACTCTTATTCCTGTAAGGTAGCTTTGAAGCTTCCAAAATCTCGTTTATGTAACAGTTAGTGAATGATATATCTCTTAACAGTGAGTCCATGACACTTTGAAACTCTATGAGCCAATCGCTCAGTTCATAAAACCCAGTTTAAGATTTATACATGGCGGCGGTTCTCTACTCACAATGCTATAGTTTCACTGGTTGCTTTTTGGATTGATTTAAGTTGACTACTTACGTTTTTCAGATCTAAGTTACGGCCCGTTGTGTTTTTCCGAAACTTGGAGAGCGACATTGTCTATCAATTCTATCAATCTTCATGTCAAATATGAAACCGTACCTAATCGATTCCACTTCGTCGTTCTCTCGGATGTTGTAGTTACTGGCTAGTTCTGTCAAAGCACCCCGAAGCTGTTCGAACGACTCACAGTCTTCTTGTTTACGTAGTTCCTAGTGTATATTCCGTGTATCCCTAACGGTCAGCTGCTACTGATAGTTGTTATTAGGTGCGAGATGAATTGGTCGTTGTTGGTCATAATTTGTCAAAATTTTCTCGAGTAGTGAATTTGGTGATTTAGTGACACGATGGTAGTACTAAATCAGCTTCATACCTTTTCAAAAGTGTTGCATGTTCGATCGATAAAATTGTCACTGAATTTTCAAGGCAATTTTATGTTCCTCTGGTATAATTACTGAGAGTCCAGAAATGTTGCAGATTTTAACTGAGCCAATGGTCCTATTTTTCGAGAGAACGGTACTTTCGCGCAGCATAAAGATATAAAAAATACTTCATCAGAGAAAAAAATACTTCGAAGTTGGGTTCAGAATTGTCCAGAGTAAACACTTTTAGGAACCGTTTTCCGCTCTGATATTAGAGTACTTGCGGAATTTTAATTGATTGAGCATTATTCGCGATGATATCAGCAAAACTTCTGAGAATAATTGAAGCGAAAAAATTTGTTGCGAAATCTCGACCAATCAGTCGCTTCGACTCCCGAAGGGTTATTACGATTTTTATTTGATTGTGCAGTTACGATCTATCTACATTGATACTTTTACAAGGTTTAAATAAGTTCCATTGTACAAAAATTTCTGAATTTTGTCGAAGTTCAGTGAAACATATATCCTTTGCTGGTAAATGGGAAGCTTTAAAAAAATATATATTCAATTTAGCTAAAAAGGTTTTCCACTATGCATTGTCTTAGTGCTATGATTGGCTGAAAGGGCCAACAGAAAATCCTTGTGGTCTGTAAAAATCTCTTATTCTGAGCTGTCAGCTTATTTTTTGAAGTTTTTTGAGGACAACATTACAACTAATAGTTCTAAATCGTTGTGGGAGTAGTTTATCTGGGGGCGTTTCAGGCTAATGCGATTGTCTTTAATTATCTCACTGGAACACTGATTTTGTTCGTTTGATTGGCGTTATAATGGAGAAATCAAAGGAGAAAGGCTCGGTACGATTTTTACAGATTGATTTATTGAGGCAAAAACTGAAGGAAGTCCGAAAAAACTTTTTGGCGTGGTTAGATTTTTAAATGCGTCGGCTTTACCGACCAAAGGAGGTACTCCAGCTTCTGAGATACTGAAGCCGAGCTAACCCATTTTTTTTCAAAAGATAGCGCTTTTTTCCATTTCAGGGCTATCCTGTTTTTGTTCTGTATAGCTAGACTGTCAGTATCATACTTACAATTCACTCATATTCCTGTAAGACTCCTTTGAAGCTACCAAATTGTCGTCTAAGTAACAGTTAGTGAATGGTATATCTTTTAACAGTGAGTCCATGACACTCTGAAACTCTTTGAGCCAATCGCTCAGAGCATAAAATCCAGTTTAAAGATTATACATGTCGGTCGTTTCTCTGCCCACAATGCTATAGTTGCACTGGTTGCTTTTTTTGCATAATTTAATTTGACTATTTGCGTTTTTCAGATCTAAGTTACTGCCCGTTGTTTTTTTCCGAAATTTGGAGAGCGATATTGTCTATCAGTTCTATCAATTTTTATATCTTTATGTCAAATATGAAGACGTACCTAATCGATTCCACTTCGTCGTTCTCTAGGATATTGCAGTTACTGGCTAGTTCTGTCAAAGCATCCCGAAACTGTTCGAACGACTCACAGTCTCCTTGTTTACGATGAAGAAAATTATACCCTTCAAAAATAGTATTTGGATGTGTTCAAAAGCGGCGTCCAAAAGCCCGCAAAACTCAAGGAAATTTACAGCTAAAATTCATCTTTACTCTGGAGTTTTCTAATGGATCAGCTTTTTTCTTTAGTTACCCAGTGCTTTGAATAGTATTGATCTTTACTTTTTGTAGGCTTCGGTTTCTCTCACTCGTTAAAACTTTTTTTCTCATCGTCGATCCACTTTTCTTTGGTGGGTTCGCATACTTTCATTGCTTTCTGGTTTCTTGTTTCTCCACTGACTCTATCTATGTCCAGATCACTTTTTGTAGCTTGTTCCAATATGGGATCTGAGTTTCCGGTCCGTTCAGCCTCCGGTCCGATAAGGCTACAATGATCAGATTCTCTTTTGCGATTATTCCCAATTGAAGTTGGTTGCTCCATTGGATCCAGGAATGTGGCGGCACCATGGTATGTTTTGGCCATGAAGTATGAAGTAAATAAATTCCCGCAACTTCAATTCGTTCAGATTCGCCATATTAAAACGATAAGATATTCGAGAAAAGGTTTGTACAGATTATGTACAACTATGTAAAAGAAACAAAAAGAAGTGAAAAATGAGTTGAAAGAAAATGTCTATTCTAAAACTAACATGAACAGTGAAAAATCAACCAATGGCCGATTCATGTGGTGAGTCGAGTGGTATCTAATCAACACCGAACGTCATAAAAACATAATACTGAAACAAATCACAATATGACTATCCTTCTTGTTTTTTAGTTTAAAATGTGAATATGTTTTCCAATTTAACCAAACATCTTATTCTAAGCCTCCAAAACTGGGTTCATATGTGGTGACAACTTCACATTTTCTTGTGGTTCGATTCAATAAGAGGCCAAATTGTGCATTGTCATAACCGGGACCTGCAACAGGCCAAATTTAGATTTTTTGCGGAATCCCCAACATTGATACTTTTCTTTGATCTTCTTCGCTGTTTTGGATTCCACAAACAAATAACTGAAACACTATATCGCCCAGCTTCGCTTCAAAAAGAGGCGAAACTGCGGAATCCGCATTCGTGTTTGCAGAATTCAGAACAGTTTGTGGAATCCACAATCAAATAGTAAGTCTTGTGTGTAGTTCAATTGAGCTGCTGCGAAAACCGCAACTGTAAGCGGAATCCGCATCTTATAAATGGAATGCGCTAAGTGTAAAAAGAATCCGAATTTTGTTTGCAGATAACGTTTACATATGTGTTTATATGTAGTAAAAGGCTTAAATTTTTATCTTTATTTCATCTCGGTTCTAATAAACACGCAACACTTATAATACTGACTGCCGCATATCAGAAGTGAACTGCTGCTTTTTTCAGTTTTGCGAGATGTACCGTTTTTTAACTTCTCTCTTTTTACAACATCTCGTTTTTTCAAAACAGCTAAAGTTCGCTTTTGATCAATTGTCACTTTCGTTTAACTGTCGTCGCTCGCAGAGTTAATTAGAAAATATGTTCTTTTATGAGCGGTAAAAATTGTTCTTCGAAAAACTTATTTCCCTTGAAATTTTTTGACAGCTGATTGAAGTTTTGTTGCTACGAAGCAGTCCAGAAAACCACATCAAAAAGAAACACACAAAAAAATCAAATAATTTGGGGATTGGAAAATTGGTGGAGTAAACTCTTCTGTATAATTTTTTCATAAATCATCCCCCCACAACCCCTAGAAACGATTTTTGAGCAAAACCAGCTGATTGCTTGCTTCACTCTTTGTTGGAAAGTTTGAAAAAAAAAGTTTTTGCAGATTATCTATGAAAATCTTGAAACTCACTGGCTTAACAAACGTGATTGCAGTTATTAAAATGTATTTATACTTTTTTCCAATTTTTTTAACTTCAAAGTATAAGTACTCAATTGAAAGCTCAACGTTTAAGGAAATCAACCACCATAGTAATTTTTTGTAAATTCCGCTAAAAAAATTTGAAAATCATTTTTTCTTCGCAAAAAATTTGAAAAACCAATACATCACAATCTCCAAAATATTGAGATAATTTTTTCTTATTACATGTTATTCGATTACCAGGTCGAGTTTACAACTAATTTCATAGTTGTTAAGCAAGCTTTGATGAACAAAATGATTGTTATCCCGCGACCGAAAAGTCGTAGGCTGAATAGAGTCGTGTAAATGATGACGGAGAGTAGAAATATGGCAATCTAGTCGCAATGGTTGAGATTTAATTATTTTGATCCGGAAATTGGTTGCGATATTCTTGAAATTTTCGGCAAAAACTCGCCATTTCCACTATTCATTTTGAAGTTTAGTAGCAATATAATGGAACTTCTAATGGAACGTCGCAAAAACCTAATTTTAGAAAAGAAATAAATTCGATTAGCTATTTCAGGGGTACAAATTCCTGATTTTGAGAAAATGCTAGCACAATGGGCAATCTAAAAACCAAGCAAAATTTCATAAACAGAAAAAAATACTCAGTTTTGAATTAAATTTCGAATGTAAAAACAGAAAAAAGTTATGGGTTGAATGCTCTTTGAATTTCTTAAACAATTTATTATTGACAGAGTTTAATGTAAGATTTTCATTTCACTGGGAAGTCTGATTCCTTTTTCGAAGATAGATGTTGATCATGTTTTTGGTGACCTTGAAACACTTCCTTTTTCGATGTTAGAGAGATTGAGTTTGCCTTCCTTTTAACAAAGAAAATGAACTAAAGAAATCAAGAAAACACTCAAGCTTAAAAAATTTCTGAAAAAAAGAAAAAAAGTCAACGCGACCTATTTAAGTTTCTGAACTAGGTTTATTGATTCTTAAACGTAATCAAAAGTATCAAAAGGTTTTCAATTCACCGGTCTCGAATATTTTACCTCTAGTCGTGTTTCTCGATTTTGTTTTTGATCACGAGGCTAGCGGAGTTTGATTTCAAAAACTCAAATGAAAAATTTTCATTTCATTTTGATTTTCTCTTGGTGATATGCTAAAATCTATAAGCAATCTGGAAAAAGGAACTGAAAACTTTTTTTTCATGAAGTTTTCATCTTTTTAGAAGAAAATTTTTTTTGGTTTAAAGTTTGCAAAAATAGTCTTTGTCGACTGACGCCAATACCACTGATTCTCAGGTTAGCTTTTGTCAATCTTAAAAAATGAACAAATATCAGTGAGTTTCAACTAAATTTTTTTCTCAGAAGCAGTGGAAAAAAAGTTTTGTCAGTCACAGCCGGTCTTGGATATACTTGGTACTTGTTGTGATGCAGAATTTTTTTCGAAACTATTGTTTAAGATTTAAAAATTAGTTTGTACTTACTATTTGGACGAATGAGAATTTTTTTTGTTGCTTTTTCATGCACGCGTAGCATGAAATCATGAGATATTGCACTCGGCAGAACATCTCCAAAGGTAAAAAAAATGTTGATTTCAATACTCGCATTTTCAACTCTTTCAAACTCAAATTGGACCTTCATTCGTATAAGACTCCCTGGATGGTATGCTATTTGAAAATAGGACCATTGTGTAATAGCTGGTTTTAACAGAGTCATGTTGTGCAAGTGATAGTAATTTAGATTTTCCGGATTGGCGCTACTACTTGGCTGTGATTGTGATTGGTTGTCATTTGGTAGAGGAACTATTGCAAACCCATTGCACAACTTCACGAAGACCTTGAACATTAAACAAATTTTTATCAAAAGGTAAACAGATAGCAGATAATTGAAAAAGATCAGTGAATTCGAGGAAAAACACTGAATGGATTTTGTTCCTGGAAAACTCATATAAATTCCGATTTTCAAAAACATTTATATGGCCTTAGAGCTCAATGAATGAAAAAGTGTTTTTTTTTATTGACTCATTTATATTTAAAAATACACCAAATTGGATCATAAGATAAAATATAAATAGAGTTTTTTGTGACCTTTACACTTTTGCTGTTTAACATGACGTTTTTTCTTATTTTAAAAAAAAAGAAAATGAGCTGAAGTTAAAAAGAAATCTAACGTTGAGCCGCAAAAAAACTCATTTGAACTGGAACAAAAATTAGGATTTTCTCCAAAAAATTAACTAAGATTTTTGTCCTTCGTTCCTTTATACTTAAAATCATAAAATCATATGAGTAAGAGGTACATTTTCTAGCCCCTCGCTTTTTCAAATAGTTGTTTCCCTCACATCCCTTTCATAATTTTTTTTACGTCAAATTGATATGCAACCGATCATGACAATTTTCCACAGGGAGTTCAAGTCATGTTTGATTTTGTCTGCCAAACGTTAGTAACGGCGGAAAAAATTTTGAAAATGTGGAAAACTAAATTGTTAAAATGCTGGTTCAATTGCGGAAAGTTGTCTGGGCTAGCAGTTTTTTTTTGCTACAATGCAGTTTGCTTTTGTTTTTGATTCGACTTAAAACCATAACTTTTTTGGGAATGATTTAATTTTAAATCGTAACAAACAGAGATTTCAGAAAGAGACAATGAACGCAAAGAAACTGAAATGAATGATTTACGAACTTCAAAGAAAAAAAAATCTGGTCTTAAAAAAATTTATCACAGAAAAATGCGCGGTTTTTTAATTCTACTTGCTAACAAAAAAAAAAATCTAAGTTATTTGAAAAAACCAATTCACTTAATTTTGAGCTGATGAAAACAAAACAAACTTAAAAAAGGAATTCATACCTATATATATTCATAGCTATATAACAGTCTTCCTTACGTTCATTGAGTCTAAAAAGTTTTCAAAGTTTCAATTTTAAGGCACATTTTTCTCTATTGACTCAATTTTCTCTATAGAGTTATTCCATCAAAAAAAAACAATTTATGAATACTTCTTGAAATTTAATGAATTTCTTTGGGCATATACTTTTTGTTTTTAAAAATCGAGTTTTGTTATGTTTTTATGTTTCCTTGCTTTCATTGACTGTTTTCCAAATCTCTGTTGGCTCTGGTTCTAAGCTAAAATTAGACCAAAAAATCCAAAAATAAATCATAAATCCAAAAATAAATCAAGTTTTTTTTGAAGCAAACTTGTTTGTTCTTCCTTGATTTTCAAATAATTTTTTTTATCTCTTTTCATAAAACTGCATTAACAATTTTGATCAAAAAAGGCCCACGAAGTTTTTTTCTGCTTTTTTTTCAATGCAAGAATCATTAAATCACATGAAAAGGAAAGGAGACGTCTGAAACTAATGTTTGCTGATAGAGATTTATGTTCAATAAAGTGTAGATAGCCGTAACACTACTTTTTTAATAGTTTGGAGCAACATTTTTAAATGATTGAACTTAAAAACTGTACAAAGCTAAAAATTTCACCAAATTACAAGCCCCAAAAATCAGTTGAAGATGTATTCTGTGAGATTTTAATCAGTTTGAGAGCCAGTAAACTCCATCAATATCATTCTAAACCAATTTTAGGCAAGGCAACTGGATTACAATTTTTCAGGATACACCATTTCGAATAATTGAAATTCAAATTCACTTAGCCTGTCTTTAAACTTTCAATGGAGTTTACCAATGTTCAAATTGATTCGAATCTGAACGAAAGCGTCCTCAATTTATTTATTGGGTCATGTAAACAGATGATTTTCAGTGTATTACATTTTTTGAGTTTAATCAATTATCCTTTATGGTCCAAACTATTAGAAAAATTGTGTTACTTTGATCTAAAATTTCTTGAAGATAGATCTTCACCAGTGTTGAAGCAAATTCAGAAAAAAGTTTTCAAGTGCGTTTTTATGATCACAGTTTTTAACGCTATTTCATGAAACGCGTCAACAAAACTGTTAAAAATTCAATGAAGAACAAACAAGCTTGCTTCATGAAAAACGCAAACATTGCTAACTTTAAGAATATTTATGTACTTTTTTGGTCAATCTTCAGCCAAGAAAAAACCAGAGCCAACAGACATTTGAGAAATAGTCAAGGATCGCAAGTAAAAAGGAAAAAAGTGAGTTAATGAAAAAAAAACATTCAAATTAAAAAAAAAATTAACTGACCGTAAAACCCTTCGACTTCAATAACAATTTATGATTGGTTGTTTTGTTTTGTTAAACTAGCTATAATGAGAAAACCGAATCAAAAGGGACAGGAAAAAATTTGATTTTACTGTTGTTTCTTAAAAGTAAAATCTTTCTTCTAAACTAGCATCGATCAGGTTTTTTGTGACTCTTATATTGGTGTTGTTCAATCGAGAAGTTTACTTTCCTTTAAAAAAAGGAACAGGTTGAAAAAAAAGAAGACAATAATCAAATGCCAAAAACAATTTTTTGTACTTTTCCTGAAGAAAGAAAAAGAACGACTCAAATAGGAGGATTTTACTACGTTCATTGAATCTTGAACAAAAATTTAGTAGTATGTTTTTTAATATTGAAAATTTATTGAAAATCATACAATTGCATATGAAGATTTAGGTGGATTGAAATTGAATTACATAGATGTTTTCTTTTCTATAAAATTAGAGCAAATAAGCGTCCCCAAAATTAAAAAAAATTGCTAAAAATTATCGTATTCCTTTTTCAACAATGGTGGCATGCAACAGGCCAAAATGTTATCATCTATGAAGATCTTTTTTGCAGATGTTTTTTGAACATTTTTTTTTGTGATAATAATTAATCAAGAAAAAATTTATAAGCAAGCTAAAATAAAGGAAAAGAAAAATCATCGATCTTTCAAAGCGTTACAAAATTATGTATTCGTTCCTAGAATTGGGTTCTAATGGTTTTATTCTGAATAGAAAAAATTGATTTTTATCTCTGACCTGTTCATAATCCTGGGAGAAGTCGTCTAATGAGGCATATGAAGACGTTTTCAAAAAAGATCCCGAAATTGATTTCAAGGTGGAATGCAAAGCATCTTGTTGTACACCGACAGAAAAAACATTGGCTTCTGGTACCTTAAATTTAAAAACTTTATAAAAAACAGACAATTGAAAAGACTTACTTGCTTCAAAAGTATATGAGAACTTTTTCAAACAAACATCCAAAAGTTTGTGTTTTGCACTATTCTATGGTTGAAATCTCTCATAAAAAAATTTAATTTATTAAAAATTATTTAAAATTTTAAGAAAAAACTATCAGCCTAAAAACATATTCAAATTTTGCTAAAAATTGAACTGCTGAAAACTGACCGATAATTAATTTCTCCAAAAACTGTTTTTTTTTGTTTTTTGAGGGGGAGTTTGCTTGCATGCAGTTATGCAAGTTTGTAGTTAAGACTAAGAAGAAATAAAATCTGCCAATTGAACACATTTTTAAAATTTGCTGATTAAATTAGAAAAAAATCAAAAGGCATAAGTTTTTAAATATTTGAAAACAGAAAACACAATTCCTTCAGCAAAAGTTTAGCATAACCGTATGGTTAAAAATGTATGAAATTCTAAAAATGAAAAAAAAATTCCTCCCAAATCTTTGTTCATATTTCGCTTCCCAGCTGTTAGCTCAGTTTGTTTTGCATTTTCGAAAGATGTAATAGATATCTCAATTCCATTACAATCCATCAATTCCATCGAAATTAAAAAGTTGGATAGCAATTACATAACCATGCTTTCAGATATGGAAAAGATAAAAGCAGCTGTCTTAAAACTGTTCCAGTTAGAGAAAATTTAAATATAAAAATAGTTTTGTTTTGCGCTGAAATTTTAAATTTTAAAGCGTTTTTGAATCTGGAAAATATTTAAGTTTTTTTGTTGACTCTATCATCTGTTGTTCGACAATGGAGCTTACCTTCTAATTATCAAACAATGCAAGTTGGTCTTTGTATCAATTTGAAATCAAGAAGCATGAATACTTGTTACGACAACATTTCACAAAAAAAAAATTGAATATGAAAATCATTTCGTCAGAAAAATGGAAGAATATTCAGAGAGAAAAAGATTGGAACAGTACCTCATTAGCAAAATTTTCCCTTGCTTTTTGCATTTTCGTTGAATTATCCGGTTCTCCCGATAGCAAAATCACAAGGTTTTTAGCAATTGAACTGTCCGCTATCCGACAGCCTCGTTCCGGGTTTCGAAAAAGAATGCGAGCAGTATCAATGGCAGCACCTACAGACCTATAAACATCATGATTTTTTGCGAGGTCTCTACACCAAATAAACATTCAAAAAGTGAGAATAAATGAAATCTAAATGATTAAGTCAACAGTTACGAGCCAAACTGCAGCCCTACTAATAAAATTTTGAACAATCCATTTGCTTGTTAATTAGTTTGAAGAAGTACTTGGAATTATGAAAAATAAAAATTTTACTGCTTTTTCTAGTTAGTTCATTGAGTTACGCATTTCCAGTTACGCTGGGTTTTGATTGCTCATTCGTTACAATTCGATTGGAAAGATAAAATTTGACAGTGGCCTATAGCACTCAAATTATTTTTTTTAAAGTTTGAAAAGAAAAACATGAATTTTTATTGTAAAAACTCATTTGAACGTAATGTTCAATGCTCCATTGACACAGATTGTTTGCGGAGTTTTTGTGTGAGTGAATGTAGAATACATCAAAAATTGAATTGAGGAATAGTTTCAGATCTTAAAATTGTGCGTATGAGGTAGAAAATACGCCTTATCTCAAAAAACAATTTGAGCAAAAAAAAATTGGGACAACTTTTGTTTCATTAGGCCAAATTGAAGTTGTTGATTTCAGTGTCATCAAATTTCAATATCAAAAGAATTATTGGTTGAATTTTTTTGATAAATTTTTGGCAACAGTTCAATTCATTAACTTTTGATTACAGTCGAAATTAAGCAAAACGTGAATATCACTGTGAAAATTGATCAACAAATTGAACTGTAAATAAAAAACTTAAAAAAATTGAAAATTCTAGTGGAAAATTACAAAATTGATATTTTTTGAAAACCTGTTTGAATGCAATAGGCTGCATATGTTTTTTTGATAATTTAATTATTCTTAATTGACAATTTACTCAGAACGATTCAAAAACGATTTCGATTGAGTCGCACTTCAGCTGCAAAGTATGATTTTTATTCACTTCAGTTTCAGAAAGCAAAACTTCACTCGATTTGAAACAATTTGATTTAGGATTTTTAGTGTTTTTTTTGTGTAATTGCGTGTCAAATCAGCTGTAAACAATTTGATAAAAGCGGGCCCAAAATTGGAAAGATGAAATATTTCAATAAAACCGTTTCAGACAACTCAACAATAGAACTTTTTTACGAGTTTTACTGTTGATTTGCATCCTTCCGAAACTTCTTCTTAATTTTCAATATTGCAATAACTACTGTGAGTTTTTTGAATTCACGTTTGTTTTGAAAAGGTATTTTTTCTCCGTTTTGGCGCTTTTTCATTTGGACTTTTTAAGTTTTGAGAATACGCATCGAGAATTTATTTTGATAAAACTGGATAGAGAGATTTTTTTTTGCTCGGAACTCTGACAGTTAGATTTTATTTTCGAAAAAAGACGAAATCGCTTTTTTAATTGACTTTCAAAGCTGTTTTAGTTTTTAACGCCGTCGACCGTTCGATAGCAAAATTTGTCCCCATCTTAGGTAGTTGTGCTTATACAATCTGGTTGGAAAAAAGTTTAATGAAATCAGAAGTGACATGGAAAAGATAAAACAAATCAATCATATCCTTTATGACAACAAAAAATACAACTTTCTTCAGATTCCAAGTTTGTTCAGATTCCAAATTTTTTGAATAAGTTGCATCAATAAAAGTAGTTTGTTCTTCGTTTTCGAGCTCTTTCCTTTTGAGTTTTCAAAACGATAATTCCTACATTTACAACAGAAAACATGTTGTTTCCGTTGAAAAAATTGGTAAAACAAAAAACCCGATACGTTTATCTTTAAACTATTTTCAAAACAGGAATTTTACTAGAAAAAGCTGAAAACTTTAATTTCAGTTTCTCAAGCTTACTATCACTATAAAAGAAACTATTTTTATCAATTTTTTGGCAGTTTTGTTTGGCAGTTTTTTAGTTTTTGAAGATTTTAACCAGAAAACAATCATTTGTTGTGAGCTTTTTTAAATCGAAAGGACTATTCGTTTGTGTGAAAAGTGGTTTTAGAATTTTTTTTTGGGCTAACTGACTGAAATAGGATAAGATAAGTATGTGCCCAAAGAGGGAGGGACCCAATGGGTGACCAGAAGATCTAATCAGTTTACTACCTAATCTCTCACTAAAACCACTACCTGAAAACTTTTTGATGCTAAATGTGTTACCTGTTAAAATCTGTCCGGTTTTGAGCATAGGAGTTTATGATGATTTCAACAGCAGCTGCAAGATTCTTCTGGAAAGTAGGATTGTTTTGACTGTTGGCAATTTGAAGCACTGTTTTGAAGTCAAAGGTTGTTACCTCAGAATTGAAAAACATCAGGGCCAAGTGTATGTACCCTGACGAACTCTTCTCTAGTTTTGCTATGCATTTTGTGTTTGTAAAAATCAATTAACTTTCATTTGGTCATCAAGAAAAACAACCACTATTAAAAAAACTCTCTTTCTAAAAATCATTAATTTTTTCTAGTCTTCATGATTAAAACAAAAACATCGGTAAAAAGTTTCAAACATAGTAGAAGGAGTTGCCGTTTGCTCTGCACCTAGCGCAGAAATTTTCGACTATAACTGTTTAAAGCTATCTTCTATCTTTCATCCTAAATTTTGTAGATTTTTTGCTCCTAGTTTGAGCCTTTAAAGAACAATTCGGGAAATTCAGTAATTTATTATTTAGAGATAAGTTATTACTGGAATGGAAAACTACCAAAAGTTTTACAAAGCAAAGCGTAAAAACCAAACGTTTTTTTTTGTATTCTCTGAAAGTTCGCCAATCATAGCAAACTTAAAATTTAACTGTTAGCAGGTTTTGTCTTCATTTTGAATTTTGAAAAAAATCTAGAAAAAAAGTTGTGTGCCTTGAATGTTGCAAACTGGAAAAGAGTGATGACCTGTTCCGTCTCCCTGTAGAAAAATTCCTGCGGATAATTCTGCATAGTTTTTAATAAAACTGGTTATTTTATACCAATCCTGAGTAAGTAAGTTGGCTGAAGCGTCCAATGCAAAAGCTAGATCAACTTGCTGTGGCGCACAATTTAAAAGGCAGATTCCTTTTGTCGATTTGTTAACCAGAGCTTGTGATCGCTCAATGTAAGTCTTCAAAAATGAGGGTCTAAAAACAATTATTATAGACAGGATAAAGGCATGAATTTGAAAATATTATGAGGGAATATTGCATAATGACTTGAATTCTTCAAGTTGGGTTTAAAAAAGGATTAAGAGAGATGGCTTTTAATAAAAATGGTTATTTTATACCAATCTTGAGTAAGTAAGCTGGCTGAAGCGTCCCCTGCAAACGTTAGCTCAACTTGTTGTGGCATACAATTTAAAAGGCAGACTCCTATAGTCGATTTGTTAACCAGAGCTTTTGATCGCACAACGTAAGTTTTTAAAAATGAGGGTCTAAAAAACAATTGTTATAGACAGGGTAAGGGCTTGAAATTTAAAGAACTATGTTGGAATATGATATTATGAGATGAAATATTCATTCAATAGGTGGACTTAAAGAAAGAAAAGATTCAGAAAAATTTGACATCGAAAGGCACTAAGGTTAGCGCTGCACCTAAAAATCATACCTTAAAAAGCAAACAAAAATTCGAAATAATCAAATTGATTTTTCCGAGACTTGATTATGTTTCAGAATAACAGAAAGTAACACGAATTTGAGTTTGAGTTAGCAGTCTCAAAAAAAACTTTTAATAGCAGAAAATATTCAATAGAGAACAAAATCAAATTTACTAGAACCCAAATAAAGAACACAGTGAGATTCGGATAAAAAGTTTATACTAACTCATTTGTTAGACCATATACATCTGCTGCCATTGCCGCTTGCTCCTGTATATCATCAAATGTTAACACAAGCATAAAGTCAGCATGCTTCTGCAAAATTTTTAAGACTGCTCGTATCAGGGCGAGGCCCTGAATTTTCCGACTGCCTTTTAAGTTCTATGGAGCAGTAGTATTATGTAAATTAAATGTGCAAAAATGAAATTTTTAGTTTTCAATATAAAATTTTTGCAAAAATCATACGCCCACACGCAGTATAAAGTGCAAAGTGATAGATTTCGATCCTAGTAACAAACTAATTATGTCAAATAGCTTGCTTTAATCAAATTGGAATAATTTCTGGGACTGATTAAATCTACGCTATCGCGTTAGTGGTGCGAAACATATCGCGCGTTAATTGTCCCAAACCGGCCGAAATGGCAAAGTTTTTACAACTTTACTGAAAACTATCACAGGTGAAATGTATTTTCACTTTTAAGCTATGGACAACAAAACTTTTTGAAGTCAAAATGGGCTAGTTAAAAAGTCGAAATTTATCGGCAAAAAACCCATCCCAAGCACGAACATTCCGTTATTTTTGTTATGAAAGTCAGATTAATAGAAAATTAAATTTTTACCTCAATTTGGAAGCGATGTGGAATTGTATCTCTTCTCTGAAATAGAGAGCTTTGAAACAAACGCAATATCAAAATAGAGACAAAATACAAATTGAAATTGACAACAATACTGCTCGTATATAATGGCAAAGCCCTGAATGTTCCGACTCTCCCCTAATTCATATCAAACAGATATTTGGGAAAAAGATATAATGAAAATTTATAAATTGGGGCAATTTCAATGTTAAAGTTGTGAGTCGTAAGAAATAAATACAATCGCTTAGCGCATAATTTAATCGAGAACATGGTCATTTTGGCAAAAACAAGACCCCGAGAACTTAACAAAAAGTTATTGGAGGCAAAAAATCTTTTTAAATGTGAACTCAAAAAGTCAAAAAGTCACATTACGAGGCCAAACTAGGCACTAGATAGGAGCACAATTTTGTGTCTGTATGTTCCTGGATTCCAGAGACAAGTCTTCAAACATGTTAAATATTTGTCGGAACGATCAAAGAGAAGGAAAAAACAAAAGAAGAACAAAGGGAGCGTCCTTGTTGCGGAATCCGCTTACAATGCACAAAATGCACAGTTTGAACTCGTAATGGAAAAAAGTCTAGTATGCATTTGATCGGCAAAATTTAACTGAAAAAAAATTACGCCGAGCATAAACATTCCGTTTTGTTCTAAGGTCGCAACAAAAATAAAAAAAACAGGAGTGGTTTCTTCTCTTTTACACTGCTGAACTTGAAGGAAAAAAGCAAACCCTTTTTATGTTCAAGTAGTGTTTTTCAGTGACGTTTTTTATCACACTATACCCAATATATCATTGACTCTTTCTTGGCAATACCCAACTTTAGGAAAATTAGGGTTCAACTTGGAAAATTTAGGTATGCACTCCAATTTTAGAATTAAACTGAATTTACATTTAATTTTTGGTTACTGGAATTTGTACCGTAAAACTGTTTTCAATCAACAAAATATTTAAATTACTATTCAAATTTGGTCGAGAATTTCTTCATAGATTTACTATTAGGCAAAGAAATTAGGCAATAAAATTTTTTTTAAATAGTAAATTGCGAGTTTCTACTTTGAATGGAACAACAGTTGTTCTTTAGTTTAAGCTTTTGTTCTATTTTATTTAAATCAAAAATTGAATAATGTTATAGTTTTTGAACACAAATTTGTAATACAAATTAGAGAAAATTATAAGTGCAAAGGGCCTAAATGTTAACCACACATTTCAATCGTTTTAAGCAATACAAGGCAGAGAGTAGAAAATAACATAAACATTTACTGCATTAGAATGGTTAAAAACGCTTATTCAGTCTAATTATTCTTATCATGCAACGGCAACTGATGACCTAAAGCTAATCAGTAACACATGTCAACCTGCAGGTTTTTATTGACAAATAGGTTTTTTTTTATAAAATTTAACATGAAAACCCACCATGAGGAGTAGCATTACAACAATTCCCGCTTTAATGGGTACATCCATGTCTTCATAACTAGATGTAACTATATCAAAGCAGAATTTTTTCTGAATTTGCTCCGACAATCCAAGAAAAATGGCGGCATTACCAGCATTGGTCCACATCAGCATAGTAACACCAAACAATCCTCGTCCCTGATGTGAGAAGTTAGAGAAACCATTTCGACCAAAATCCAAAGTCAGACTTATTCTACTCAGCATGAAGTTGTCACTGAAACCCATAAATTGTTCCAAATGCTTTGGATATCTTGTCCGGGGCATTTAAACTTTTGTTAAAACGACACTTGAAGACTGGAAATGAAATACGGTTTGGGGTCCTTTTTTTGAAACTCTTCGTCAGCTATACTTTACTGCCTCAATGATAACTGTCATTGGATCAGTTATGGCATCATATCATAGACTTTTTATGCTTATTCGGTTTCTTAAAAAATTTTAAAAAATTCTATCAGCGTCGAGGACAAGAACTCTGAACACTTTCGTTTTCGAACTAATCAAATCAAAATAAGTTTAGAGACCGATCTGAAGCAAAATACTTCAGGGTTATACAAACACACCAGGGTATTTCTTGCTTACAGGGTTACCAATTATCAAAAAAAAACGTTTTTTTTTAAATAACCGAGAAAAGAAGAAAAAAAAGGAAAAAATGGTTTTAAAAAACTTCCTTTGATCTTTTTTATTCTCAAACAATTTTAATCTGAACAAGGTGCGATATTTTCGCAGCCTAACTTAATGTTCAAAAAACATGTTGTTCCTTTCTTTCATATAATGAGTTCTATATAAGTAACCGTTACTACAATTAAGAACTGTCCTAGTCGAGATCCCACTCAAAACCGCTCAAGATTTTAAAATATCTTCCAAGATTCTTGCCAAAATTCTCGTTTGGTGAATCTAGCCTACGAAACTCTCATGGGGTGACTCTTGTCAACAAACTCCCCATGTGGCGACTTTACTCATCGAAACTCTCATGGAGCGAATTTAGTCCATAAAACTCCATTGAACGACTTTAGTCAACAAAACTCTCAAGGGGCGATTCTAGTCAAGAAAACTCTCATGGAGCGACTTTGGTCAATAAAAATCTCATTGAACAATTTTAGTCAATACAACTCTCACGTGGCGACTCTACTCAACAAAACTTTCATGGAACGACTTTAGTAAGAAAAAAACTCTCATTGAACAACTTTAGTCAACAAAACTTCAGGGGGCAACTCTAGTAAAAAAAAAACTCTCATGGGGCGACGCTTGTCAACAAAACTCTTATGGGGCGGCTCTAGTCAACAAAACACTCAAGGAGTGACTCTAGTCAACAAAACTTTCATGAGGCACATATATTCAACAAAAACCTGATGGCGCGGCTTTACTCAACAAAGCTCCCATTGGGCGACTCTAGTTACAAAACCCTCATGGGAACGTTCTAGTCAACAAAACTCTCATTGATGACTCTAGTTAAAAACACTCTCATGGGACGGCTTTAGTCCGCAAAACTCCCAATGGGCGACTCTAGTTACAAAACCTTCATGGGAAGGTTCTAGTCAACAAAACTCACATGCGACAGTTCTAGTCAACAAAAATTCTCATTGATGACTCTAGTTAACAACACACTCATTGAACGACTTTAGTCAATAAAACTCTCATGGGGCGACGCTAGTCAACAAAACTCTTATGGGCGACTCTAGTCAACAAAACTCTCATGGAGTGACTCTAGTCAACAAAACTTTCATGAATCGGTTATAGTCAACAAAAGTCTGATGATCCGACTTAGGTCAACAAAGCTCTCTTGGCGCGTCTCTAGTAAGCAAAACCTTCATGGGAAGAATCTAGTCGAAAAATCATTCATGCGAAAATTTAAGTCATCAAAACTCTCGTTGGTCGACTCTAGCCATCAAAACTCTCTTGGGGCGACTCAAGACAGCAAAATTCTCTTGGTGCGACTTTTATCAGAAATTTTTTTATGGGTCGACAATAGTCAACAAAACTCTGTTGGGTTGACTCTAGTCAACGAACTCTCATGTGACGACTTTAGTCAATAACACTCTCGCTGGGCGACTCTAGTAAACAAAACTCTCATGGGGCGACTCTGGTCAAAAAAACTTTCATACGACGATTTTTGTCACCAGGACGCTCATTAGGTGAATCTAGTCAACAGAAATATTATGGTACGACTCACTTCAGCAATTTTTTCATGGGGCGACTCTAGTCAACAAAACTCTCATGGAGTGGCTCTAGTCAACAAACTTTCATGAGACGGTTATGGTCAACAAAAGTCTGATGATGCGATTTAAGTCAACAAAGCTTTCATGGCGTGACTCTTGTAAACAAAACCTTCATGGGAAGAATCTAGTCAACCGAACACTCAAGCGACAATTTTAGTCTACAAAACTTTCATCGGTCGACTCTAGTCATCAAAACTCTCTTGGGGAGACTCAAGACAGCAAAATTCTCTGAGGGCGACTCACATCAGCAATTTTTTCATGGGTCGACTATAGTCAACAAAACTCTGATGGGGCGACTCTAGTCAACAAAACTCTCATGTGACGATTTTAGTCATCAGGACGCACATTGGGTGCCTCTAGTCAACAGAACTCTTATGGGAGGACTCACGTCAGCAATTTTTTCTTGGGGCGACTCCAGTCAACAAAACTCTCATGGAGTGACTCTTGTCAACAAAACTTTCATGAGACGGTTAAAGTCAACAAAAACCTGATGATGCGATTTAAGTCAACAAAGCTCTCATGGCGCGACTCTAGTAAACAAAACCTTCATGGGAAGAATCTAGTCAACCGAACACTCAAGCGACAATTTTAGTCTACAAAACTTTCATCGGTCGACTCTAGTCATCAAAACTCTCTTGGGGAGACTCAAGACAGCAAAATTCTCTGAGGGCGACTCACATCAGCAATTTTTTCATGGGTCGACTATAGTCAACAAAACTCTGATGGGGCGACTCTAGTCAACAAAACTCTCATGTGACGATTTTAGTCATCAGGACGCACATTGGGTGCCTCTAGTCAACAGAACTCTTATGGGAGGACTCACGTCAGCAATTTTTTCTTGGGGCGACTCCAGTCAACAAAACTCTCATGGAGTGACTCTTGTCAACAAAACTTTCATGAGACGGTTATGGTCAACAAAAGTCTGATGATGCGATTTAAGTCAACAAAGCTTTCATGGCGTGACTCTTGTAAACAAAACCTTCATGGGAAGAATCTAGTCAACCGAACACTCAAGCGACAATTTTAGTCTACAAAACTTTCATCGGTCGACTCTAGTCATCAAAACTCTCTTGGGGAGACTCAAGACAGCAAAATTCTCTGAGGGCGACTCACATCAGCAATTTTTTCATGGGTCGACTATAGTCAACAAAACTCTGATGGGGCGACTCTAGTCAACAAAACTCTCATGTGACGATTTTAGTCATCAGGACGCACATTGGGTGCCTCTAGTCAACAGAACTCTTATGGGAGGACTCACGTCAGCAATTTTTTCTTGGGGCGACTCCAGTCAACAAAACTCTCATGGAGTGACTCTTGTCAACAAAACTTTCATGAGACGGTTAAAGTCAACAAAAACCTGATGATGCGATTTAAGTCAACAAAGCTCTCATGGCGCGACTCTAGTAAACAAAACCTTCATGGGAAGAATCTAGTCAAAAAATCCTTCATGCGAAGATTTAAGTCATTAAAACTCTCGTTGGTCGACTCTAGTCATCAGAACTCTCTTGGGGCGACTCAAGACAGCAAAATTCTCTTGGTGCGACTAATATCAGCATTTTTTTCATGGGTCGACTATAGACAACAAAACTTTGTTGAGTTGACTCTAGTCAACAAAACTCTCATGTGACGATTTTAGTCTACAAAACTCATATTGTTCAACTCTAGTCATCAAAACTCTCTTGGTGCGACTCAAAACAGCAAAATTTTCTGGGGGCGACTCATATCAGCAATTTTTTCATGGGTCGACTATTGTCAACAAAACTCTGATGGGGCGACTCTAGTCAACAAAATTCTCATGTGACGATTTTAGTCAATAACACTCTCGTTGGGCGACTCTAGTCATCAGATTTCTCATGAAGCGATTCAAATCAGCAAAAACTAGCTTGTGACGACCAACGTCAGCAATTATTTCATGGGGCAACTCTAGTCAACAAAAATCTCATGGGACGACTCTTGTCAACAAAACTCTCTTACGACGATTTTTGTCAACAAAACTCCCATTGTGCGACTCTAGTCAAGAGAACTCTCATGGGGCGACTCTAGTCAAAAACACTCTCATGGTGCGACTCTAGTCAACAAAACTCTCAAGGGGCGATTCAAGTCAGCAAAAACTAGCTTGTGACGACCAACGTCAGCAATTATTTCATGGGGCAACTCTAGTCAACAAAACTCTCATGGGGCGAACCTTGTCAACAAAACTCTCTTACGACGATTTTTGTCAAAAAAACTCCCATTGGGTGACTCTAGTCAACAAAACTCTCATGGGGCATCTCTAGTCAACAAAACTTTCATACGACAGTTTTAGTCAACAGAACGCTCATTGGGTGACTCTACTCAACATAATTCTAATGGAATGACTCAAGTCAGTAATTTTTTCATGGGGCGACTCTAGTCAACAAAACTCTCATGTAGCAACTCTACTCAACAAAACTCTCATGCAGCGACTTTTGTCAATAAAACTCTCAGAGAACTACTTTAGTCAGCAAAACTCCCTTGGGGCGACTCAAATCAGTTTTTTTTTCAGGAGCAACTCTAGTCAACAAAATTCTCATGGAGTGACTCTAGTCAACAAAACTTTCATGAGACGGATATAGTCAACAGAAATCTGATGATGCGACTTAAGTCAACAAATCTCTCATGGCGCGACTCTAGTAAACAAAACCTTCATGGGAAGACTCTAGTCAACAAAACACTCATACGACGATTTTTGTCAACAAAACACTCATTGGTCGACTCTAGTCATCAAAACTCTCAAGGGGCGATTCAAGTCAGCAAAAACTAGCTTGTGACGACCAACGTCAGCAATTATTTCATGGGGCAACTCTAGTCAACAAAACTCTCATGGGGCGAACCTTGTCAACAAAACTCTCTTACGACGATTTTTGTCAAAAAAACTCCCATTGGGTGACTCTAGTCAACAAAACTCTCATGGGGCATCTCTAGTCAACAAAACTTTCATACGACAGTTTTAGTCAACAGAACGCTCATTGGGTGACTCTACTCAACATAATTCTAATGGAATGACTCAAGTCAGTAATTTTTTCATGGGGCGACTCTAGTCAACAAAACTCTCATGTAGCAACTCTACTCAACAAAACTCTCATGCAGCGACTTTTGTCAATAAAACTCTCAGAGAACTACTTTAGTCAGCAAAACTCCCTTGGGGCGACTCAAATCAGTTTTTTTTTCAGGAGCAACTCTAGTCAACAAAATTCTCATGGAGTGACTCTAGTCAACAAAACTTTCATGAGACGGATATAGTCAACAGAAATCTGATGATGCGACTTAAGTCAACAAATCTCTCATGGCGCGACTCTAGTAAACAAAACCTTCATGGGAAGACTCTAGTCAACAAAACACTCATACGACGATTTTTGTCAACAAAACACTCATTGGTCGACTCTAGTCATCAAAAAACTATTGGGGCGGCTCATGGCATCAAAATTCTCTGGAGGTGACTCACATCAGCAATTTTCTCATGGGTCGACTATATTCAACAAAGCTCTGATGGGGCGACTCTTTCAACAAAACTCTCATGTGACGATTTTAGTCAATTACACTCTCGTTGGGCGACTCTAGTCAACAAAATTCTCATGAGGCGATTCAAGGCAGCAAAACTTTCTTGGGACGACTCACGTCAGTAAATATTTCATGGGGTGAGCAACTATTTCCTGGGAACTCTAGTCAACAAAACTCTCTTACGACGATTTTAGTCAACAAAACTCTCATATGACGATTTTGGTTAATAACACACTCGTTGGGTGACTCTAGTCAACAAAATTCTCATGAATGGAATCAAGTCAGCAAAACTTTTTTGGGACGACTCACGTCAGCAATTATTTCATGGTGCAACTCTAGTCAAGAGAACTCTCATGGGGCGTCTTTAGTCAACAACACTCTCATGGTGCGAACCCTGTCAATAAAACTCTCAAGGGGCGATTCAAGTCAGTTAAACTTTCATTGGGCGACTCTAGTCAACAAAACTCTACTGGGGCGTCTCTAGTCAACAAAACACTCATACGACAATTTTAGTAAACAGCACGCTCATTGGGTGACTCTACTCAAAATCATTCTTATGGGATGACTCACGTCAGCAATTGTTTCGTGGGGCGACTCTAGTCAGCAAAACTCTCATACGACAAGTTTAGTCAACAAAACTTTCATTGGGCGACTCTAGCCAATAAAATTTTCATGGGACAACTCAAGTCAACAAAATCTCATGAGGCGATTCTTGTTGAAAAAACTCTCATGGGGCGACTCTCATCAACAAAACTCTCAAGGGGCAATTCAAGTCAGGGAAACTTTCATTGGGCGACTCTAGTCAACAAAACTCTCAAGGGGCGACTCTTGTCAGCAAAACTCTCATACGACAATTTTAGTCAACAAAACTTTCATTGGGCGACTCTAGTCAACAAAACTCTACTGGGGCGTCTCTAGTCTACAAAACTTTCAAACGACAATTTTAGTAAACAGCACGCTCATTGGGTGAATCTCTTCAAAATCACTCTTATGGGATGACTCACGTCAGCAATTTTTTCGTGGGGCGACTCTAGTCAGCAAAACTCTCATACGACAATTTTAGTCAACAAAACTTTCATTGGGCGGCTCTAGCCATAAAAAAGATTTCATGGGACAACTCAAGTCAACAAAATCTCATAAGGCGACTCTTGTTGAAAAAACTCTCATGGGGCGACTCTCATTAACAAAACTCTCAAGGGGCGATTCAAGTCAGGGAACCTTTCGTTGGGCGACTCTAGTCAACAAAACTCTCATGGGGCGTCTCTAGTCAACAAAGCTTTGATACGACAATTTTAGTCAACAGAACGCTCATTGGGTGACTCTTCTCAAAATCATTCTTATGGGATGACTCACGTCAGCAATTTTTTCATGGGGCGACTCTAGTCAACAAAACTCTCATACGACGCTTTTAGTCAACAAAACTTTCATTGGGCGACTCAAGCCAAGATTACTTTTATGGGAAAACTGAAGTCAACAAACTCTCATGAAGCGACTCTTTTCAAGAAAACTCTCATGGGGCAACTCTAGTCAACAGAATTCTCATGGGGCGATTTTTGTCATAAAAAAAACCTCATGGGGCGACTCTCATCAACAAAACTCTCATCGGGCGACTTTAGTCAATAAAACTCTCAGGGCAACTGTATTCAACAAAACTCTCATGGGGCGACTCTAGACAACACAATTTTTAGGGGTGTTTCTCGTTAATAAAACTCTCAAAGAGTGACACCAGTCATTAAAACTTTTAGGGGCGCTTACAGTCAACAAAAATCTGATGGCTTGAATTCAGTCAAAAAAAGACACATGGGCGATCTTAATGAACAAAACCTACATGGGAAAATGCTAATCAACAAATTGCTCACGTGGCGACTCTTAAGAAAACTCTCACGGGGCGGCTCTAGTCATTAAAATCTCAGAGTCGACTCTAATCAACAAAACTCTCATGAGGCGACTCTTGTTAAAACAACTCTCATTGGGCGACTCTCATCAACAAAACTCTCATAGGGAGACTTTAGTCAAGAAAACTTTCATGGGACAACTCTAAACAAAACTGTCATGGGGCGACTCTAGTCAACAACAATTTCAGGGGGGTTTCTAGTCAATAAAACTATCAAGGAGTGACTCCAGTCCTTAAAAATTTCATGGGCGCTTACAGTCAACAAAAACTCTGATGGCTTGACTTCAATCAAAAAAAGTCACATGGGCGATCTTAGTGAACAAAACCTTCATGGGAAGATGCTAACCAACAAAACGCTCAGAAAGATGCTGGTCAAGAAAACTCTCACGCCTCGGCTCTAGTCATTCAAATCTCATGAGTCGACTCTAGTCAACGAATCTCTCATTGGGCGACTCTAGTCAACAACACTCTCACGGTGCGAATCTAGTCACAAACTTCTCAAGAGGCGAGTCAAGTCAGCAAAACTTTCATTGGGTGACACTAGTCAACACAAATATCATAGAGCGACTCTAGTCAACAAAACTCTCATGGGGCGATTCTAGTCAACAAAACCCTCATACGATGATTTAAGTCAACAAAACTCTCATTGGGCGATTCTAGTCAAAATAACTCTTGGGGCGACTCTAGACAGCAACACTCTCATGGGGCGACTCTAGCCTACAAAACACTCATGGGACGAGTTTAGTCATCAAAACTCTCATTGGCCGACTCTTGTTATCAAAACTTCCATGGGCGACTCAAGAAAGCAAAGTTCTCTGGGGCGACTTACATCAGCATTTTTTTCATGGGTCGTCTATGGTCAACAAAACTCTGATGGGGCGACTCTAGTCAACAAAACTCTCATCTGACGATTTTAGTCAATAAAACTCTCATTGAGCGACTCTAGTCAACAAAACTCTCATGAGGCGATTCAAGTCAGCAAAACTTTCTTGGGACGACTCACGACAGCAATTATTTCATGGGGCAACTCTAGTCAACAAAACTCCCATTGTGCGACTCTATTCAAGATAACTCTCATGGGGCGACTCTAGTCAACAACACTCTCAAGCGGCGATTCAGGTCGGGGAAACTTTCATTGGGAGACTCTAGTAAACAAAACTCTCATAGGCCCTCTCTAGTCAACAAAACTTTCTTACGACAATTTTAGTCAACAGAACGCTCATTGGGTGACTCTACTCAACATAACTCTAATGGGACGACTCACGTCAGTAATTTTTTCGTGGGGCGATTCTAGCCAACAAACTTCTCATGTGGCGACTCTACTCAACAAAACTCTCAAGTGGCGATTCTAGTCAAGAAACCTCTCATGGAGCGACATTAGTCAATAAAACTCTCAGTGAACCACTTTAGTCAACAAAACTCTCATGCGGCAAATCTACTCAACAAAAATCTCTCGGAGCGACTTTATTCAATAAAACCCTCATTGAACGACTTTAGTCAACAAAACCTAATGAGGCGACTCTAGTCAACAAATCTCATGGGGCGACGCTAGTCAACAAAACTCTTATTGAGGGACTCTAGTCAACCAGACAAACAAGGAGTGACACTAGTCAACAAAACTTTCAAGAGGCACATAATTTCAACAAAAACCTGATGGCGCTACTTTACTCAACAAAGCTCCCATTGGGCCAAAACCCTCATGGGAAAACACTCATAGTAACAGAACCCTCATGGGAAGGTTCTAGTCAACAAAACTCTCATTGATGACTCTAGTTAACATAACTCTTATGCAGCGACTATAGTCAACAACACTCTCGTTGGGCGACTCTAGTCAACAAATTACTCATGAGGCGATTCAAGTCAGCAAAAACTAGCTTGGGACGACCAACGTCAGCAATTATTTCATGGGGCAACTCTAGTCAACAAAACTCTCATGGGGCGTCTCTAGTCAACAACACTCTCATGGTGCGACTCTAGTCAACAAAACTCTCATGAGGCGATTCAAGTCAGCAAAACTTTCTTGGGACGACTCACGACAGCAATTATTTCATGGGGCAACTCTAGTCAACAAAACTCCCATTGTGCGACTCTAGTCAAGAGAACTCTTATGCAGCGACTATAGCCAACAACACTCTCGTTGGGCGACTCTAGTCAACAAATTTCTCATGAGGCGATTCAAGTCAGCAAAAACTAGCTTTGGACGACCAACGTCAGCAATTATTTCATGGGGCAACTCTAGTCAACAAAACTCTCATGGGGCGACTCTAGTCAACAACCAACACTCTCATGGTGCGACTCTAGTCAACAAAACTTTCATACGACAATTTTAGTCAACAAAACGCTCATTGGGTGACTCTACTCAACATATTTCTAGTGGGATGACTCACGTCAGTAATTTTTTCATGGGGCGATTCTAGTCAACAAACCTCTCATGTGGCGACTCTACTCAACAAAACTCTCATGCAGCGACTTTTGTCAAAAAAAACTCTCAGTGAACGACTTTAGTCAGCAAAAATCCCTTGGGGCGACTCAAGTCAGTTTTTTTTCAGGAGCAACTCTAGTCAACAAAACTCTCATGGTGTGACTCTAGTCAACAAAACTTTCATGAGACGGTTATAGTCAACAAAAATCTGATGATGCGACTTAAGTCAACAAAACTCCCACGGCGCGACTCTAGTAAGCAAAACCTTCATGTGAAGACTCTATTCAACGAAACACTCAAGCGACAACTTTAGTCAACAAAAATCTCATTGGTCGACTCTAGTCATCAAAAATCTCTTGGGGCGGCTCATGACAATGAAATTCTCTGGGGGCGACTCATATCAGCAATTTTCTCATGGGTCGACTATATTCAACAAAGCTCTGATGGGGCGACTCTAGTCAACAAAACTCTCATGTGACGATTTTAGTCAAATACACTCTCGTTGGGCGACTCTAGTCAACAAAATTCTCATGAGGCTATTGAAGTCAGCAAAACATTCTTGGGACGATTCACGTCAGCAAATATTTCATGGGGTAACTCTAGTCAACAAAACTCTAACGGGGCGACTCTAGTCAACAAAACTCTCTTACGACAATTTTAGTCAACAAAACTCTCATACGACAATTTTGGTCAATAACACACTCGTTGGGTGACTCTAGTCAACAAAATTCTCATGAATGGAACCAAGTCAGCAAAACTTTTTTGGGACGACTCAAGTCAGCAATTATTTCATGGTGCAACTCTAGTCAAGAGAACTCTCATGGGGCGTCTTTAGTCAACAACACTCTCATGATGCGAACCCTGTCAATAAAACTCTCAAGGGGTGATTCAAGTCAGTGAAACTTTCATTGGGCGACTCTAGTCAACAAAATTCTCATGAGGCTATTGAAGTCAGCAAAACATTCTTGGGACGATTCACGTCAGCAAATATTTCATGGGGTAACTCTAGTCAACAAAACTCTCACGGGGCGACTCTAGTCAACAAAACTCTCTTACGACAATTTTAGTCATCAAAACTCTCATACGACGATTTTGGTCAATAACACACTCGTTGGGTGACTCTAGTCAACAAAATTCTCATGAATGGAACCAAGTCAGCAAAACTTTTTTGGGACGACTAAAGTCAGCAAATATTTCATGGTGCAACTCTAGTCAAGAGAACTCTCATGGGGCGACTTTAGTCAACAACACTCTCATGATGCGAACCCTGTCAATAAAACTCTCAAGGGGTGATTCAAGTCAGTGAAACTTTCATTGGGCGACTCTAGTCAACAAAACTCTACTGGGGCGTCTCTAGTCAACAAAACTTTCAAAAGACAATTTTAGTAAACAGCATGCTCATTGGGTGACTCTCTTCAAAATCACTCTTATGGGATGACTCACGTCAGCAATTTTTTCGTGGGGCGACTCTAGTCAGCAAAACTCTCATACGACAATTTTAGTCAACAAAACTTTCATTGGGCGACTCTAGCCATTAAAAAAATTTTCATGGGACAACTCAAGTCAACAAAATCTCATAAGGCGACTCTTGTTGAAAAAACTCTCATGGGGCGACTCTCGTTAACAAAACTCTCAAGGGGTGATTCAAGTCAGGGAACCTTTCGTTGGGCGACTCTAGTCAACAAAACTCTAATGGGGCGTCTCTAGTCAACAAAGCTTTGATACGACAATTTTAGTCAACAGAACGCTCATTGGGTGACTCTTCTCAAAATCAATCTTATGGGATGACTCACGTCAGCAATTTTTTCATGGGGCGACTCTAGTCAACAAAACTCTCATACGACGCTTTTAGTCAACAAAACTTTCATTGGGCGACTCAAGCCAAAATTACTTTCATGGGAAAACTGAAGTCAACAAACTCTCATGAAGCGACTCTTTTCAAGAAAACTCTCATGGGGCAACTCTAGTCAACAGAATTCTCATGGGGCGAATTTTGTCATAAAAAAAACCTCATGGGGCGACTCTCATCAACAAAACTCTCATCGGGCGACTTTAGTCAATAAAACTCTCAGGGCAACTGTATTCAACAAAACTCTCATGGGGCGACTCTAGACAACACAATTTTTAGGGGTGTTTCTCGTTAATAAAACTCTCAAAGAGTGACTCCAGTCATTAAAACTTTCAGGGGCGCTTACAGTCAACAAAACTCTGATGGCTTGAATTCAGTCAAAAAAAGACACATGGGCGATCTTAATGAACAAAACCTACATGGGAAAATGCTAATCAACAAAACGCTTACGTGGAGACTCTTGTCAAGAAAACTCTCACAGGGTGACTCCAGTCGTTAAAAATTTCATGGGCGCTTACATGATGGCTTGACTTCAGTCAAAAAAAGTCACATGGGCGATCTTAGTGAACAAAACTTTCATGGGAAGATGCTAATCAACAAAATGCTCAGAAAGATGCTAGTCAAGAAAACACTCACGGGGCGGCTCTAGTCATTCAAATCTCATGAGTCGGCTCTAGTCAACGAATCTCTCATTGGGCGACTCTAGTCAACAACACTCTCACGCGGTGCGAATCGAGTCACAAACTTCTCAAGAGGCGAGTCAAGTCAGCAAAACTTTCATTGGGGCAACACTAGTCAACAAAACTCTCGTGGAGTGACTCTAGTCAACACAAATATCATGGAGCGACTCTAGTCAACAAAACTCTCATGGGCCGATTCTAGTCAACAAAACTCTCATACGCTGATTTAAGTCAACAAAAATCTCATTGGGCGATTCTAGTCAAAAGAACTCTTGGGGCGACTCTAGACCTCAACACTCTCATGGGACAACTCTAGCCTACAAAACACTCATGGGACGATTTTAGTCAACAAAATTTTCATTGGTCGACTCACGACAGCAATTATTTCATGGGGCAACTCTAGTCAACAAAACGCCCATTGTGCGACTCTAGTCAAGAGAACTCTCATGGGGCGACTCTAGTCAACAACACTCTCAAGGAGCGATTCAAGTCAAGGAAACTTTCATTGGGAGACTCTAGTCAACAAAAATCTGATAGGCCTCTCTAGTCAACAAAACTTTCTTACAATTTTTGGTCAACAGAACGCTCATTGGGTGACTCTACTCAACATAACTCTAATGGGGTGACTCACGTCAGTAATTTTTTCATGGGGCGACTCTAGCCAACAAACTTCTCATGTGGCGACTCTACTCAACAAAACTTTCAGGGGGCGATTCTAGTCAAGAAAACTCTCATGGAGAGACACTAGTCAACAAAACTCTCGTGGAGCGACTCTAGTAAACACAAATATCATGGAGCGACTCTAGTCAACAAAACTCTCATGGGGCGATTCTAGTCAAAAGAACTCTTGGGGCGACTCTAGACAGCAACACTCTCATGGGGCAACTCTAGCCTACAAAACACTCATGGGACGATTTTAGTCAACAAAACTTTCTTGGGACGACTCACGACAGCAATTATTTCATGGGGCAACTCTAGTCAACAAAACGCCCATTGTGCAACTCTAGTCAAGAGAACTCTCATGGGGCGAATCTAGTCAACAACACTCTCAAGGAGCGATTCAAGTCAGGGAAACTTTCATTGGGAGACTCTTGTCAACAAAACTCTCATTGGCCCTCTCTAGTCAACAAAACTTTCTTACGACAATTTTAGTCAATAGAACGCTCATTGGGCGACTCTACTCAACATAACTCTAATGGGATGACTCACGTCAGTAATTTTTTCATCGGGCGACTCTAGCCAACAAACTTCTCATGTGGCGACTCTACTCAACAAAACGTTCAGGGGGCGATTCTAGTCAAGAAAACTCTCATGGAGCGACATTGGTCAATACATTTCTCAGTGAACGACTTTAGTCAACATAACTCTCATGCAACGACTCTACTCAACAAAAGTCTCTCGGAGCGACTTCATTCAATAAAACCCTCATTGAACGACTTTAGTCAACAAAACTCTCATGGGGCGACGCTAGTCAACAAAACTCCCTTGGGGCGACTCAAGTCAGTAATTTTTTCAGGAGCAACTCTAGTCAACAAAACTCTCATGGAGTGACTCTAGTCAACAAAAAATTTATGAGACGGTTATAGTCAACAAAAATCTGATGAAGCGACTTAAGTCAACAAAACTCCCACGGCGCGACTCTAGTAAGCAAAACCTTCATGTGAAGACTCTATTCAACGAAACACTCAAGCGACAACTTTAGTCAACAAAAATCTCATTGGTCGACTCTGGTCATCAAAACTCTCTCAGGGCGACTCAAGACAGTAAAGTTCTCTTAGGGTGACTCACATCAGCAATTTTCTCATGGGTCGACTGTAGTCAACAAAACTCTGATGGGGCGACTCTAGTCAACAAATTCTAATGTGACGATTTTAGTCAAAAACACTCTCGTTAAGCGACTCTAGTCAACAAAATTCTCATGAAGCGATTCAAGTCAGCAAGACTTTCTTGGGACAACTCACGTCAGCAATTATTTCATGGGGCAACTCTTGTCAACAAAACTCTCATTGGCACTCTCTAGTCAACAAAACTTTCCTACGACAATTTTAGTCAATAGAACGCTCATTGGGCGACTCTACTCAACATAACTCTAATGGGATGACTCACGTCAGTAATTTTTTCACCGGGCGACTCTAGCCAACAAACTTCTCATGTGGCGACTCTACTCAACAAAACGTTCAGGGGGCGATTCTAGTCAAGAAAACTCTCATGGAGCGACATTGGTCAATACATTTCTCAGTGAACGACTTTAGTCAACATAACTCTCATGCAACGACTCTACTCAACAAAAGTCTCTCGGAGCGACTTCATTCAATAAAACCCTCATTGAACGACTTTAGTCAACAAAACTCTCATGGGGCGACGCTAGTCAACAAAACTCCCTTGGGGCGACTCAAGTCAGTAAATTTTTCAGGAGCAACTCTAGTCAACAAAACTCTCATGGAGTGACTCTAGTCAACAAAAAATTTATGAGACGGTTATAGTCAACAAAAATCTGATGAAGCGACTTAAGTCAACAAAACTCCCACGGCGCGACTCTAGTAAGCAAAACCTTCATGTGATGACTCTATTCAACGAAACACTCAAGCGACAACTTTAGTCAGCAAAAATCTCATTGGTCGACTCTGGTCATCAAAACTCTCTCAGGGCGACTCAAGACAGTAAAGTTCTCTTGGGGTGACTCACATCAGCAGTTTTCTCATGGGTCGACTGTAGTCAACAAAACTCTGATGGGGCGACTCTAGTCAACAAAACTCTAATGTGACGATTTTAGTCAAAAACACTCTCGTTAAGCGACTCTAGTCAACAAAATTCTCATGAAGCGATTCAAGTCAGCCAGACTTTCTTGGGACAACTCACGTCAGCAATTATTTCATGGGGCAACTCTGGTCAACAAAACTCTGATGTTGTCTGAACTTTAGTCAATAGAACGCTCTTTGCGTGATTCGACTCAACATCACTCTTATGGGATGACTCACGTCAGCTATTTTTTCATGGGAAGACTTAGTCAACAAAACTCTCATACGACGATTATAGTCAACAAAATTTTCATTGGGCGACTCTAGCCAGTAAAACTTTCATGGGACAACTCAAGTCAACAAACTATCTGGGGCGACTCTTGTCAAAAAAACTCTTTTGGGGCGACTCTCATCAAAAAAACTCTCATAGGGCGACTTTAGTCAAGAAAACTCTCATGGGGCAACTCTAGTCAACAAAACTCTCACGGGGCGATTATAGACAAGACAAACTTCAGGTGGTATTTCTAGTCAATATAACTCTCAAAAAGTGACTCCAGTCATTGAAACTTTCATGGGCGCTTACAGTCAACAAAACTCTGATGGCTTGACTTCAGTCAATAAATTTCTCATTGACTGAAGTCAAGCGACCTCAGTGAACAAAACCTTCATGGGAAGATGCTAATCAACAAAACGCTCATGTGGCGACTTTAGTCAAGAAAACTCTCATAGGCAACTCTATTCAACAAAACTCTCATGGGGCGACTCTAGACATCACAAGTTTCAGGGGGCGTTTCTTGTCAATAGAACTCTCAAGGAGTGACTCCAGTCATTAAAACTTTCATGGGCGCTTACAAACAACTGAACTCTGATGGCTTGACTTCAGTCAATAAATTTCTCATTGACTGAAGTCAAGCGACCTTAGTGAACAAAACCTTCATGGGAAGATGCTAATCAACAAAACGCTCATGTGGCGACTCTTGTCAAGAAAACTCTCACGGGGCGACTCTAGTCAATCAAATCTCATGAGTCGACTCTAGTCAACAAAACTCTCAAGGGGCGAGTCAGGTCAGAAACATTTTCCTTTGCCGACTCTAGTCAACAAAACTCTCATCGGGCGACTTTAGTCAAGAAAACTCTCATGGGCAACTCTATTCAACAAACTTTCTGGGGCGACTCTTGTCACAAAAACTCTCTTGGGTCGACTCTAGACAACACAAGTTTCAGGGGGCGTTTCTTGTCAATAGAACTCTCAAGGAGTGACTCCAGTCATTAAAAATGTCATGGGCTCTTACAAAGAACTGAACTCTGATGGCTTGACTTCAGTCAATAAATTTCTCATTGACTGAAGTCAAGCGACCTTAGTAAACAAAACCTTCATGGGAGGATGCTAATCAAAAAAACGCTCACGAGGTGACTCTAGTCAAGAAAACTCTCAAAGGGCGACTCAAGACAGCAAAATTCTCTTGGTTCGACCAACATCAGCAATTTTTTATGGGTCGACAATAGTCAACAAAACCCTCAAGGGGCGAGTCAAATCAGCAAAATTTTCATGGTGCGACTCTAGTCAACAAAACTTTTATTCGACAATTTTTGTCAACAGAACGCTCATTGGGGGACTCTAGTCAACAGAACTCTTATGGGATGACTCTAGTCAGCAAAACTTTCATACGACGATTTTTGTCAACAGAACGCTCATTGGGTGACTCTAGTCAACAGAACTCTAACGGGATGACTCTAGTCATTCAAATCTCATGAGTCGACTCTAGTCAACAAAACCCTCAAGGGGCGAGTCAAGTCAGCAAAATTTTCATGGTGCGACTCTAGTCAACAAAACTTTTATACGACAATTTTTGTCAACAGAACGCTCATTGGGTGACTCTAGTCAACAGAACTCTTATGGGACGATTGACGTCAGCTATTTTTTCATGGAGCGACTCTAGTCAACAAACTCTCATGGGACAACTCAAGTCAAAAAAACTCTCATTTTGTCAACAAAACAACAGGTCTCCCATGGGGCGACTCTCATCAACAAAACTCTCATAGGGCGACTTTAGTCAACAAAACTCTCATGGGGAAGCTCTAGTCAACAAAACTTTCATAGTGCGACTGTAATCAACACAAATCTCATGCAGCGACTCTTTCAACAAAACTTTCATGGGGCGATTTTAGTCAACAAAAGTCTAATACGATGATTTCAGTCATTAAAACTCTCATTTGGCGATTCTAGTCAAAAGAACTCTTGGGGCGACTCTAGACAGCAACACTTTCATGGGGTGAGTCTAGTCAACAAAACTCTCATTGGGCGACTCTAGTCAACAAGACTCTTACGGTGCGAAACTAGTCTCAAAAATCTCAAGGGGCGAGTCAAGTCAGCAAAAATTTTTTGGGCGACTCTACTCAACAAAACTTTCATACGACAATTTTTTTCAACAGAACGATCATTGGGTGACCATAGTCAACAGAATTTTTATGGGACGACTCACGTCAGCAAATTTTCCATGAGTCTACTCTAGTCAACAAAACCTTCATTGGGCGACTCTAGTCAACAAAACTCTCATGGGACAACTCGAGTCAACAAAACTCTCATGAGGCGACTCTTGTCATTAAGACGATGAAAATCTCATGAGGCGACTCTCATCAACAAAACTCTTATAGGGCGACTTTAGTCAACAAAATTCTCATGGGGCAGCTCTAGTCGACAAAACTCTCATGGGGCGACTCTAGTCAACAAAACTCTCATGGGGCGATTCTAATCAACAAATCTCCCATACGATGATTTTTGACAACATAGTTCTCATTGCGCGATTCTAGTCGAAAAAACTCATGGGGCGACTTCAGACAGAAACACTCTCATGGGGCGCAACTAGTCACAAAACTGTCAAGGGGCAAGTCAAGTCAGCAAAACTTTTATTGGGCGACTCTAGTCAACAAAAATTTCATACGACGATTTTTTTCAACAGAACGCTCATTGGGTGACCATTGTCAACAGAACTCTTATGGGACGACTCACGTCAGCAATTTTTCCATGGGGCGACTCTTGTTAACAAAATTCTTTGGGGCGACTCCTTCAACAAAATTCTCATACGACGATTTGAGTCAACAAAATCTTCATTGAGCGACTCTAGTCAACAAAACTCACATGGGACAATTCAAGTCAACAAAACTCTCATGAGGCGACTCTTGTCAACACCACAATGAAAATCTCATGGGGCAGCTCTAGTCGACAAAACTCTCATGGGGCGACTCTAGGCAACAACACTCTTACGGTGCTAAACTAGTCACAAAACTCTCAAGGCGCGAGTCAAGTCAGCAAAACTTTTATTGGACGACTCTTGTCAACAAAACACCATACGACGATTTTTTTCAACAGAACGCTCATTGGGTGATCATTGTCAACAGAACTCTTATGGGACGACTCACGTCAGCAATTTTTCCGTAGGGCGACTCTAGTCAACAAAACTCTCATGGGGCGACTCCTGTCAACAAAATTCTCATACGATGATTTGAGTCAACAAAACCTTCATTGGGCGACTCTAGTCAACAAAACTCTCATGGGACAACTCAAGTCAACAAAACTCTCATGAGGCGACTATTGTTAACAAAACTCTCATGGGGTGACTCTCATCAACAAAACTTTCATGAGGCGACTTTAGTCAACAAAACTCTCATGGGGCGACGCAAAGTAACACAAATCTCAAGGGGCGTTTCTAGTCAATAAAACTCTCAAGGAGTGACTTCAGTCAATAAAATTTTCATGGGCGCTTATAGACATCAAAAGTTTGATGGCTCGACTCAGTCATTAAAATTCTCATGGGCGAATCTAGTGAACAAAACCTTCATGGGAAGATGCAAATCAACAATACGCTCATGGGGTGACTCTAGTCAACACAAATCTCATGGGGTGGCTCTAGTCAACAAACCTCTCATGGGACAACTCAAGTCAGCAAAACTCTTATGAGGCGACTCTTGTCAACAAAACTCTCATGGGGTGTTTCTAGTCAACAAATTTTTCATACGACGGTTTTTGTCAACAGAACTCTTATGGGACGACTAACTTCAGCAACTTTTTCATTGGGTGACTCTAGTCAACAAAACGATCATGGGACAACTCGAAACAACAAAACTCTCATGGGGCGACTCTCAACAACAAAACTCTCATTGGGCGACTTTAGTCAACAAAACTCTCAGGGGACAACTCAAGTCAACAAAATTCTCATGAGGCGACTCTTGTTAACAAAACTCTCATGGGGCGACTCTCATCAACGAAACACTCATGAGGCGACTCTTGTCATTAAGACGATGAAAATCTCATGAGGCGACTCTCATCAACAAAACTCTTATAGGGCGACTTTAGTCAACAAAATTCTCATGGGGCGACGCAAGCAAACACAAATCTCAAGGGGCGTTCCTAGGTTTGTAGTCAATAAAGCTCTCAAGGAGTGACTTCAGTCAATAAAATTTTCATGGGCGCTTATAGTCATCAAAAATTTGATGGCTCGACTTCAGTCATTAAAGTTCTCATGGGCGAATCTAGTGAATAAAACCTTGATGGGAAGATGCTAACCAACAATACGCTCATGGGGCGACTCTAGTCAACACAAATCTCATAGGGCGGCTCTAGTCAACAAACCTCTCATGGGACAACTCAAGTCAGCAAAACTCTCATGAGGCGACTCTTGTCAACAAACCTCTCATGGGACAACCCAAGTCAGCAAAACTCTCATGAGGCGACTCTTGTCAACAAAACTCTCATGGGACGACTAACGTCAGCAATTTTTTCATTGGGTGACTCTAGTCAACAAAACGATCATGGAACAACTCCAAACAACAAAACTCTCATGAGGCGACTCTTGTCAACAAAACAACAAAACTCTCATGGGGCGACTCTCAACAACAAAACTCTCATTGGGCGACTTTAGTCAACAAAACTCTCATGGGGCAGCTCTGGTCAACAAAATTTTCATACGACGGTTTTTGTCAACAGAACTCTCATGGGACAACTCAAGTCAACAAAATTCTCATGAGGCGACTCTTGTTAACAAAACTCTCATGTGGCAACTCTAGTCAACAAAACTCTCATGGGGCGACGCAAACTAAAACAAATCTTAAGGGGCGTTTCTAGTCAATAAAACTCTCAGGGAGTGACTTCAGTCAATAAAATTTTCATGGGAGCTTATAGTCATCAAAAATTTGATGGCTCGAGTTCAGTCATTGAAGTTCTCATGGGCGAATCTAGTGAACAAAACCTTCATGGGAAGATGCTAATCATCAATACGCTCATGGGGCGACTCTAGTCAACACAAATCTCATGGGGCGGCTCTAGTCAACAAACCTCTCATGGGACAACTCAAGTCAACAAAACTCTCATGAGGCAACTCTTGTCAACAAAACTCTCATGAGGCGTTTCTAGTCAACAAAACTTTCATGCGACGGTTTTTGTCAACAGGACTTTTATGGGACGACTAACGTCAGCAATTTTTTCATTGGGTGACTCTAGTCAACAAAACGATCATGGGACAACTCGAAACAACAAAACTCTCATGAGGCGACTCTTGTTAACAAAACAACAAAACTCTCATGGGGCGACTCTCAACAACAAAACTCTCATTGGGCGACTTTAGCCAAAAAAACTCTCATGGGGCAGCTCTCGTCAACATAACACTCATGGGGCGACTCTAGTCAACAAAACACTCATGGAGCGACTCTAGTCAACAAAACTCTCATTGGGCGAATCTAATCAACAAAACTCTCATACGATGATTTTAGCCAACAAAACTCTCATGGGGCAAATCAAGTCAGCAAAATTTTCATGGGGAGTCTATAGTCAACAAATTTGCCATGGGGCGACTCTAGTCAAAACAAATCTTATGGGGCGGCTCTAGTCAACAAACCTCTCATGGGACAACTCAAGTCAGCAAAACTCTCATGAGGCGAATCTTGTTAACAAAACTCTCATGTGGCAACTCTAGTCAACAAAACTCTCATGGGGCGACGCAAACTAAAACAAATCTTAAGGTGCGTTTCTAGTCAATAAAACTCTCAGGGAGTGACTTCAGTCAATAAAATTTTCTTGGGAGCTTATAGTCATCAAAAATTTGATGGCTCGAGTTCAGTCATTGAAGTTCTCATGGGCGAATCTAGTGAACAAAACCTTCATGGGAAGATGCTAATCAACAATACGCTCATGGGGCGACTCTAGTCAACACAAATCTCATGGGGCGGCTCTAGTCAACAAACCTCTCATGGGACAACTCAAGTCAACAAAACTCTCATGAGGCAATTCTTGTCAACAAAACTCCCATGAGGCGTTTCTAGTCAACAAAACTTTCATGCGACGGTTTTTGTCAACAGAGCTCTTATGGGACGACTAACGTCAGCAATTTTTTCATTGGGTGACTCTAGTCAACAAAACGATCATGGGACAACTCGAAAAAACAAAACTACCATGAGGCGACTCTTGTCAACAAAACAACAAAACTCTCATGGGGCGACTCTCAACAACAAAACTCTCATTGGGCGACTTTAGTCAAAAAAAATCTCATGGGGCAGCTCTCGTCAACATAACACTCATGGGGCGACTCTAGTCAACAAAACACTCATGGAGCGACTCTAGTCAACAAAACTCTCATTGGGCGAATCTAATCAACAAAACTCTCATACGATGATTTTAGCCAACAAAACTCTCATGGGGCGAATCAAGTCAGCAAAATTTTCATGGGGAGTCTATAGTCAACAAATTTGTCATGGGGCGACTCTAGTCAACACAAATCTTATGGGGCGGCTCTAGTCAACAAACCTCTCATGGGACAACTCAAGTCAGCAAAACTCTCATGAGGCGAATCTTGTCAACAAACCTCTCATGGGACAACTCAAGTCAGCAAAACTCTCATGAGGCGACTCTTGTTAACAAAAACTCTCATGGGGCGTTTCTAGTCAACAAAACTTTCATGCGACGGTTTTTGTCAACAGGACTTTTATGGGACGACTAACGTCAGCAATTTTTTCATTGGGTGACTCTAGTCAACAAAACGATCATGGGACAACTCGAAACAACAAAACTCTCATGAGGCGACTCTTGTTAACAAAACAACAAAACTCTCATGGGGCGACTCTCAACAACAAAACTCTCATTGGGCGACTTTAGCCAAAAAAACTCTCATGGGGCAGCTCTCGTCAACATAACACTCATGGGGCGACTCTAGTCAACAAAACACTCATGGAGCGACTCTAGTCAACAAAACTCTCATTGGGCGAATCTAATCAACAAAACTCTCATACGATGATTTTAGCCAACAAAACTCTCATGGGGCGAATCAAGTCAGCAAAATTTTCATGGGGAGTCTATAGTCAACAAATTTGCCATGGGGCGACTCTAGTCAAAACAAATCTTATGGGGCGGCTCTAGTCAACAAACCTCTCATGGGACAACTCAAGTCAGCAAAACTCTCATGAGGCGAATCTTGTTAACAAAACTCTCATGTGGCAACTCTAGTCAACAAAACTCTCATGGGGCGACGCAAACTAAAACAAATCTTAAGGTGCGTTTCTAGTCAATAAAACTCTCAGGGAGTGACTTCAGTCAATAAAATTTTCTTGGGAGCTTATAGTCATCAAAAATTTGATGGCTCGAGTTCAGTCATTGAAGTTCTCATGGGCGAATCTAGTGAACAAAACCTTCATGGGAAGATGCTAATCAACAATACGCTCATGGGGCGACTCTAGTCAACACAAATCTCATGGGGCGGCTCTAGTCAACAAACCTCTCATGGGACAACTCAAGTCAACAAAACTCTCATGAGGCAATTCTTGTCAACAAAACTCTCATGAGGCGTTTCTAGTCAACAAAACTTTCATGCGACGGTTTTTGTCAACAGAGCTCTTATGGGACGACTAACGTCAGCAATTTTTTCATTGGGTGACTCTAGTCAACAAAACGATCATGGGACAACTCGAAAAAACAAAACTCCCATGAGAAGACTCTTGTCAACAAAACAACAAAACTCTCATGGGGCGACTCTCAACAACAAAACTCTCATTGGGCGACTTTAGTCAAAAAAAATCTCATGGGGCAGCTCTCGTCAACATAACACTCATGGGGCGACTCTAGTCAACAAAACACTCATGGAGCGACTCTAGTCAACAAAACTCTCATTGGGCGAATCTAATCAACAAAACTCTCATACGATGATTTTAGCCAACAAAACTCTCATGGGGCGAATCAAGTCAGCAAAATTTTCATGGGGAGTCTATAGTCAACAAATTTGTCATGGGGCGACTCTAGTCAACACAAATCTTATGGGGCGGCTCTAGTCAACAAACCTCTCATGGGACAACTCAAGTCAGCAAAACTCTCATGAGGCGAATCTTGTCAACAAACCTCTCATGGGACAACTCAAGTCAGCAAAACTCTCATGAGGCGACTCTTGTTAACAAAAACTCTCATGGGGCGTTTCTAGTCAACAAAATTTTCATACGACGGTTTTTGTCAACAGAACTTTTATGGGACGACTAACGTCAGCAATTTTTTCATTGGGTGACTCTAGTCAACAAAACGATCATGGGACAACTCGAAACAACGAAACTCTCATGAGGCGACTCTTGTCAACAAAACAACAAAACTCTCATGGGCGACTCTCTACAACAAAACTCTCATTGGGCGACTTTAGACAACAAAATTCTCATGGGGCAGCTCAAGTCAACAAAAATTTCATACGACGGTTTTTTGTCAACAGAACTATCATGGGACAATTCAAGTCAACAAAACTCTCATGAGGCGACTCTTGTTAACAAAACTCTCATGTGGCAACTCTAGTCAACAAAACTCTCATGGGGCGACGCAAACTAACACAAATTTCAAGGGGCATTTCTAGTCAATAAAACTCTCAAAGAATGACTTCAGTCAGTAAAATTTTCATGGGCGCTTATAGTCATCAAAAATTTGATGGCTCGACTTCAGACATTAAAGTTCTCAAGGGCGAATCTAGTGAACGAAACCTTCATGGTAAGATGCTAATCAACAATACGCTCATGGGGCGACTCTAGTCAACACAAATCTCATGGGGCGGCTCTAGTCAACAAACCTCTCATGGGACATCTCAAGTCAGCAAAACTCTCATGAGGCGAATCTTGTCAACAAAACACTCATGGAGCGTTTATAGTCAATAAAACTCTCAAGGAGGGACTCCAATCAATAAAATTTTCATGGGTGCTTATAGTCAACAAAATTCTGGTGGCTCGACTTCAGTCAATAATTTTTTTATGTGCAACTCTAGTGAACAAAACCTTCATGTAAAAGATGCTAATCAACAATGCGCTCATGGGGTGACTCTAGTCAACACAAATATCATGGGGCGACTCTAGACAGCAACACTCTCATGGGCGACTCTAGTCAACAAAACTCTCATGGCGCGAGTCAAGTCAGCAAAACTTTCATAGGACGACTCTAGTCAACAAAACTCTCGTAAGGCGACTTTATTCAACAAAACTCTCATTGGGCAACTCTAGTCAACAAAACTCGCATGGAGCGACGCAAACTAACACAAATCTCAGGGGCGTTTCTGGTCAATAAAACTCTCAGGGAGTGACTCCAGTCAATAAAACTTTCATGGGCGGTTATAGTCATCAAAAATCCGATGGCTCGACTTCAGTCATTAAAGTTCTCCTGGGCGACTCTAGTGAACAAAACCTTCATGGGAAGATGCTAATCAACAATGCGCTCATGGGGTGACTCTAGTCAACACAAATATCATGGGGCGACTCTAGTCAACAAACCTCTCATGGGACAACTCAAGTCAGCAAAACTCTCATGAGGCGACTCTTGTCAACAAAACTCTCATGGGGCGTTTTTTATTCAATAAAACTCTCAAGGAGTGACTCCAGTCAATAAAACTTTCATGGGCGCTTATATTCAACAAAATTCTGGTGGCTCGACTTCAGTCAATTAACTTCTTATGGGCGACTCTAGTGAACAAAACCTTCATGGGAAGATGCTAATCAACAATACGCTCATGGGCCCACTCTAGTCATAAAAAACCTCATGGGGCGACTCTAGTCAACAAAACTCTCATGGGGCAATTCTAGTCAACAAAACTCTCATACGACAAAATTAGTCAACAAAACTCTCATTGGGCGACTCTAATCAACAGAACTCATGGGGCGACTCTAGACAACAACACTCTTATGGGCAACTCTAGTCAACAAAACTCTCATGGGGCGAGTCAAGTCAGCAAAACTTTCATTGGGCGACTCTAGTCAACAAAACTCTCATTGGTCGACTCTTGTCAACACAAATCTTTTGGAGCGACTCCAGTCAACAAAACTCTCATTTGGCGTTTCTAGTCAACAATACTCTCATACGACGATTTTAGTCAACAAAACTCTCATTGCGCGATTCTAGTCAGCAAAATATTCATGGAGCGACTCTAGTCAACAATTTTTGCTTGGGTCGTCTCTAGTCAACCAAATTTTCATACGACGATTTAAGTCAACAAAAATTTCATTGGGCGACTCTAGTCAACAAATCTCTCATGATGCGACTCGTGTCAACAAAACTCCTATGCGCGTCTCTCATCAACAAAACTCTCATGAGGCGACTATATTCAACGAAACTCTCATGAGACAACACCAGTCATTAAAACTCTCATGGGGCCACTCAAGTCAACATAAATCTCAGGGGGCGTTTCTAATCAAAAAAAGTGACTCCAGTCATTCAAATTTTCATGAGGCGCTTATAGTCAACAAAACTCTGATGGCTCGACTTCATTCAATAAAGTTCTCATGGGCGACTCTAGTGAACGAAACCTTCATGGGAAGATGCTAATCAACAAAACAAATACGCTCTGGGATGACTCTAGTCAACACAAATCTCATGGGGCAACTCTAGTAAACAAAACTCTCATGGGGCGATTCTGGTCAACAAAACTGTCATTGGGCGACTCTAGTGAACAGAACTCATAAGGCGACTCTAGCCAACAAAACTCTCATGGGGCGAGTCAAGTCAGCAAAATTTTCATGGGGCGACTTCAGTCAGCAAACTTCTCATGGGGTGACTCTAGTCAACCAAAGTTTCATACGACGACTTTAGTCAACAAAACTCTCATGAGGCAAATCTAGTCAACAAAACTCTCATAGGTCGACTCTATTCAGCACAAATCTCAGGGAGCGTTTTTAGTCATTAAAACTCTCAAGGAGTGACTCCAATCAATAAAACTTTCATGGGCGCTTGTAGTCAACAAAACTCTGATGGCTCGATTTCAGTCAATAAAGTTCTCATGGGCAACTCCAGTGAACAAAACCTTGCTGGGAAGATGCTAACCAACAATACGCTCATGGGGCAACTCTAGACAGCAACAGTCCCATGGGGCAAGTCAAGTCAGCAAAATTTTCATGGGGCGTCTTTCAACAAAACTCTCATAAGGCGATTTTAGTCAACAAAACTCTCATGGGGCACTTCATGTCAACAAAATTCTCATGGGCGACTTTAGTCACCACAAATCTCTTGGAGTGACTCTAGTCAACAAAACTTTCATGGGGCGATTCTAGTCAACACAATTTTCATGGGGCGATTCTAGTCAACAAAACTCTCATACGACAATTTTAGTCACCAAAACTCTGATTGGGTGACTCTAATCAACAGAACTCATGGGGCGACTCTAGACAGCAACACTCTCATAGGGAGACTTTAGTCAAAAAGCATCTCATGGGGCAAGTAAAGTTAGAAAAATTTTCATCGGGCGACCCTAATCGACAAAACTCTCATAGGGCGACTTTAGTCAATAAAACTCTCATGTGGCAACTCTAGTCAAAAAAACTCTCATCGGGCGACTCTCGTCAACACAAATCTCTTGCAGCGACTCTAGTTAACAAAACTCTCATGGGGCGATTTTAGTCAACAGAACTCATGGGGCGACTCTAGTCAACTAAACTCTCATGGGGCGACTTTAGTCAACACAAACCTCTTGGAGTGACTCTAGTCAACAAAACTTTCATGGTGCGATTCTAGTCAACAAAACTCTCATACGACAATTTTAGTTACCAAAACTCTCATGGGGTGACTCTAATCAACAGAACTCATGGGGCGAATCTAGACAGCAACACTCTCATGGGGCGGCTCCAGTCAAAAATAATCTCATGGGGCAACTCTAGTCAAGAAAACTCTCATAGGGCGAATTTAGTCAACAAAACTCACATGTGGCAACTCTAGTCAACAAATCTCTCATTGGGCGACTCTGTTCAGCACAAATTTCTTGCAGCGACTCTAGTCAACAAAACTCTCATCGGGCGATTTTAGTCAACAAAACTCCCATACGACGATTTTAGTCAACAAAACTCTTAATGGATGATTCTAGTCAAAAGAAGTTATGGGACGAATCTAGACAGCAAAACACTCATGGGACGAGTCAAGTCAGCAAAACTGTCATCGAGCGACTCTAGTAAGCAAAAATCTCATTGGGCGATTTTAGTCAACAGAACTCATGGGGCGACTCTAGTCAACTAAACTCTCATGGGGCGACTTTAGTCAACACAAACCTCTTGGAAAGACTCTAGTCAACAAAACTTTCATGGTGCGATTCTAGTCAACAAAACTCTCATACGACAATTTTAGTTACCAAAACTCTCATGGGGTGACTCTAATCAACAGAACTCATGGGGCGAATCTAGACAGCAACACTCTCATGGGGCGGCTCCAGTCAAAAATAATCTCATGGGGCAACTCTAGTCAAGAAAACTCTCATAGGGTGAATTTAGTCAACAAAACTCACATGTGGCAACTCTAGTCAACAAATCTCTCATTGGGCGACTCAGTTCAACACAAATCTCTTGCAGCGACTCTAGTCAACAAAACTCTCATCGGGCGATTTTAGTCAACAAAACTCCCATACGATGATTTTAGTCAACAAAACTCTTAATGGATGATTCTAGTCAAAAGAAGTTATGGGACGAATCTAGACAGCAAAACACTCATGGGACGAGTCAAGTCAGCAAAACTGTCATCGAGCGACTCTAGTAAGCAAAAATCTCATTGGGCGACTCTAGTCAACAGAACTCTCATGGAGCGATTCTAGTCAACGAAACTCTCATAGGGCGACTTTAGTCAACAAAACTCTCATGAGGCAATTCTAGGCTACAAAAGTCTCATGGGGCGACTCTAGTAAACACAAATCTCATTGGGCGACTCTAGTCAACACAACAAAAAGATGCTAATCAACAAAACAAATACGCTCATGGGATGACTCTAGTCAACACAAATCTCATGGGGCAACTCTAGTCAACAAAAATCTCATGGGGCGATTCTGGTCAACAAAACTGTCATTGGGCGACTCTAGTCAACAGAACTCATGGGGCGACTCTAGCCAACAAAACTCTAATGGGGCGAGTCAAGTCAGCAATATTTTCATGGGGCGACTCTCGTCAACAAAAATTTCATAGGGAGACTTTAGTCAATAAAACTCTCATGTGACAACTCTAGTCAACAAAACTCTCACAGGGTGACTCTCGTCAACACAAATCTCTTGCGGCGACTCTAGTAAAAAAAACTCTCATGGGGCGGTTTTAGTCAACAGAACTCATGGGGCGACTCTAGTCAACTAAACTTTCATGGGGCGACTTTAGTTAACACAAACCTCTTGGAGTGACTCTAGACAACAAAACTTTCATGTGGCAATTCTAGTCAACCAAACTCTCATACGACGATTTTAGTCACCAAAACTCTCATTGGGTGACTCTAATCAACAGAACTCATGGGGCGAATCTAGACAGCAACACTCTCATGGGGCGGCTCCAGTAAAAAAAATCTCATGGGGCAACTCTAGTCAAGAAAACTCTCATAGGGCGACTTTAGTCAACAAAACTCTCATGTGGCAACTCTAGTCAACAAAACTCTCATGGGGCGATTCTGGTCAACACAAATCTCTTGCAGCGACTCTAGTCAACAAAATCTTCACAGGGCAATTTTAATGGGTGATTCTAGTCAAAAGAAGTAATGGGGCGAATCTAGACAGCAAAACACTCATGGGACGAGTCAAGTCAGCAAAATTTTCATAGGGCGACTGTAGTCATCAAAACTCGCATGGAGCGAATCTAGTAAGCAAAAATCTCATTGGGCGACTCTAGTCAACAGAACTCTCATGGAGCGATTCTAGTCAACGAAACTCTCATAGGGCGAATGTAGTCAACAAAACTCTCATGGGACAACATAAGTCAACAAAACTTTCATGGGGCAACTCTAATCAACAAAACTCTCATACGGCTACTCTAGTCAACACGAACTTCAGGGGGAGTTTCTAGTCAAAAAATTCTTATACGACAGTTTTAGTCATCAAAACTCTCATTGGGCGAATTTATTCAACAGAACTCATGGGGCGACACTAGCCAACAACACTCTATTGGGGCGATTCTAGTCAACAAAACTTTCATTGGGCAATTCTAGTCAACAAAACACTCATTGGGCGACTCTAGTCAACAGTACTCATGGGGCGACTCTAGCCAACAACACTCTAATGGGGCGATTCTAGTCAACAAAACTCTCATGGGGCAATTCTAGTCAACAAAAGTCTCATGGGGCGACTCTAGTAAACACAAATCTCATTGGGCGACTCTAGTCAACACAACAAAAAGATGCTAATCAACAAAACAAATACGCTCATGGGATGACTCTAGTCAACAAAAATCTCATGGGGCAACTCTAGTCAAACAAAAATCTCATGGGGCGATTCTGGTCAACAAAACTGTCATTGGGCGACTCTAGTCAACAGAACTCATGGGGCGACTATAGCCAACAAAACTCTCATAGGGCCACTCAAGTCAACACAAATCTCAGGGGGCGTTTCTAGTCAATAAAACTCTGAAGGAGTGACTCCAGTCAATAAAACTTTCATGGGAGCTTGTAGTCAACAAAACTCTGATGGCTCGATTTCAGTCAATTAAGTTCTCATGGGCGACTTTAGTGAACAAAACCTTCCTGGGATGACTCTAGTCAACACAAATCTCATGGGGCGACTCTAGTCAACAGAACTCATGGGGCGACTCTAGACAGCAACACTCCCATGGGGCAAGTCAAGTCAGCAAAATTTTCATGGGGCGTCTTTCAACAAAACTCTCATAGGGCAATTTTAGTCAACAAAGCTCTCATAGGGCAATTTTAGTCACCACAAATCTCTTGGATTGACTCTAGTCAACAAAACTTTCATGGGGCGATTTTAGTCAACAAAACTCTCATACGACAATTTTAGTCACCAAAACTCTCATTGGGTGACTCTAATCAACAGAACTCATGGGGCGACTGTAAACAGCAACACTCTCATGGGGAGATTTTATTCAAAAAACATCTCCTGGGGCAAGTAAAGTTAGAAAAATTTTCATGGGGCGACTCTAGTCAACAAAGTTTTCATAAGGCGACTTTAGTCAATAAAACTCTCATGTGGCAACTCTAGTCAACAAAACTCCCATGGGGCGACTCTCGTCAACACAAATCTCTTGCAGCGACTCTAGTCAACAAAACTCTCATGGGGTGATTTTAGTCAACAAAACTCATGGGGCGACTTTAGTCAATAAAACTCTCATGTGGCAACTCTAGTCAACTAAACTCTCGTGGGGCGACTTTAGTCAACACAAACCTCTTGGAGTGACTCTAGTCAACAAAACTTTCATGGGGCGATTCTAGTCAAAAAAACTCTCATACGACGATTTCAGTCACCAAAACTCTCATTGGGTGACTCTAATCAACAGAACTCATGAGGCGAATCTAGACAGCAACACTCTCATGGGGCAGCTCTAGTCAAAAAAAATCTCATGGGGCAACTCTAGTCAAGAAAACTCTCATAGGGCGACTTTAGTCAACAAAATTCTCATTTGGCAACTTTAGTCAACAAAGTTCACATGGGGCGCCTCTGGTCAACACAAATCTCTTGCAGCGACTCTAGTCAACAAAACTCTCATGGGGCGATTTTAGTCAACAAAAATCCCATACGACGATCTTAGTCAAAAAAACTCTTAATGGGTGACTCTAGTCAGAAGAAGTTACGGGGCGAATCTAGACAGCAAAAAACTCATGGGACGAGTCAAGTAAGCAAAGTTTTCAAAGGGCGACTCTGGTCAACAAAACTCTCATGGAGCGACTCTAGTAAGCAAAAATCTCATTGGGCGACTCTAGTCAACAGAACTCTCATGGGGCGATTCTAGTCAACAAAAGTCTCATAGGGCAACTTTAGTCAACAAAACTCTCATGCGGCAATTCTAGTCAACAAAAGTCTCATGGGGCGACTCTAGTAAACACAAATTTCTTTGGGCGACTCTAGTCAACACAACTCTCACGGGGCGATTCTAGTAAACAAAAATCTCATTCGACAATTTTTTTCTACAAAACTCTCATTGGGCGACTCTAGCCAACAGAACTCATTGGGCGACTCTAGACAGCAACACTCCCATGGGGTGACTCTAGTCAACAAAAGTCTCATGGGGCAAGTAAAGTCAGCAAAATTTTCAAGGGGCGACTCTAGTCAACAAAACTCTCATAGGGCGACTTAAGTCAACAAAACTCTCATTAGGCAACTCTAGTCAACAAAACTCTCATGAGGCGATTCTAGTCAGGAAAACTCTCATTCGACGATTTTTGTCAACAAAACTCTGAATAAGCCATTCTAGTCAAAAGAAGTTATGGGGCTAATCTAGACAGCAAAAACTCTCATGTGGCGATTCAAGTCAGCAAATTTTTCAAGGAGCGACTCTAGTAAGCAAAAATCTCATGGGGCGATTCTAGTAAACACAAATCTCATTGGGCGACTATAGTCAACAGAACTCTCATGGGGCGATTCTTGTCAACGAAACTCTAATAGGGCGACTTTAGTCAACAAAAATCTCATGGGGCAATTCTAGTCATCAAGAGTCTCTTGGGGCGACTCTAGTAAACACAAATCTTGTGGGGCGTTTCTTGTCAACAGAACTCTCATGGGGTGATTCTAGACAACACAACTCTCATACGACAATTATAGTCAACAAAACTCTCATTGGGCGATTCTAGTCAACAGAACTCAGGGGGCGACTCTATACAGCAACACTCTCTTGGGGCGACTCTCTTCAACAGAAATATCATGGGGCAAGTCAAGTCAGCAAAGTTTTCATGGGGCGACTCTAGTCAACAAAACTCTCATAGGGCGACTTTAGTCAACAAAACTCTCATGGGGTGATTTTAGTCAACAAAATTTTTATGGGGCAACTCTAATCAACAAAACTCTCATACGGCTACTCTAGTAAACAAAAAAACTGTCAACGACGATTTTAGTCAACAGAACGTTCATTGGGTGATTCTAGTCAACAGAACTCTCATGGGGCGAATCAAGTCAGCAAAAATTCCATTGGGCGACTCTAGTCAACAATACTCTCATTGGGTAGCTCAAGTCGACAAAACTCTCAAGAGGCGACTCTGATCAACAAAACTCTCATGGGGCATCTTTAGTCAACAAAACTCTCAGACGACAATTTTAGTCAGCAAAACTCTCCTTGGGCGACTCTAGTCAACAGAACTCATGAGACGACTTATGACAGCAGCATTCTCATGGGGCGACTCTAGTCAACAAACTTCTCATGGGGCGACTATTCAACCAAACTTTCATGCGTTGATTTTAGTCAACAGAACTCTCATGGGGTAAATCGATCAGCGAAACTCTCATGGGGCGAATATAGTCAACAAAACTCTCATGGGGCCAATCTAATCGGCAAAACTCTCTTACGGCGACTCTAGTCAACTCAAATGTCAGGGAGCGTTTATAGTAAAAAAATTCTCATACGAGGGTTTTAGTCAACAAAACTCTCATTGGGCCTCTTTAGTCAACAGAACTCATGGTGCGACTCTAGTCAACAAAACTCTCAAGGGGCGAGTCAAGTCAGCAAAACTTTCATGGGGCGACTCTTGTTAACAAATTTCTCATGGGGCAGCTTTATTCAACCAAATTTTCATACGACGACTTTAGTCAACAGAACGCTCATTGTGTGATTCTAGTTAACAGAACTCTCATGGGGCGAATCAAGTCAGCAAAATTTCCATTTGGCGGCTCTAGTCAACAATACTATCATGGGGTAACTCAAGTCAACAAAACTCTCAAGAGGCAACTCAAATCAACAAAACTCTCATGGGGCGACTTAAGTCAACAAAACTCTCATGGGGCAACTCAAATCAACAAAACTCTCATGGGGCGATTCCAGTCAACAAAACTCTCATACGACAAATTCAGTCAGCAAAATTTTCATTGGGCGACTCTAGTCAACAGAACTCATGAGGCGACTCTAGACAGCAACATTCTCACGGGGCGACTCTAGTCAATAAAACTTTCAAGGGGCGAGTCAAGCCAACAAAACTTTCATGGGGCGACTCTTGTCAACAAATTTCTCATGGGGCAGCTTCAGTCAACTAAATATTTATACGACGATTTTAGTCAACAGAACGCTCGTTGGATGATTCTAGTTAACAGAACTCTCATGGGGCGAATCAAGTCAGCAAAACTTCCTTTGGGCGGCTCTAGTCAACATACTATCATGGGGTAACTCAAGTCAACAAAACTCTCAAGAGGCGACTCTGGTCAACAAAACTCTCATGGGGCGACTTATGTCAACAAAACTCTCATGAGGCAACTCTAATCAACAAAAGTCTCATGGGGCGATTCCAGTCAACCAAACTCTCATACGACTATTCAGTCAGCAAAACTCTCATTAGGCGACTCTAGTCAACAGAACTCATGAGGCGACTCTAGACAGCAACATTCTTATGGGGCGAATCTTGTCAATAAAACTCTTAATGGGCGAGTCAAGTCAGCAAAACTTTCATGGGGCGACTCTTGTCAACAATACTCTCATGGGGTAACTCAAGTCAACAAAACTCTCATGAGGCGACTTAAGTCAACAAAACTCTCATGGGACAGCTTTAGTCAACTAAATATTTATACGACGATTTTAGTCAACAGAACGCTCGTTGGGTGATTCTAGTTAACAAAACTCTCATGGGGCTAATCAAGTCAGCAAAATTTTCATGGGTGGCTCTAGTCATCAATACTCTCATGGGGTAACTCCAAACAACAAAACTCCCATGGGGCGATTCCGGTCAAAAAAACTCTCATTGGGCGACTCTAGTCATCAAAAATCTCATGGGGCGATTCCAGTCAACAAAACTCTCATACGACAAATTCAGTCAGCAAAATTCTCATTGGGCGACTCTAGTCAACATAACTCTCATGGGGCGACTTAAGTCAACAAAACTCTCATGGGGCAACTCTAATCAACAAAAATCTCATGGGGCGATTCCAGTCAACAAAACTTTCATACGACACATTCAGTAAGCAAATCTCTCATTGGGCGACTATAGTCAACAGAATTCATGAGGCGACTCTAGACAGCAACATTCTTATGGGGAGAATCTAGTCAATAAAACTCTCAAGGGGCGAGTCAAGCCAACACAACTTTCATGGGGCGACTCTTGTCAATAAATTTCTCATGGGGCAGCTTCAGTCAACTAAATATTTATACGACGATTTTAGTCAACAGAACGCTCGTTGGGTGATTCTAGTTAACAGAACTCATGAGGCGACTCTAGACAGCAACATTCTTATGGGGAGAATCTAGTCAATAAAACTCTCAAGGGGCGAGTCAAGTCAGCAAAACTTTCATGGGGCGACTCTTGTCAACCATACTCTCATGGGGTAACTCAAGTCAACAAAACTCTCATGAGGCGACTTTAGTCAACAAAACTCTCATGGGACAGCTTTAGTCAACTAAATATTTATACGACGATTTTAGTCAACAGAACGCTCGTTGGGTGATTCTAGTTAACGGAACTCTCATGGGGCTAATCAAGTCAGCAAAATTTCCATTGGGTGGCTCTAGTCAACAATACTCTCATGGGGTAACTCTAAACAACAAAACTCCCAAGGGGCAATTCCAGTCAACAAAACTCTCATTGGGCGACTCTAGTCAACAGAACTCTTGAGGCGACTCTGGACAGCAACCATCTCATGAGGCGACTCTAGTCAACAAAACTCTCATGGGGCGAGTCGAGTCAGCAAAGTTGTCAAGGTGTGACTCTAGTCAACAATTTTCTCATAGGGCGACTATTCAACCAAAGTTTCATACATGATTTTAGTTAACAGAACTCTCATTGGGCGACTCAAGTAAGTAAAACTTTCATTGCGCGAATCTGGTCAACAAAACTCTCATGGGGCAAGTCGAATCAACGAAACGCTCACGAGGCGGCTCTCGTCAACTAATTTCTCATGGGGCAACTCTAGTCAAGTAATTTTTTATACGACGATTTTAGTCAACAGAACGCTCATTGGGTGATTCTATTCAACAGAACTCTCATGGGGCGAATCAAGTCAGCAAAATTTCCATTGGGCGACTCTAGTCAACAATACTCTCATGGGGTAACCTAAGTCAACAAAACTCTCAAAAGGCGACTCTGATCAACAAAACTCTCAAGGGGCGACTTTATTCGACAAAACTCTCATACGACAATTTTAGTCAGCAAAACTCTCATTGGGCGACTCTAGTCAACAGAACTCATGAGGCGACTTTTGACAGCAACATTCTCATGTGGCGACTCTAGTCAACAAAACTCTCATGAGGCGAGTCAAGTCAGCAAAATTGTCTAGGGATGACACTAGCCAACAAACTTGTCATGGGGAGACTATTCAACCGACCTTTCATACGTTGATTTTAGTCAACAGAAATCTCATTGGGCGACTCAAGTAAGCAAAACTTTCATTGCGCGAATCTTTCATTGCTCGTTTTCAGTCAACGGAACTCTCATGGGGCGATTCTAGTCTACAAAACTCTTAAACGACGATTTTAGTCAACAGAACACTCACTGAGTGATTCTAATCAACAGAACTCTTATGGGACGAAACAAGTCCGCAGAAATTCCATTGGGCGATTCTAGTCAACAGTACGCTCATGGGGTAACTCAAGTCAACAAAACTCTCAAGAGGCAACTCTGGTCAACAACACTCTCACGGGGCGTTTTTAGTCAACTCTCATGGGGCAATTCTAGTCTACAAAACTCTTATACGACAATTTTAGTCAACAAAATTCTCCTTGGGCCTCTTTAGTCAACAGAACTCAGAGGGCGACTCTAGCCAACAACACTCTCATGGTGCGACTCTAGTCAACAGTCAACAAAACTCTCATAGGGCGAGTCAAGTCTGCAAAATTATCTAGGGGTGACTCTAGTCAACAAAACTCTCATGAGGCAACTCTAATCAACAAAATCTCATGGGGCGATTCCAGTCAACAAAACTCTCATACGACACATTCAGTCAACAAAACTCTCATTGGGCCTCTTTAGTCAACAGAACTCAGAGGGCGACTCTAGCCAACAACACTCTCATGGTGCGACTCTAGTCAACAAAACTCTCATAGGGCGAGTCAAGTCAGCAAAATTTTCATAGGGCGACTCTTGTCAATAATTTTCTCATGGGGCAACTCTAGTCAACTAAATTTTTAAACGACAATTTTAGTCAACAGAACGCTCATTGGGTGATTCTAGTCAACAGAGCTCTCATGGGGCGAATCAAGTCAGCAAAAATTCCATTGGGCAACTCTAGTGAACAATACGCTCATGGGGTAACTCAAATCAACAAAACTTTCCTGGGGCGATTCATGTCAACACATTTCTCATGGGGCAACTCTAATCAACTAAATTTTTATCGACGATTTTAGTCAACAGAACGCTCACTGGGTGATTCTAATCAACAGAACTCTCATGGGGCGAAACAAGTCAGCAAAAACTCCATTGGGCGACTCTAGTCAACAGTACGCTCATGGGGTAACTCAAGTCAACAAAACTCTCAAGAGGCAACTCTGGTCAACAACACTCTCATGGGGCGTTTTCAGTCAACGGAACTCTCATGGGGCGATTCTAGTCTACAAAACTCTAATACGACGATTTTAGTCAACAAATCTTTCATTGGGCCTCTTTAGTCAACAGAACTCAGAGGGCGACTCTAGCCAACAACACTCTCATGGTGCGACTCTAGTCAACAAAACTTTCATAGGGGGAGTCAAGTCAGCAAAATTTTCATAGGGCGACTCTTGTCAACAATTTTCTCATGGGGCAACTCTAGTCAACTATATTTTTAAACGACAATTTTAGTCAACAGAACGCTCATTGGGTGATTCTAGTCAACAGAGCTCTGATGGGGCGAATCAAGTCAGCAAAAATTCCATTGGGCGACTCTAGTCAACAGTACGCTCATGGGGTAACTCAAGTCAACAAAACTCTCAAGAGGCAACTCTGGCCAACAACACTCTCATGGGGCGTTTTTAGTCAACGGAACTCTCATGGGGGCGATTCTAGTCTACAAAACTCTCATACGACGAGTTCAGTCAACAAAACTCTCATTGGGCCTCTTTAGTCAACAGCACTCAGAGGGCGACTCTAGCCAACAACACTCTCATAGTGCGACTCTATTCAACAAAACTCTCATAGGGCGAGTCAAGTCAGCAAAATTTTCATAGGGCGACTCTTGTCAACAATTTTCTCATGGGGCAACTCTAGTCAACTAAATTTTTAAACGACAATTTTAGTCAACAGAACGCTCATTGGGTGATTCTAGTCAACAGAGCTCTCATGGGGCGAATCAAGTCAGCAAAAATTCCATTGGGCAACTCTAGTCAACAATACGCTCATGGGGTAACTCAAATCAACAAAACTTTCCTGGGGCGATTCATGTCAACACATTTCTCATGGGGCAACTCTAATCAACTAAATTTTTATCGACGATTTTAGTCAACAGAACGCTCACTGGGTGATTCTAATCAACAGAACTCTCATGGGGCGAAACAAGTCAGCAAAAACTCCATTGGGCGACTCTAGTCAACAGTACGCTCATGGGGTAACTCAAGTCAACAAAACTCTCAAGAGGCAACTCTGGTCAACAACACTCTCATGGGGCGTTTTCAGTCAACGGAACTCTCATGGGGCGATTCTAGTCTACAAAACTCTAATACGACGATTTTAGTCAACAAAATTTTCATTGGGCCTCTTTAGTCAACAGAACTCAGAGGGCGACTCTAGCCAACAACACTCTCATGGTGCGACTCTAGTCAACAAAACTTTCATAGGGGGAGTCAAGTCAGCAAAATTTTCATAGGGCGACTCTTGTCAACAATTTTCTCATGGGGCAACTCTAGTCAACTAAATTTTTAAACGACAATTTTAGTCAACAGAACGCTCATTGGGTGATTCTAGTCAACAGAGCTCTGATGGGGCGAATCAAGTCAGCAAAAATTCCATTGGGCGACTCTAGTCAACAGTACGCTCATGGGGTAACTCAAGTCAACAAAACTCTCAAGAGGCAACTCTGGCCAACAACACTCTCATGGGGCGTTTTTAGTCAACGGAACTCTCATGGGGGCGATTCTAGTCTACAAAACTCTCATACGACGAGTTCAGTCAACAAAACTCTCATTGGGCCTCTTTAGTCAACAGCACTCAGAGGGCGACTCTAGCCAACAACACTCTCATAGTGCGACTCTATTCAACAAAACTCTCATAGGGCGAGTCAAGTCAGCAAAATTTTCATAGGGCGACTCTTGTCAACAATTTTCTCATGGGGCAACTCTAGTCAACTAAATTTTTAAACGACAATTTTAGTCAACAGAACGCTCATTGGGTGATTCTAGTCAACAGAGCTCTCATGGGGCGAATCAAGTCAGCAAAAATTCCATTGGGCGACTCTAGTCAACAATACGCTCATGGGGTAACTCAAATCAACAAAACTTTCCTGGGGCGATTCATGTCAACACATTTCTCATGGGGCAACTCTAGTCAACTAAATTTTTATCGACGATTTTAGTCAACAGAACGCTCACTGGGTGATTGTAATCAACAGAACTCTCATGGGGCGAAACAAGTCAGCAAAAATTCCATTGGGCGACTCTAGTCAACGGTACGCTCATGGGGTAACTCAAGTCAACAAAACTCTCAAGAGGCAACTCTGGTCAACAACACTCTCATGGGGCGTTTTCAGTCAACGGAACTCTCATGGGGCGATTCTAGTCTACAAAACTCTAATACGACGATTATAGTCAACAAAATTTTCATTGGGCCTCATTAGTCAACAGAACTCAGAGGGCGACACTAGCCAACAACACTCTCATGGTGCGACTCTAGTCAACAAAACTCTCATAGGGCGAGTCAAGTCAGCAAAATTTTCATAGGGCGACTCTTGTCAACAATTTTCTCATGGGGCAACTCTAGTCAACTAAATTTTTAAACGACAATTTTAGTCAACAGAACGCTCATTGGGTGATTCTAGTCAACGGAGCTCTCATGGGGTGAATCAAGTCAGCAAAAAGTCCATTGGGCAACTCTAGTCAACAATACGCTCATGGGGTAACTCAAGTCAACAAAACTTTCCTGGGCAATTCATGTCAACACATTTCTCATGGGGCAACTCTAGTCAACTAAATTTTTATACGACGATTTTAGTCAACAGAACGCTCACTGGGTGATTCTAATCAACAGAACTCTCATGGGGCGAAACAAGTCAGCAAAAATTCCATTGGGCGACTCTAGTCAACAGTACGCTCATGGGGTAACTCAAGTCAACAAAACTCTCAAGAGGCAACTCTGGTCAACAACACTCTCATGGGGCGTTTTCAGTCAACGGAACTCTCATGGGGGCGATTCTAGTCTACAAAACTCTCATACGACAATTTCAGTCATCAAAACTCTCATTGGGCCTCTTTAGTCAACAGCACTCAGAGCGCGACTCTAGCCAACAACACTCTCATGGTGCGACTCTAGTCAACAAAACTCTCATAGGGCGAGTCAAGTCAGCAAAATTTTCATAGGGCGACTCTTGTCAACAATTTTCTCATGGGGCAACTCTAGTCAACTAAATTTTTAAACGACAATTTTAGTCAACAGAACGCTCATTGGGTGATTCTAGTCAACAGAGCTCTCATGGGGCGAATCAAGTCAGCAAAAATTCCATTGGGCGACTCTAGTCAACAATACGCTCATGGGGTAACTCAAATCAACAAAACTTTCCTGGGCCGATTCATGTCGACACATTTCTCATGGGGCAACTCTAGTCAACTAAATTTTTATCGACGATTTTAGTCAACAGAACGCTCACTGGGTGATTCTAATCAACAGAACTCTCATGGGGCGAAACAAGTCAGCAAAAATTCCATTGGGCGACTCTAGTCAACGGTACGCTCATGGGGTAACTCAAGTCAACAAAACTCTCAAGAGGCAACTCTGGTCAACAACACTCTCATGGGGCGTTTTCAGTCAACGGAACTCTCATGGGGCGATTCTAGTCTACAAAACTCTAATACGACGATTTTAGTCAACAAAATTTTCATTGGGCCTCTTTAGTCAACAGAACTCAGAGGGCGACTCTAGCCAACAACACTCTCATGGTGCGACTCTAGTCAACAAAACTCTCATATGGCGAGTCAAGTCAGCAAAATTTTCATAGGGCAACTCTTGTCAACAATTTGCTCATGGGGCAACTCTAGTCAACTAAATTTTTAAACGACAATTTTAGTCAACAGAACGCTCATTGGGTGATTCTAGTCAACGGAGCTCTCATGGGAAGAATCAAGTCAGCAAAAAGTCCATTGGGCAACTCTAGTCAAAAAAACGCTCATGGGGTAACTCAAGTCAACAAAACTTTCCTGGGGCGATTCATGTCAACACATTTCTCATGGGGCAACTCTAGTCAACAGAATTTTTATACGACGATTTTAGTCAACAGAACGCTCACTGGGTGATTCTAATCAACAGAACTCTCATGGGGCGAAACAAGTCAGCAAAAATTCCATTGGGCGACTCTAGTCAACAGTACGCTCATGGGGTAACTCAAGTCAACAAAACTCTCAAGAGGCAACTCTGGTCAACAACACTCTCATGGGGCGTTTTTAGTCAACGGAACTCTCATGGGGGCGATTCAAATCTACAAAACTCTCATACGACGATTTCAGTCAACAAAACTCTCATTGGGTCTCTTTAGTCAACAGCACTCAGAGGGCCACTCTAGCCAACAACGCTCTCATGGTGCGACTATAGTCAACAAAACTCTCATAGGGCGAGTCAAGTCAGCAAAATTTTCGTAGGGCGACTCTTGTCAAGAATTTTCTCATGGGGCATTTCTAGTCAACTATTTTTTAAACAAAAATTTTAGTCAACAGAGCTCTCATGGGGCGAATCAAGTCAGCAAAAATTCCATTGGGCGACTCTAGTCAACAATACGCTCATGGGGTAACTCATGTCAACAAAACTCTCATAGGGCGAGTCAAGTCAGCAAAAATTTCATAGTGCGACTCTTGTCAACAATTTTCTCATGGGGCATTTCTAGTCAACTAAATTTTTAAACGACAATTTTAGTCAACAGAACGCTCATTGGGTGATTCTAGTCAACAGAGCTCTCATGGGGCGAATCAAGTCAGCAAAAATTCCATTGGGCGACTCTAGTCAACAATACGCTCATGGGGTAACTCAAGTCAACAAAACTTTCCTGGAGCGATTCATGTCAACACATTTCTCATGGGGCAACTCTAGTCAACTAAATTTTTATGCGACAATTTTAGTCAACAGAACGCTCATGGGGCGAATCAAGTCAGCAAAAATTTCATAGGGGGACTCTAGTCAACAATGCGCTCATGGGGTAACTCAATTCAACAAAACTTTCCTGGGGCGATTCATGTCAAACATTTCTCATGGGGCGACTCTAGTCAACAAAACTCTCATAGGGCGAGTCAGGTCAGCAAAATTTTCATAGGGCGACTCTTGTCAACAATTTTTTCATGGGGCATTTCTAGTCAACTAAATTTTTAAACGACAAGTTTAGTCAACAGAACGCTCATTGGGTGATTCTAGTCAACAGAGCTCTCATGGGGCGAATCAAGTCAGCAAAAATTCCATTGGGCGACTCTAGTCAACAATACGCTCATGGGGTAACTCAAGTCAACAAAACTTTCCTGGGGCGATTCATGTCAACACATTTTTCATGGGGCAACTCTAGTCAACTAAATTTTTATGCGACAATTTTAGTCAACAGAACGCTCATTGAGTGATTATAGTCAACAGAGCTCTCATGGGGCGAATCAAGTCAGCAAAAATTTCATAGGGGGACTCTAGTCAACAATGCGCTCATGGGCTAACTCAATTCAACAAAACTTTTCTGGGGCGATTCATGTCAACACATTTCTCATGGGGCAACTCTAGTCAACTAAATTTTTATGCGACAATTTTAGTCAACAGAACGCTCATTGGGTGATTCTAGTCAGCAGAGGTCTCATGGGGCAAATCAAGTCAGCAAAAATTTCATAGGGGGACTCTAGTCAACAATGCGCTCATGGGGTAACTCAATTCAACAAAACTTTCCTGGGGCGATTCATGTCAACACATTTCTCATGGGGCAACTCTAGTCAACTAAATTTTTATACGACGATTTTAGTCAACAGAACGCTCACTGGGAGATTCTAATCAACAGAACTCTCATGGGGCGAAACAAGTCAGCAAAAATTCCATTGGGTGACTCTAGTCAACAGTACGCTTATGGGGTAACTCAAGTCAACAAAACTCTCAAGAGGCGACTCTGGTCAACAACACTCTCATGGGGCGACTTTAGTCAACCGAACTCTCATGGGGTGATTCTAGTCTACAAAACTCTCATACGACGATTTTAGTCAACAAAATTCTCATTGGGCCTCTTTAGTCAACAGAACTCAGAGGGCGACTCTATTCAACAACACTCTCATGGTGCGACTCTAGTCAACAAAACTCTCATAGGGCGACTCAAGTCAGCAAAAATTTCATATGGCGACTCTTGTCGACAATTTTCTCATGGGGCAACTCTAGTACACTAAAGTTTTAAACGACGATTTTAGTCAACAGAACGCTCATTGGGTGATTCTTTTCGGCAGAGCTCTCAGGGGCGAATCAAGTCAGCAAAAATTCCATTGGGCGATTCTAGTCAACAATACGCTCATGGGGTAACTTAAGTCAACAAAACTCTCAAGAGGCAACTCTGGTCAACAAAATTCTCATGGGGCGACTTTAGTCAACAAAATTCTCATGTGCCAGCTCTAATCAACGGAACTCTCATGGGGCGATTCTTGTCTACAAAACTCTCATACGTCAATTTAAGTAAGCAAAACCCTCTTAGCGCGACTCTAGTCAAGAATACGCTCATGGGGTAACTCAAGTCAAAAAAACTCTCAAGAGGCGACTCTGGTCAACAAAACTCTCATGGGGCGACTTTAGTCAACAAAACTCTCATGTGGCGACTCTAATCAACGGAACTCTAATCGGGCGATTCTAGTTTACAAAACTCTCATACGAGAATTTTTGTCAATAAAACTCTCAGTGGGCCTCTTTAGTCAACAGAACTCAGAGGGCGACCCTAGTCAACAACACTCTCATGGTGCGACTCTGGTCAACAAAACTCTCATGGGGCGAGTCAAGTCAGCAAAACTTTCATGGGACGATTCTAGTCAACAAAACTCTCATACGTCAATTTTAGTTGGCAAAACCCTCTTTGGGCGACTCTAGTTAACAATACGCTCATGGGGTAACTCTAATCAACGGAACTCGCATGGTACGATTCTAGTCAACAAAACCCTCATACTACGATTTTAATCAACAAAACTCTCATTGGGCTTCTTTAGTCAACAGAACTCAGAGGGCGACTCTGGTCAACAAAACTCTCATGGGGCGAGTCAAGTCAACAAAACTTTCATGGGGCAATTCTAGTCAACAAAACTCTCATATGTCAGTTTTAGTCATGGGGTAACTCTACGCAATACGCTCATGTGGTAACTCTAATCATCGGAACTCTCATGGGGCGATTCTAGTCAACAAAACTCTCATACGACAATTTTAGTCAACAAAACTCTCATTGGGCCTCATTAGTCAACAGAACTCCGAGGGCGACTCTAGCCGACAACACTCTCATGGTGCGACTCTAGTCAACTAAACTCCCATAGGGTGAGTCAGGTCAACAAAACTCTCAAGAGGCGACTTCAGTCAACAAAACTCTCAGGGGGCAACTCTAATCAACGGAACTCTCATGGGGCATTTCTTGTCAACAAAACTCTCATACGACGATTTTAGTCAACAAAACTCTCAATGGGCCTCTTTAGTCACCAGAACTCAGAGGGCGACTCTAGCCAACAACACTCTCAAGGTGCGACTCTAGTCAACAAAATTCTCATGGGGCGAGTCAAGTCAGCAAAACTTTCATAGGGCAACTCTTGTCAACAAATTTCTCATGGGGCAACTCTTGTCAACTAAATTTTTTTACAACAATTTTAGTCAACGGAACGCTCATTGGGCGATATTAAACAACAGAACTCTCAAGGGGCGAATCAAGTCAGCAAAAATTCTATTGATGGACTCTAGTCAACAATAAGCTCATGGGGTAACTCCACTCAACAAAACTCTCAAGAGGCGACTCTGGTCAACAAAATTCTCATGGGCCACTTTAGTCAACAAAACTCTCATGGGCAACTCTAATCAACAAAACTCTCATGGGGCGATTCTAGTCAACAAAATTCTCATACGACGATTTTAGTGAACAAAACTCTCATTGGACCTCTTTCGTCAACAGAACTCAGAGGGCGACTCAAGTCAACAACATTCTCATTGTGCGACTCTGATCAACAAAACTCTCATGGGGCGAGTCAAGTCAGCAAAACATTTCATGGGGCGATTCTAGTCAACAAAACTCTCATACGTCAATTTTAGTCAGCAAGACTCTCTTTGGGCATCTCTAGTCAACAAAATTCTCATGGGGCAAGTCAAGTCAGCAGAATTGTCGAGGTGTGACTCTAGTCAACAAACTTCTCATGGGGCAACTACTCAACCAAACTTTCATACGTTGATTTTAGTCAACCGAACTCTCATGGGGCGACTCAAGTAAGCAAAACTTTCATTGCGTAAATCTAGTCAACAAAACTCTCATGGGGCAACTCGAATCAGCAAAACTCTCATGGGGCGACTCTATTCAACAAAACTCTCATGGGCGACTATAGTCAACAAAACTCTCATGAGGCAAATCTAATCAGCAAAACTCTTACGGCGACTCTAGTCAACACAAATTTCAGGGAGCGTTTCTAGTAAAAAAAGAACTCATACGACGATTTAGTCAACAAAACTCTCATTGGTCCTCTTTAGTCAACAGAACTCAGAGGCCGACTCTAGCCAACAACACTCTCATGGTGCGACTCTAGTCAACAAAAATCTCATGGGGCGATTCAATTCAGCAAAACTTTCATAAGGCGACTCTTTTCAACAAATTTCTCATGGGGCAACTCTAGTCAACTAAATTTTTTTACGACAATTTTAGTCAACAGAACGCTCATTGGGTGATTCTAGTCAAAAGAACTCTCATAGGGCGAATTAGGTCAGCAAAAGGTTCATTGGACGACTCTAGTCGACAGTACTCTCATAGGGTAGCTCAAGTGAACAAAACACTCAAGAGGCGACTCTGGTCAACAAAACTCTCATGGGGCTACTTTAGTCAAAAAAACTCTCATGGGGCAACTCTAATCAACAAAACTCTCATACGGCTACTCTAGTCAACACGAATTTCAGGGGGAGTTTCTAGTCAAAAAATTCTTATACGACAGTTTTAGTCATCAGAACTCTCATTGGGCGAATTTATTCAACAGAACTCATGGGACGACTCTAGCCAACAACACTCTATTGGGGCGACTCTAGTCAACAAAACGTTCATTGGGCAATTCTAGTCAACAAAACACTCATTGGGCGACTCTAGTCAACAGTACTCATGGGGCGACTCTAGCCAACAACACTCTAATGGGGCAATTCTAGTCAACAAAACTCCCATGGGGCGATTCTAGTCAACAAAACACTCATTGGGCGACTCTAGTCAACAGTACTCATGGGGTGACTCTACACAGCAACACTCTCATGGGGCGACTCTAGTCAAGAAAATTCTCATGGGGCGAATCAATTCAGCAACATTTACAAGGCGCGACTCTAGTCAACAGTACTCTCATGGGGTAAATCGAGTCAACAAAACCCTCAAGAGGCGATTCTGGTCAACAAAACTCTCATGGGGCAACTTAAGTCAACAAAACTCTCATGGAGCAACTCTAATCAACGAAACTCTCATACGGCTACTCTAGTCAACACGAAATTCAGGTGGCGTTTCTAGTCAAAAACATCTTATACGACAATTTTAGTCAACAAAACTCTCATGGGGCGATTCTAGTCAACAAAACACTCATTGGGCGACTCTAGTCAACAGTACTCATGGGGCGACTCTAGACAGCAACACTCTCATGGGGCGACTTTAGTCAACAAAACTCTCATGGGGCGAATCAAGTCAGCAAAAATTACAAGTGGCGACTCTAGTCAACAGTACTCTCATGGGGTAAATCAAGTCAACAAAGCTCTCATGGGGCAACTCTAATCAACAAAACTCTCATAGGGCTACTCCAGTCAACACGAATTTCAGGGGGCGTTTCTAGTAGAAAAAACATCTCATACGACAATTTTAGCCAACAAAACTCTCATTGGGCGACTTTATTCAACAAAACTCATGGGGCGACTCAAGCCAACAACACTCTCATGGGGCAACTCTAGTCAACAAAACTCTCATGGGGCGATTCTAGTCAACAAAACATTCATTGGACGACTCTAGTCAACAGTACTCATGGGGCGACTCTAGTCAACATAACGTTCAAGGGGCGAATCAAGTAAGCAAAAATTTCATTGGGCGAACTTAGTCAAGAAAACTCTCTTGGGGCAACTCAAATCAACGAAAATCTCATGAGGCGACTCTATTCAATAAAACTCTCATGGGGCAACTTAAGACAACAAAACTCTCATGGTGCAACTGTAATCAACAAAACTCTCATACGGCTACTCTAGTCAACACGAATTTCAGGGGGCGTTTTTAGTCAAAAAAACTTCATACGACAATTTTAGTCAACAAAACTCTCATGAGGCGATTCTAGTCAACAAAAACACTCATGGGCGACTCTAGACAATAGTACTCATGGGGCGAATCAAGTCAGCAAAATTTACAAGGGGCGACTCTAGTCAACAGTACTCTCATGGGGTAAATCAAGTCAACAAAACTCTCAAGAGGTTACTCTGGTCAACAAAATTCTCATGGGGCAACTTAAGTCAACAAAACTCTCATCGGGCAACTCTAATCAACGAAACTCTCATACGGCTACTCTAGTCAGCACGAATTTCAGGGGGCGTTTCTAGTCAAAAAAATCTCATACGAGTATTTTAGTCAACAAAACTCTCATTGGGCGACTTTATTCAACAAAACTCGAAGGGCGATTCTGGTCAACAAAACTCTCATGGGGCAACTTAAGTCAACAAAACTCTCATGGAGCAACTCTAATCAACGAAACTCTCATACGGCTACTCTAGTCAACATGAATTTCAGGGGGCCTTTCTAGTCAAAAAAATCTCATACGACAATTTTAGTCGAGAAAACTCTCTTGGGACAACTCAAATCAACACAAATCTCATGGGGCAACCTAGGTCAACAAAACTCTCATGGGGCAACTCTAATCAACAAAACTCTCATACGGCTACTCTAGTCAACACGAATTTCAGGGTGCGTTTCTAGTCAGCAAAACACTCATGGAGCGACTCTAGTCAACAGTACTCATGGGGTGACTCTAGACAGCAACACTTTCATGGGGCGATCTAGTCAACAAAACTCTCATGGGGCGAATCATGTCAGCAAAATTTACAAGGGGCGACTCTAGTCAACAGTACTCTCATGGGGTAAATCAAGTCAACAAAACTCTCAGGAGGCGACTCTGGTCAACAAAACTCTCATAGGGCAACCTAAGTCAACAAAAATCTCATGGGGCAACTCTAATCAACAAAACTCTCATACGGCTACTCTAGTCAAGACGAATTTCAGGGGGCGTTTCTAGTCGAAAAAAATCTCATACGACAATTTAGTCAACAAAACTCTCATTGGGTGACTTTAGTCAACAGAACTCATGGGGCAACTCTAGCCAACAACACTCTCATGGGGCGACTCTAGTCAACAAAACTCTCATGGGGCGGTTCTGGTCAACAAATCACTCATTGGGCGACTCTAGTCAACAGCACTCATGGGGCGACTCTAGACAGCAACACATTCATGGGGCGACTCTAGTCAACAAAACTCTCATGGGGCGAATCAAGTCAGTAAAATTGTCATTGGGCGAAACTAGTCAAGAAAACTCTCGTGGGGCAACTCAAACCAGCTAAACTCTCATGAGGCGACTCTGTTCCACAAAACTCTCATGGGGTGACTTAAGTCGACAAAACTCTCATGGGGCAACTCTAATCAACAAAACTCTCATACGGCTACTCTATTTTACACAAATGTCAGGGGGCGTTTCTAGTAAAAAAAAAACTTTCATACGACAATTAAGTCAACAAAACTCTCATTGGGTGACTTTAGTTAACAGAACTCATGGGGCAACTCTAGCCAACAACACTCTCATGGGGCGACTCTAGTCAACAAAACTCTCATGGGGCGGTTCTGGTCAACAAATCACTCATTGGGCGACTCTAGTCAACAGCACTCATGGGGCGACTCTAGACAGCAACACTCTCATTGGGCGACTCTAGTCAACAAAACTCTCATGGGGCGAATCAAGTCAGTAAAATTTTCATTGGGCAAAACTAGTCAAGAAAACTCTCGTGGGGCAACTCTATTCAACAAAAATCTCATGGGGCAACTTAAGTCAACAAAACTCTCATGAGGCAACTGTAATCAACAAAACTCTCATACGGCTACTCTAGTCAACACAAATTTTAGGGGCGTTTTTAGTCAAAAAAACCTCATACGACAATTTTAGTCAACAAAACTCTCATGAGGCGATTCTAGTCAACAAAACACTCATGGGGCGACTCTAGTCAACAGTACTCATGGGGCGAATCAAATCAGCAAAATTTACAAGGGGCGACTCTAGTCAACAGTACTCTCATGGGGTAAACCAAGTCAACAAAACTTACAAGAGGTTACTCTGGTCAACAAAACTCTCATGCGTCAACTTAAGTCAACAAAACTCTCATGGGGCAACCCTAATCAACGAAACTCTCATACGGCTACTCTAGTCAACACGAATTTCAGGGGGCGTTTCTAGTCAAAAAAATCTCATACGACAATTTTAGTCGAGAAAACTCTCTTGGGACAACTCAAATCAACACAAATCTCATGGGGCAACTTAGGTCAACAAAACTCTCATGGGGCAACTCTAATCAACAAAACTCTCATACGGCTACTCTAGTCAACACGAATTTCAGGGGGCGTTTCTAGTTAAAAAATCTCTCATATCACAATTTTAGTCAACAAAACTCTCATGGGGCGATTCTAGTCAACAAAACACTCATGGGGCGACTCCAGTCAACAGTACTCATGGGGCGACTCTAGACAGCAACACTTTCATGGGGCGACTCTAGTCAACAAAACTCTCATGGGGCGAATCAAGTCAGCAAAATTTACAAGGGCGACTCTAGTCAACAGTACTCTCATGGGGTAAATCAAGTCAACAAAACTCCTAAGAGGCGACTCTGGTCAACTAAACTCTCATAGGGCAACCTAAGTCAACAAAAATCTCATGGGGCAACTCTAATCAACAAAACTCAGGGGGCGTTTCTAGTCGAAAAAAATCTCATACGACAATTTAGTCAACAAAACTCTCATTGGGTGACTTTAGTCAGCAGAACTCATGGGGCAACTCTAGCCAACAACACTCTCATGGGGCGACTCTAGTCAACAAAACTCTCATGGGGCGGTTCTGGTCAACAAATCACTCATTGGGCGACTCTAGTCAACAGCACTCATGGGGCGACTCTAAACAGCAACACTCTCATGGGGCGACTCTAGTCAACAAAACTCTCATGGGGCGAATCAAGTCAGTAAAATTGTCATTGGGCGAAACTAGTCAAGAAAACTCTCGTGGGGCAACTCAAACCAGCTAAACTCTCATGAGGCGACTCTGTTCCACAAAACTCTCATGGGGTGACTTAAGTAGACAAAACTCTCATGGGGCAACTCTAATCAACAAAACTTTCATACGGCTACTCTAGTTTACACAAATGTCAGGGGGCGTTTCTAGTAAAAAAAAAACTCTCATACGACAATTTAGTCAACAAAACTCTCATTGGGTGACTTTAGTCAACAGAACTCATGGGGCAACTCTAGCCAACAACACTCTCATGGGGCGACTCTAGTCAACAAAACTCTCATGGGGCGGTTCTGGTCAACAAATCACTCATTGGGTGACTCTAGTCAACAGCACTCATGGGGCGACTCTAGACAGCAACACTCTCATGGGGCGACTCTAGTCAACAAAACTCTCATGGGGCGAATCAAGTCAGTAAAATTTTCATTGGGCGAAACTAGTCAAGAAAACTCTCGTGGGGCAACTCAAACCAGCTAAACTCTCATGAGGCGACTCTGTTCCACAAAACTCTCATGGGGTGACTTAAGTCGACAAAACTCTCATGGGGCAACTCTAATCAACAAAACTCTCATACGGTTACTCTAGTTTACACAAATGTCAGGGGGCGTTTCTAGTAAAGAAAAAAACTCTCATACGACAATTTTAGTCAACAAAACTCTCATTGGGTGACTTTAGTCAACAGAACTCATGGGGCAACTCTAGCCAACAACACTCTCATGGGGGGACTCTAGTCAACAAAACTCTCATGGGGTGATCAAGTCAGCAAAACTTTCATGGGGCGACTCTTGTCCAAAATTTTCTCATGGGGCAACTCTAATCAACAAAATTTTTTAACGACGATTTCAGACAACAGAACGCCCATTGGGTGATTCTAGTCGACAGAACTCTCAAGAGGCGACCCTGGTCAACAAAACTCTCATGGGGCGACTTTAGTCAACAAAATTCTCATGTGGCAACTCTAATCAACAAAACTCTTATGGGGCGGCGTTAGTCAACAGAACTCATGGCGCGACTCTAGCCAACAACACTCTCATGGGGCGACTCTAGGCAACAAATCTCTCATGGGGCGATTCTAGGCAACAAAACTCTCATTGGGCGACTTTAGTCAACATAACTCATGGCGCGACTCTAGCCAACAACACTCTCATGGGGCGACTCTAGGCAACAAAACTCTCATGGGGCGATTCTAGGCAACAAAACACTCATTGGGCGACTCTAGTTAACTGTACTCATGGGGAGACTCTAGACAGCAGCACTCTCATGGGGCAAATCTAGTCAACAAACTCTCAAGGGGCGAATCAAGTCAGTAAAATTTACAAGAGGCGACTCTGGTCAACAAAACTCTCATGGGGCGACTTTAGTCAACAAAACTCTCATGGGGCAACTCTAATCAACAAAACTTTCATACGGCTACTCTAGTCAACACGAATTTCAGGAGCTGTTCCAGTCAAAAATAGCTCATACGACAACTTTAGTCAACAAAACTCTCATTGGGCGACTTAAGACAAAAGAACTCATGGGGCGACTCTAGTCAAAAAAACTCTCATGGGGCGATTCTAGTCAACAAAACACTCATTGGGCGGCTCTAGGCAACAGTACTCATGGGGCGACTCTAATCAACAAAACTTTCATGGGGCGAATCAAGTAAGCAAAATTTTCATTGGGCGAACTTAGTCAAGAACACTCTCTTGGGGCAACTCAAATCAACAAAACTCTCATGAGGCGACTCTATTCAACAAAACTCTCATGGGGTGACTTTAGTCAACAACACTCTCATGGTGCAACTCTAATCAACAAAAATCTCTATTATGTCCACTCTTGTAAACACAAATGTCAGGGGGCGTTTCTAGTCAAAAAAAATTCTCATACGACAATTTTAGTCAACAAAACTTTCATTGGGCGACTTTAGTCAACAGAACTCTTGAGGCAACTCTAGCCAATTAGACTCTCCTGTCGCGACTCTATTCAACAAAAATCTCATGGGTCGATTCAAGTCAGCAAAACTTTCATGAGGCGACTCTTGTCAATAAATTTCTTATGGGGCAACTCAAGTCAATTAAAAAAAATTTACGACGATTTCAGTCAACAGAACGCGCATTGGGTCATTCTAGTCAACAGATCTCTCATAGGGTGAATCAAGTCAACAAAACTCTCCAGAGGTGACTCTGGTCAACAAAACTCTCATGGGGCGTCTTTAGTCAACAAAACTCTTATGGGGCGACTCTGATCAACAAAACTCTCATGAGGCGTTTCTAGTCAACAAAATCTCATACGACAATTTTTGTCAACAAACTCTCATTGAGCGACTCTAGTCAACAGAACTCATGAGGCGACTCTAGACAGCAAAAGTTTTAAGGGGTGACTCTAGTCAACAAATTTTTCATGGGGCGACTAGTCACCCAAACTTTCATACCATACGATGAATCTAGTCAATAAAACACTCATTGGGCGACTCTAGTCAAGAAAACACTCATAGGGCGACTCTAGTTAACAGTACTCATGGGGGCAAATCAAGTCAGCAAAAATTGCAAGAGTTGACTCTGGTCAACAAAATTCTCATGGGGCGACTTTAGTCAACAAAACTCTCATACTGCTACTTTAGTCAACACGAATTTCAGGGGGCGTTTCTAGTCGAAAAAAATTTCATATCACAATTTTAGTCAACAAAAATCTCATTGAGCGACTTTAGTCAACAGAACTCATGGGGCAACTCTAGCCAACAACACTCTCATGGGGCGACTGTAGTCAACAAAACTCTCATGGGGCGATTCTGGTCAACAAATCACTCATTGGGCAACTCTAGTCAACAGCACCATGGGGCGACTCTAGACAGCAACACTCTCATGGGGCGAATCTAGTCAACAAAACTCATATGGGGCGAATCAAGTAAGTAAAATTTTTATTGGGCGAAACTAGTCAAGAAAACTCTCTTGGGGCAACTCAAATCAACAAAACTCTCATGAGGCGACTCTATTCAACAAAACTCTCATGGGGTGACTTTAGTCAACAACACTCTCATGGTGCAACTCTAATCAACAAAAATCTCTATTATGTCTACTCTTGTAAACACAAATGTCAGGGGGCGTTTCTAGTCAAAAAAAATTCTCATACGACAATTTTAGTCAACAAAACTTTCATTGGACGACTTTAGTCAACAGAACTCTTGAGGCAACTCTAGCCAATTAGACTCTCCTGTGGCGACTCTATTCAACAAAAATCTCATGGGTCGATTCAAGTCAGCAAAACTTTCATGAGGCGACTCTTGTCAATAAATTTCTTATGGGGCAACTCAAGTCAATTAAAAAATTTTTACGACGATTTCAGTCAACAGAACGCGCATTGGGTCATTCTAGTCAACAGATCTCTCATAGGGTGAATCAAGTCAGCAAAAAATTCATGGGGCGACTCTAGTCAACAGTACTCTCATGGGGTAACTCAAGTCAACAAAACTCTCCAGAGGTGACTCTGGTCAAAAAAACTCTCATGGGGCGTCTTTAGTCAACAAAACTCTTATGGGGCGACTCTGATCAACAAAACTCTCATGAGGCGTTTCTAGTCAACAAAATCTCATACGACAATTTTTGTCAACAAACTCTCATTGAGCGACTCTAGTCAACAGAACTCATGAGGCGACTCTAGACAGCAAAAGTTTTAAGGGGTGACTCTAGTCAACAAATTTTTCATGGGGCGACTAGTCAGCCAAACTTTCATACCATACGATGAATCTAGTCAATAAAACACTCATTGGGCGACTCTAGTCAAGAAAACACTCATAGGGCGACTCTAGTTAACAGTACTCATGGGGGCAAATCAAGTCAGCAAAAATCGCAAGAGTTGACTCTGGTCAACAAAATTCTCATGGGGCGACTTTAGTCAACAAAACTCTCATACTGCTACTTTAGTCAACACGAATTTCAGGGGCGTTTCTAGTCGAAAAAATTTCATATCACAATTTTAGTCAACAAAAATCTCATTGGGCGACTTTAGTCAACATAACTCATAGGGCAACTCTAACCAACAACACTCTCATGGGGCGACTGTAGTCAACAAAACTCTCATGGGGCGATTCTGGTCAACAAATCACTCATTGGGCAACTCTAGTCAACAGCACCATGGGGCGACTCTAGACAGCAACACTCTCATGGGGCGAATCTAGTCAACAAAACTCATATGGGGCGAATCAAGTAAGTAAAATTTTTATTGGGCGAAACTAGTCAAGAAAATTCTCGTGGGGCAACTCAAACCAGCTAAACTCTCATGAGGCGACTCTATTCAACAAAACTCTCATGGGGTGACTTTAGTCAACAACACTCTCATGGTGCAACTCTAATCAACAAAAATCTCTATTATGTCTACTCTTGTAAACACAAATGTCAGGGGTTGTTTCTAGTCAAAAAAAAATCTCATACGACAATTTTAGTCAACAAAACTTTCATTGGGCGACTTTAGTGAACAGAACTCTTGAGGCAACTCTAGCCAATTAGATTCTCCTGTGGCGACTCTATTCAACAAAAATCTCATGGGTCGATTCAAGTCAGCAAAACTTTCATGAGGCGACTCTTGTCAATAAATTTCTTATGGGGCAACTCAAGTCAATTAAAAAAATTTTACGACGATTTCAGTCAACAGAACGCTCATTGGGTCATTCTAGTCAACAGATCTCTCATAGGGTGAATCAAGTCAGCAAAAAATTCATGGGGCGACTCTAGTCAACAGTACTCTCATGGGGTAACTCAAGTCAACAAAACTCTCCAGAGGTGACTCTGGTCAACAAAACTCTCATGGGGCGTCTTTAGTCAACAAAACTCTTATGGGGCGACTCTGATCAACAAAACTCTCATGAGGCGTTTCTAGTCAACAAAATCTCATACGACAATTTTTGTCAACAAACTCTCATTGAGCGACTCTAGTCAACAGAACTCATGAGGCGACTCTAGACAGCAAAAGTTTTAAGGGGTGACTCTAGTCAACAAATTTTTCATGGGGCGACTAGTCACCCAAACTTTCATACCATACGATGAATCTAGTCAATAAAACACTCATTGGGCGACTCTAGTCAAAAAAACACTCATAGGGCGACTCTAGTTAACAGTACTCATGGGGGCAAATCAAGTCAGCAAAAATTGCAAGAGTTGACTCTGGTCAACAAAATTCTCATGGGGCGACTTTAGTCAACAAAACTCTCATACTGCTACTTTAGTCAACACGAATTTCAGGGGGCGTTTCTAGTCGAAAAAAATTTCATATCACAATTTTAGTCAACAAAAATCTCATTGGGCGACTTTAGTCAACAGAACTCATGGGGCAACTCTAGCCAACAACACTCTCATGGGGCGACTGTAGTCAACAAAACTCTCATGGGGCGATTCTGGTCAACAAATCACTCATTGGGCAACTCTAGTCAACAGCACCATGGGGCGACTCTAGACAGCAACACTCTCATGGGGCGAATCTAGTCAACAAAACTCATATGGGGCGAATCAAGTAAGTAAAATTTTTATTGGGCGAAACTAGTCAAGAAAACTCTCGTGGGGCAACTCAAACCAGCTAAACTCTCATGAAGCGACTCTAGTCAACAAAACATTCATGGGGGCAAATCAAGTCAGCAAAAATTGCAAGAGTTGACTCTGGTCAACAAAATTCTCATGGGGCGACTTTAGTCAACAAAACTCTCATACTGCTACTTTAGTCACCACGAATTTCAGGGGGCGTTTCTAGTCGAAAAAAATTTCATATCACAATTTTAGTCAACAAAAATCTCATTGGGCGACTTTAGTCAACAGAACTCATGGGGCGACTGTAGTCAACAAAACTCTCATGGGGCGATTCTGGTCAACAAATCACTCATTGGGCAACTCTAGTCAACAGCACCATGGGGCGACTCTAGACAGCAACACTCTCATGGGGCGAATCTAGTCAACAAAACTCATATGGGGCGAATCAAGTAAGTAAAATTTTTATTGGGCGAAACTAGTCAAGAAAACTCTCGTGGGGCAACTCAAACCAGCTAAACTCTCATGAGGCGACTCTGTTCAACAAAACTCTCATGGGGTGACTTAAGTCGACAAAACTCTCATGGGGCAACTCTAATCAACAAAACTCTCATACGGCTACCCTAGTTCACACAAATGACAGGGGGCGTTTCTAGAAAAAAAACGACAATTTCAGTCAACAAAACTCTCATTGGGCTTCTTTAGTCAACAGAATTCATGGTGCAACTTATGCCAATAACACTCTCATGGGACGACTCTAGTCAACAAAACTCTCATGGGGTGATCAAGGCAGCAAAACTTTCATGGGGCGACTCTTGTCCAAAATTTTCTCATGGGTCAACTCTAATCAACAAAATTTTTTAACGAAGACTTTAGTCAACAGAACGCTCATGGGGCGACTTTAGTCAACAAAATTCTCATGTGGCAACTCTAAAAAACAAAACTCTCATGGGGCGACTTTAGTCAACAAAATTCTCATGTGGCAACTCTAATCAACAAAACTCTCATGGGGCGGCGTTAGTCAACAGAACTCATGGCGCGACTCTAGCCAACAACACTCTCATGGGGCGAATCTAGGCAACAAATCTCTCATGGGGCGATTCTATGCAACAAAACTCTCATTGGGCGACTTTAGCCAACAGAACTCATGGCGCGACTCTAGCCAATAACACTCTCATGGGGCAACTCTAGGCAACAAGACTCTCATGGGGCGATTCTAGGCAACAAAACACTCATTGGGCGACTCTAGTCATCATTACTCATGGGGCGACTTTAGACAGCAACACTCTCATGGGCGACACTTGTCAACAAAACTCTCATGGGGCGAATCAAGTCAGTAAACTTTACAAGAAGTGACTCTGGTCATCAAATTTCTCATGGGGCGACTAATCAACTAGTTTTTCAAACAACAAATTTAGTCAACAAAACACTCAATGGACGATTCTAGTCAACAAAACAGTCCTTGGGCGACTCTAGTTAACAATACTCATGGGGAGACTCTAGACAGAAAACTCTCATGGGGCAAATCTAGTCAACAAACTCTCAAGGGGCGAATCGAGTCAGTAAAATTTACAAGGGGCGACTCTGGTCAGCAAAACTCTCATGGGGCGACTTTAGTCAACAAAACTCTCATGGGGCAACTCTAATCAACAAAACTTTCATACGGCTACTCTAGTCAACACGAAATTCAGGGGCTCTTCTAGTTAAAAAAAGCTCATACGACAACTTTAGTCAACAAAACTCTCATTGGGCGACTTAAGACAAAAAAACTCATGGGGCGACTCTAGACAACAAAACTCTCCTGTGGCGACTCTAGTCAACAAAACTCTCATGGGTCGATTCAAGTCAGCAAAACTTTCATGAGGCGACTCTTGTCAATAAACTTCTTATGGGGCAACTCAAATCAAATAAAAAATTTTAACGACGATTTCAGTCAACAGAACGCTCATTGGGTGATTCTAGTCAACATATCTCTCATAGGGTGAATCAAGTTAGCAAAAAATTCATTGGGCGACTCTAGTCAACAGTACTCTCATGGGGTAACTCAAGTCAACAAAACTCTCAAGAGGTGACTCTGGTCAACAAAACTCGCATGGGGCGTCGTTAGTCAACAAAACTCTTATGGGGCGACTCTGATCAACAAAACTCTCATGGGGCGTTTCTATTCAACAAACTCTCATACGACAATTTTTGTCAACAAACTCTCATTGAGCGACTCTAGTCAACAAAACTCATGAGGCGACTCTTGACAGCAACATTCTCATGGGGCGACTCTAGTCAATAAAACTCTCATCGGGCGAGTCAAGTCAGCAAAATTTTCAGGAAGTGACTCTAGTCAACAAATTTCTCATGGGGTGACTATTCAACCAAACTTTCATACGTTGATTTTAGTCAACAGAACTCTCATTGGGCGACTCATGTAATCAAAACTTTCATTGCGCGAATCTTGCCAGCAAAACTCTCATGGGGCAACTCGAATCAACGAAACTCTCACGAGGCGACTCTATTCAACAAAATATCTTGGGGCAACAATAGTCAACAAAACTCTCATGGGGTAAATCTAATCAACAAAACTCTCTTACGGCGTCTCTAGTCAACAACACTCTCATGGTGTGACTCAAGTAATCAAAACTTTCATTGCGCGAACCTTGTCAGCAAAACTCTCATGGGGCAACTCGAATCAACGAAAATCTCACGAGGCGACTCTAGTCAACAAAACTCTCGTGGGGCGACTATAGTCAACAAAATTCTCATGGGGTAAATTTAATCGACAAAACTCTCTTACGGCGACTCTAGTCAACAAAACTTTCAAGGGGCAATTCAAGTCAAGGAAACTTTCGTTGGGCGACTCTGATCAACAAAACTCTCATGGGGCAACTTTAGTCAACAAAACTCTCCTGTGGCAACTCTAATCAACAAAACTCTCATACGGCGACTCTAGTCAACAACACTCTCATGGTGCAACTCTAGTCAACAAAACTCTCAAGAGGCGATTCAAGTCAGGGAAACTTTCATTGGGAAACTCTGGTCAACAAAAATATCATGGTGCAACTCTAGTTAACCAAACTTTGAAACGACGAGTTTAGTCAACAGAACACTCATTGGGTGATTCTAGTCAACAAAACTCTCATGAGGCGACTCTAGTCATCAAAACTCTCATGGAGTGACTTTAGTCAACAAAACTCTCATGGGGCAACTCTAATCAACAAAACTCTCATGGGGTGACTCTAGTCAACACAAATCTCAAGAGTCGCTTCTAGTCATTAAAACTCTCAGTAACTCCAGACATTAAAATTTTCATGAGGCCCTTGCAGTCAACAAAACTCTGATGGCTCGACTTCAGACAGTAAGGTTCTCATGGGCGAATCTAATGAACAAAATCTCCATCAGAAGATGCTAATCAACAGTACGTTTATGGGACGACTCTAGTCAACAAAAATTTTATGTGCGACTCTAGTCAAGACAAATCTCGTGGGGCGGCTCTGGTCAACAAAACTCTCATACGACAATATTGGTCAACAAAACGCTCATTGGGCGACTCTTGTCAACAGAAATCAGATGGCGCGACTCATGTCAGCCAAACTTTCATCGGGCGATTCTAGTCAACCAAACTTTGATACGACGAGTTTAGTCAACAGAACGCTCATTGGGAGACTTTAGTCAACAAAACTCTCATGGGACAACTCAAGTCAACAAAACTCTCATGAGGCGATTCTTTTTTACAAAACTCTCATGAAGCGACTCTCATCGACACATCTCATGAGGCAAATTTAGTCAACAACCTCTCATGGGGCAACAATAGTCAACAAAACTCTCATGGGGCGACTCAAGTCAACAGAAATCTCAGTGGGCGTTTCAAGTCAATAAAACTCTCAAGTTGTGACTCCAGTCAATAAAAATTTCATGGGTGCTTTTAATCAACGAAACTCTGATGACTCGACTTCAGTCAATAAGGTTCTCATGGGCAACTCTAGTGAACAAAACCTTCATGGGAAGACGCTAATCAACAATACGCTCATGGGGCGACTCTAGTCAACACAAATTTAATGGGGCAACTCCAGTCAACAAAACTCTCATGGGGCGATTCTAATCAACAAAAACCTCATTGGGCGACGTTAGTCAACAGAACTTATGGGGTGACTCTATACATCAACACTCTCATGAGGCGAATCTATTCAACAAAACCCTCATGGGGCGAGTCAAGTCAGCAAAATTTTCATGGGGTAACTCATGTCAACAAAAATCTCATGATGCGAATCTGGTCATCAAAACTCTCATGAGGCGACTCTTGTTAACAAAACTCGCATGAGGCGACTCTCATCGACACATCTCAGGAGGCAATTTTAGTCAACAACCTCTCATGGGCAACACTAGTCAACAAAACTCTCATGGGGCGACTCAAGTCAACAGAATTCTCAGTGGGCGTTTCAAGTCAATAGTACTGTCAAGTTGTGACTCCAGTCGTCAATAAAAATTTCATGGGCGCTTATAGTCAACGAAACTCTGATGACTCGACTTCAGTCAATAAGGTTCTCATGGGCAACTCTAGTGAACAAAACCTTCATGGGAAGACGCTAATCACCACTACGCTCATGGGGCGACTCTAGTCAACACAAATTTATTGGGGCAACTCCAATCATTAAATTTCTCATGGGGCGATTCTAATCAACCAAAGTCTCATTGGGCGACGTTAGTCAACAGAACTTATGGGGTGACTCTATACATCAACACTTTCATGAGGCGAATCTAGTCAACAAAACCCTCATGGGCGAGTCAATTCAGCAAAAATTTCATGGGGCAACTCAAGTCAACAAAACTCTCATGATGCGAATCTGGTCATCAAAATTCTCACGGGGCGACTTTAGGCAACAAAAATCTCATGGGGCAACTCTCATCAACAAAATTTTCATGGGGCGACTCTAATCAACACATATCTCAGGGGGCGTTTCTAGTCATGAAAACTCTTAGTGACTCCAGGCACTAAACTTTTCAAGAGGCGCTTACAGTCAACAAAACTCATGGTTTTCATGGGGCGACTCTGATGGCTCGAATTCAGACAATAAAGTTCTCATGGACAACTCTAATGAACAAAACCTCCAATGGGGAAAATGCTAATCAACAGTACGCTCATGGGGCGACTCTAGTGGCAACAAAACGCTCATGGGGCAACAAAATTTCCATGTGCGACTCTAATCAACAAAACTCTCATGAAGCGACTCTAGTCAACAAAACTCGCATAACATAGCACAGCGCAACCTTCCGTCGAAACACGAATTAGCGAAAAAAGGCCATAACGATGAAAACGTGCAGCAAAGGAGGGTAGAATTATTCTAGAATTTTCCATTTTCAAAATTTCGATTGTCGAACGGATATTTCTCAGAAATGCAAAAAACGGCCATTTTGACTGAAAAAGTGGAGAAAGTCAGAACAACAGCAATTCCAGTGGAAAACAGTCACACATTAACACAGAAAAACGAAGCCTCTTATCTTGACGATCACGCACGCTAAGACCCTTAGCAGAAGAAGATAGTGGGAAAGGAGGCTTCGGTGGGGAAGTGGTGGAGAGCAGTACCCTCCCGTGCCACGAATTGGGAGTGATAACGACGTTATCTTGAGGAAAACACCAAAGCAGAGGCTCGGTCCGCCAGAGACTGATATATGGTGAAAGACTATAGTAAAAATAACTTTTTAGCTACTTTTATGCCATAGAACTTTGAATTGACACCGGTTTTATTTGAGATTTTAGAATATGAGTAGCTAGGAAGAGGAAAGGGTCAATTCATCTCCAATGGATTTAATATAGAACTGTCACCAAAAACATTTTAAAATAGGGTATTCGAGCCGTGTTTTTAATAGCAATCACGTAGTCTGACGATCCGAGACTCAGCTATATGGTTGTGTTCGCATGTAAGCGAAAGCTGATCAAAAGTCGTTTGACTGATGGCCTAAAAATAGTAACTTTTTACTTAGCCCCAAACAGACCAGAAAATCAAAGGAAAGGTCGAGACGGTGAAAAACGAGTGGAATTAAGGTAACTGACGCCTGCCAGTCGTTAATAGGTACTTTTTCTACGCTCCGTCACTGTGTAGTATTTGGGCGAATGTTACATAGACGTTTTTATGGCGCTCCTGGGTGGGCTTGTTAAAGGCACGAGACCATCATGATCAGCAAACGTGTCAGCGACGAACCCTCCGCTCCGGGCGTATGCCCAAGTTAGAGAATTTATTGACCTTTATGGTACTAGGGGGAAGATGCTTACCCTCCGCCTAGTACTATTTAGCTTTTTAACTTTGTTAACACCGAAAATTCCGGGGGCCGGAGGATTAGGTGGGAAGTCATGAGCCCGCTTGTCCCAAGGTCCCGGGACCAAAAACAATCAAAGAGAAAGCGTAAAAGGAAACAAAAAAAGTATATAACCAAGAAAAAGCCAAAAACAAATTTATTTGAAAACAAAAAAGTACAAAAAACAGTAAAAAAATCCCAAAAAGACCAAAAACAATAAAAAACATAAAGTGACAGTTTATAAGTTATTTCCGGACGAGATGCTAGCTGAAATTCCTATTTGTTGTTGTTTCAGATTGATTTATAACATTTCTGAAAGAAAGATTGTTTGTTTTGGTGAAAGGTTGGGTACCCTCCCTTGAGTGTAATTTGAGTATTCAAGCACGTTAATGGTGATTTTGCCGGTGACCAGAGGGTAAAGTGGCAAGCTGACCGACGTGATCCACACTCAACATGGGCATCAGGGACAACATCCACAACGACTGCTGGGTATTGTTGAAACAATTTTAGTATCGTTCGGGTACTATTTCATCAAAAGTTAAGAGGTGGGGGGGGGGGGGCACGATTGGCGCGGTCCGATTGTACCCATCATCGATCACGAATTTCCGGGTTAAGGGTTTTTATTCGGGTATTTTGGTGCAAAGGAGGGTATTGTAATATTCATTAACGACTACTAATAGATAATTGTCCTTACTATATATTACTTATCTCCTATTTAGACCTGGAAAATACCCAATTTTATCAAAAATAAACTGATTTTCGACCAAACTGCAGACCCACAAAATTTTGGATCTCCGAGCTTTTCCGAACAGCAAAAAGCTTTTATATAGGGACTTGCAGAGTTTCCATGTAGTTCGATCACCCTGACTAAAGAAACCGCTTGAAAAAGAACTCAGTAGAAGTTAGAAAAAACTTTTTTGATCAAAATTTTGATTATTTCCCGAATTTTGTCAATTTGTTTTGGGGATCGAGCTTTTGAGTTTTTAGAGTTAGAGCAATAAAACTTTTTGCGTTAGGAGCGTGCTGGCATAATGTGCTCGGTTACCAGAGAATTTTTTGAGTAACCCTTCGATTAGCTCCGTGGATAGAGCTAACGACTTAGAGATTGGAAAAGGAAGGGATCGGAGGGTCCAAATTTGATAGTTATTGGCCAAATTTTTGTCTCCAAACCAATTGTTCCAGTGCCGTACGAGGCTACAACGCTCGTTTCAATTATTTTTAGGCACTTTCAATAAGAATTGCGGAAGAAGTCTTTCAGATCCTATATAGGTGGTGAAAAAAGGCCATTTTGACAAACGCGTTTTTGGTGATTTCTCAAAGACTAGCTAACTGATCGGGATAATTTTGGTACCATATTTCGACGTTTTTGACCAATTTTCCGGACCGCAACCATTTTTGGATTGATAAACTCGGAAAAGAAATTTTTTTTTAGAATTTTTTGGTTCGGAGGGTCCAAATTTCAGGGAACCCTCCGAGCGGCAGAAAATTTTATAAGATCACCTTTTTATCCTACTGGGAAGGTTGACCGTGTCAACCAACCTAGTTTTAAGTCAGTTACACCGCAATTGCAGGCTTCATCGCGGTAAAATAACCCTTTTTCTTGATTTTTGGGGAACCCTCCGAAGTAACCCTCCGGAGTCAGCTAAGCTCCTTAGCAACCCTCCGTAGTGGAAATTTTTCACGAGACCCTCCGAAGAAATTAGAGCAACCCCCACGGAGAATTTAGCTTGTGTTGACACCTTCTGAGACTAGTAGGAGACCCTTACAAGTGATATTCAAAGAATTTGAAATTTTGAAGGAACCCTTCAAAGTAACCCTCCGGAGCGTATTAAGCCTCTTATTGACCCTCCTTAGTGAGTTTAGGGGGACCCTCCGAAGTAACTTGGGTGATTAAGGTACCCTCCGAAGTAACCCTCCGAGGTAAGCTAAGTGTCTTAATAACCCTCTGGAGTAACCCTACGGAGTGACTTAAGCTTCTTAGCAACCCTCCCTATTTAAAACTTATGTGTCTTCTGGGGCAATTTGAGCAACTAGAATATCCATTTAGAGTCGGAATAAAAGGTCAACTATCAACGGGCGTGCATATTAAGACCACATGAGCCCATTTTATCCGGAGATTCGTGATCAACTTTGGTTTCTAGATCGGGTCTGTTAGAGGTACCCGAACAAAATTTTTTTTGGTTGTGATTTTGGTTGTGATTTTGGTTGTGTGGTTGCATTGAGCTACTTAATAGGAAAGCTCGAGCAATCCGGGAACACATAAAAGAAGACCTCGTTGAATGTTTTTGGCAGATACACACTCACTTGAGAAGAAAAGTTGTTCCCTGCTCTCGTGCACTTGGAGCGTTCCGCGTGTGGGGGAGCTTTTTCATAGACTTTAGAAATTTTTCCATCGAGGTTGCCTTAAGCTACTTAGAAGGACAGCTCGAGCAATCGCCGGACAACTAAAAGAAGACCTCTGTGGGTGTATTAGGCAAATACACACTCACTTGAGAAGACTGTGTCCTGGGCTTCGTTCTTTCGGAGCGTTCCGATTGAGGGAAGTCATTTTCATCAAAACTAAGTTTTATTGATCTGTTTCTGAATCATCACTGCTTTTTTACAAAAAATTGTTTGAAATGAACAAAGCAGTGGTTTTTAAAGGGTTTGGCGGTAAATTAATACTGACGAAAGGTCGCTGTCACCTGTAAGAAATTCTTATCTGATTATCAATTGTGTTTTGTGTATTGACTATATCTTGTGAAATTTTTGTGATACTGTTATACTATACAGCGGGGATGATTTAGCATTATATCAAAACTGAGTATGCCCTGTGTATAACATTAGCTGATTCACTAATATTATCATCGAGAAATCTAAGAGACATTTTTGATACCGACAAAATCGAGTAGGCAGCGTTAAGTAAATTAACTTAGACTTATTTGCGGTACGTGTACATAGCCATTAAATTGTACGAATACTGTTATTTATTACAAAGTATGCAGCGTAGAGACTCGCTAGGATTGAATACTAAGATTCCCAGGCTGAGCAAGGGAAGCACGCGAAAGTTTAAAACTAGGCGTAGCCAATCTTCGTTTAGCAGCGTTTCAGACGTTTTTGCTGACGACGAATCGTCTAAAGGTCAAGCTGATCTTTCAGTGAGCGAAATGAAACTAAGAAGCGAGAAGAACCTCGATGGTGATCAAGGGCGAAGCGCCGAGGCCGGACTGGCGAGCGAAGCGCTTGTGGACCCCTTTGACGAAGGGGAACGAATGCTTATTCGACCCGACTTTGAGCCGAGCGAGGACCTCGGACGGGCGGAAGTCGAGAGGACGGAGGAGGCCTCGGAGCGTTCCGAGGTCGAGCCGCGAGAGGAAGTGTTGTTCAGGGGAATGTTCAAATCGGAGACTAGGAGTCATAACTGGAGAAAAGAGCTTTCACATCCGGCCAATACCCACTCATCTCTGGCCAAGGAGAGCAAGAACGCGATGATGTCGAGTATAAGCCCAAGTGAAGAACAAACGGGTTCGAAGGCCAAGAAAAGCTGGAAGTCTTTGTACGATGAGCGCATGGCGTCACTACAAACTGAAGGTCTATCCTCCAGTTATGACCATCCGGAGATAACCCACCCGGATGTGAACTTCACGCCCTGCCCAAGGAACGACATGAGCAGGAAGGCGTTGTCCGCCTCGCCGACCAGGCCCATGTCTGATAGGATAACGATGGGAGCGTCCTCAAAGTTCGACAGGTTGATGATGCCGATGGGCGAGCAAAATGGCGGTGCGTCATCAAGTACCAGGCTGCAGCCGCAGTTGACCTCATCTTTTTTGGGGCTAACCCCGACATTGGGGGCAGCTGGCGATATGAGTGACATGTTTGCTGGCGTAATGACTGGTCTGGATGAACTGCGACGGGACATGACTAAAAGAATAGATCAAGTTGACGAGAGAGCTCACCGGAGTGGAGAGCATTTGCGAGATGAACTGACACACGTGAAGTCGCAGGCGAGAATCGATCAGGCTCAATTGATTCGCAACACAGATCAATGCCTGGCGGAGAGCTTGGCACCGGCAAACAAGGAGTCAGAGGAAAGAGAGGCTAGGATGACAAGGGAGATCGAGCAATTACTGAACGACCACGACAATACCTATGCTCATACGATTACTATCCTGGAAAGAAGGTTAGATGCCAAATCTGACCTGATGATGCAAAAACTTGACAAGATCTTGAACGGAAGTGATCGGGAGGATCGTTCCAACCCAAGGGAGCGCTCAAGCCAGGTGAATGATGGAGATGGAGCAGGCAACTATGCCGGGGCCCAGCAAAATTCGAGAGCGAATTACGAATCTGGGAAAAGAGAGCGGCCCAGGGCAGCCCCAACGAGGCCAGGTTGGACGAACCCGGTTCCGCCGGAGACGGATGCCACCCCCGAGACAATATTGCCCTCTGTGCCACAGGTCAGATCGGTCCCATATCTGACTACGGTCTCACAGGACACAACGATGTATGCATCGATGTTTGACCCTCTGAATAGATCTCTCGAGACATTCATCACCAAGCGCTCGAAAGACTGTCAAAGACGAGTCAGACGGCTGCATTGATACTTGGATAGCAGTTATGAAGTCGCACTTTGAAGAGGAAAATCTCTCAAAGAAACAGGATTGCAGCGCAGTGACAAGCAACCTGGAGGGTTTCGCCCTGAATTGTGTAATGACAAAAAAGGCAAATGAACGAGGCAGTGCTCGCAAAATATTTGGCATCCTGCTGAATCGTTTCGGCTCTGGAGTACAAGGGCATCAGGCTATGGTGAAGTTCGAGAAGAGGCGTCAAAGAGATGACGATTCCATAGACAACTTTTTGGATGACCTTGAATTACTTAGGAGGAGAAGCAACCCCGATGAGAGAATTTCCGTGCGCAACTTAGCAATTGGCTCGAAGTTCATGGATGGAGTGAAGAGTGAAGAGTCAAAAACAATGCTAGCCACACTCTTCACCCTGTCGCTTGACCAGGTACTCACGCCCGATGATTTGCGTATGAAGTCGCGTGAGTACTTGCTCATAAAACCAAGGGCGCAAAACCCTTACAGCAATTTTGGCAACTACAGCGAAACAAACACTGTCGCGAACTCCAGTTGGTACAAACCTCGCGACTACATGGATAAGAGGAGGTCCTGTGCGAATTGTGGCTCGATGGACCACCATGTTTCCGCATGTTCTGCTTACAAACAGAACATGAAGGCGATGAGCCACTTTCTCGACGACGTTGATGCGACCGACGAGGACCACGAAGAGTACGTTAGAGGACTCATTATGAAGTATGGACCGAAGTGCTTCTTCTGTAATTTGGAGGGACACTTCAAGTCGGACTGCACTCAATTTTGGGATGCAGTGGCGGATGCGAAACATCCCCGCCACGAAGAGGCGCTTTCGGAAGTCAAAACCAGTCGAGCACGTCTGATGAACGAGGCTGATCCTCGAAGAAAAGAGACAACGCCGAGCCCTTTTACGACTAAGAAGGTTAAGACCATGCCTGACGAGGTGGTAGCCTCGAGCTTGGAGGCAGAGTCGGCCGGCCCGCTCAAGGTGGATTATGGTTTCGCAGCAAGGACAGCGTTGCAGAATGTCCAACAGGAGCTAGCCACGAAAGAAGTTGAATAATGGGTAAGGTCGGAACTGGAGAGCACAGATCTTTGGGAAAAATTTGACATTTTGAGTAAAACAACGAAAGAGAAAACACAGAAACCCAGAAAGTAGGGTTTAAAGCTAAACGTCATATCGGGTAGAACTTTCGGCATGACGAAAGAAGTGACGAAGATAATGTCCATTATCTCAGTCGCAGGACACCAGGTGATCAAGAACTTGAGTGAACCGTCCGAGAGTACGCTGTTCCACCTGGACATTTATGCAGACTACCTGAGGGAGAAGGATCCCAAGCTGGACTCCAGGGCAGTGCGAGCATTGCTCACGACAGAAGGGTCGAGGCTGATGAGAGTGGATGGACATTACATTGAGGTCCATGGCCCATATCCGATTCTGATGAATGTGGACGGCATCAATATCTACACAAAAGCTCACGTAACTGATGCGAGTGATCAGGCAGGCGGAGTATACATTGGCCAAGAAGAGCTGAAGGTGCGACGAATTGGACAGGATGCGGTCCACATAGGTTGCGAAGCCCATCTGGCAGCACATGTGCTAGATGTGCAGGGCAGACAACTTTCAGTGAAAGGACTGTTGGACACGGGTGCAGTGGTCAGTGTCATGCCGGTCAAAACCTGGACTGACATGGGTTTTGACAGGTCGCATCTGATACCGGCAAACATCAGACTGGCAGCTGCCAATCAGGGAGCATTCTATGTGACAGGAAGGACCCCGATCATATCACTGCAGCTTGGAGGAAGACACATTTGGATGAGCTACCTGGTGGTGGAAAACTTGGACAAATCCGATCAATTCATCCTGGGAAGGGACTTCGTACGCAAGATTGATGTCACGATCGACCTCAATGACGGGTTGATCAGGATCAAAGATCCAGAGAGGAAGTATGAAAAGAAACCTCTTAATAAGATCTTAATTAACCAGGCTAAGGTAGCGATTTTTCTGGATCGAAAAGTGAGATTGAAACCAAACCAAGCCGTGGTAGCGACGTTTAGGATGAGGAATCTAAATGAACTCAGTAATGACAGACAGGTGTGTGTGGTACAAAACCCAAACAGTAAGAGCTCGGCTATTTTAGGAAGAAGTTTCTCATTCGCTCAGAGCGGACTGTGTGTGAGTGTGATGTTGAGCACAGAAGCAACAACAGTGACAATACAGAGGGGAAAGAAACTTGGCCACGCATTGGCTCTGAACACAGACTTTCAGAGTGTGGAGAACTTGAAAAAGATTGTTATAACTAAATGTCCCTTGCATAAGAACTAAGAATGTATACTGAAGGGAGTAAATGAATTGAAATCTTCTAGAAAATTGTTTTCAATGAAGTCGGAAACAGATGATGTGTTGTCTAGTTGTTCGAATTTTCCGGAGAGACCGACAGCAGAAACAGAATTAGCAGCGAATAAACCGGTCCTACCTGAGATAGAACATTTGAAGGGTAAAATTTCAGACAAGGAACTAGAATCGCTCAGTGCGTGCTAAGTCGGAACGCAGACGTTTTTTCGAAATATAAGGCCAATATAGGTTGCTGTAATTTTGTAGAACACGAAATTGAGATAGAAGAGGGCTCGGTACCTCACAAGTCATAAGTCGGAAGCGTGCAGGAAGGAGATCGAGATGTTAATGGAGTACGACATGATCGAGCCGTCGAAGTCCCCGTGGGCTTGTGGCGTGGTCATGGCTAAAAACAAAGGGGGCAACTCAGGTTTTGTTGTGATTTCCGTTATCTGAACGCAGTCAGTGACTATAAAGGACGCATACCCGATTCTCCGCATCGATGAGAGCCTATCAAAGCTGGGGGACGCGAAGTTCTTCATGACGTTAGATTTGGGCTCGGCGTTCTGGCAGGTGCCACTCCGAAAGCAAGATCGTGAAAAGACGGGCTTCGCGTGCGAGCTGGGATTGTGCCAGTGGAAGAGGATGCCATTCGGGTTATGCAACGCGCCGGCCACATTCCAGCGAATGATAGCCCAGGCACTCACGAGTGTGACAAAGAAATACGGGAATCTCATAATGTGTTACGTCGATGATGTCGTGATCGCAACGCCAACCCTAGAGGATCATATAGAGAGGTTGGATGAGGTGTTTACTTGCATGAAGCAGGCGGGATTGAAGTGTAAACCCTCGAAGTGAGAAATCCTCAGAGACTCCATAAAGTATCTAGGCCGCCTGGTGGATAAGCATGGAGTGAGACCAGATCCCGAAGCGGTCGAAGCGGTTTTGATCTGGAAGGCACCCAAGACAGATACGCAACTGATGAGCTTTTTGGGGTTTGCCAACTATTATCGGGAGTTCGTCAAGGGATACGCCGACAAGATAAACCCCATGCAACAGTTGATGAGAAATAAAGGCAAAAAGTTCACTTGGACTGATGAGGCACAAGTTTCATTTGAAAACATTAAACGTGAACTTTGCGAGGCACCAGTCCTCGGCATTCCAACAGAGAAGGGGATGTTTGTGTTGGACACGGGTGCATCAGTGGTTGCAATATCAAGCATACTTCACCAGGAGCAAGAGTGGAACGGGAGAACGGTTCTCCGTCCAATAGCCTATGGAAGGTCTTGAGCGATACCGAGATGAAGTATGGCGCACCAAAAGCGGAAATGTTCGCAGTGATCACTTTTGTGGAAAAATACAGGGCCTACTTGGGGAGTGCTCCCTTCAAGTTGCGTGTGGATAATTGTGACCTTGCCTGGCTGAAAACCTATTCGATGGACCAAATTTATATTGGTCGTTGGATCGTGCGCTTGGATGGATACCACATGATCATAGAGCACCGTACCAGTGACAAGCATCAGAATGCTGATAGCCTCAGTAAGAAGACAGAATTCTATGAGCGCCTCGATGAGAAGCAGGCTAACCAAGCGGAGATCAAATACGAGTTTTCTTTCCTAGACAAGGAGACCTACAACAAACTGCCACTCACTAGGTGGCTGGATAAGTCAGGGCACCCTATACCAGGACACCCTGAACTTCCAGTGGAAATGGCCGCTGAGAAAAAGGTTTTAGCCAGGGGTGAATCCGTTCCGCTGGATCTGCTAGTCCGATCCAATCTGCTACAGCAGGAGCTCACCAGGTTGGGTATGAACTGCATAGCTCTGCTAAATAGGCCAGTGAATGTGGCGCCGGACGTCATGGGGAAGCTTCGTGACTTGCTGGATAGAGAAGTCGAGAGCCATGATCCTGAGTGGATGGAAACCATGCAGCGATTGACCGTCACTGAGAAAACGAAGAAAAGGCCAGTGATCATTCGCGGTCGCGATGTGGAACGGGATTGCCGGTCGATAGTGAACCAGCTGGTGACCTCAATGCCGAAGGATGTCTTGTTGAGGACTTCGTTCACAGAACGTGGGAAATCGGTTCAAGTCACTGAAGAAGTCAGGGTCAAGTCGAAATCCAGCTCCACGAGAAAAGTACATTTCACGGATGCAAAAGAAGAGTACGAGCCGAGCTCAGATTGCTCTTCCGGTGACGAAACAATATCCGGGGAGTCGGGCACTCTCGGGCCTGTGCAGGACGACTTGTCCGGGGAGAGGTTGATGAGACCACCTATGGATAGAATATTGTCCGGGGAGTCGCTTTTAAAGTGACCAAGGGACAGAGTTTGTCCGGGGAGTCGAGAAACATCATAGACAGAGTGGAACATGATGGTGTGAAATCATTCGGCTCAAGTGATGACTCGAGGCCTCAGTCCTGGCACAACACATCTGAGACTACTTCCAATTCTGATGTATAGGAGATTGCGATTCATTCCTTGTTGGTGGACTGGAAACAGCGCGGGCTGGACAGAGAAATGCATCAGGATCCGGACAGAGACAGGTACACCTCCGATGAGGAGGCCACTGTGGTGGATAATGCCGCTGATGAGCTCGAGCTGATAGCAGTTTCGAAACGCCCAACCAGATTACTGCCCCATGGTACGGTCGTCCGAACCAATCTGGAGCCATCTGTGCAGGAAGCAACGCCTTTGAAGAAGATATGGACAATGCCCAAGTTGATGGACAATGCCCATGCTCCGGAGATAATGAGCGGGCAATTAAACGTGATAAAGACGTGTCTGAAGGCCAGATACCGGCTGTTGGACCTCCTAAGGGCTCAACTAAAAGACAGAATGACGAGCAATCTGAAAAAATGCATCGAGAATGGATCACCTGACAAAGGATATTTGGAAGAAGACAGCTATAAGATCTTGAAGCAGCTCTACTGCTGAAAAGAAAAGGTTTGTTTTACCTGAAAAAAGACTGGATCGTAGCCAGTAAAATAAAGATGCGGACAAGGTCCTTTACAAATATAATTCGATAGTGTTACCACAGTTATACCAGACTGAATTGCTCTTTAGTTCACATGACCAGATGAGCCATCAAGGAGTGGACAAAGTGTACAACAGGACACAGAAACGATTCGAATGGCCTGGTTTGAAGAAAGCTTGTGAAAAGTGGATCTCTGCATGCTTGTCGTGTCAACAGGCGAAAGACCCCAGGAAACTAACATTCCCTCTGCAGTCAATAGAATCATCGGGATTCAATGAAGTAGTGCAGATTGATCACCAGAAGTTATGCATGACAGCCACGGGCTACAATCAGGTGCTAGTAATGATTGATCATTTTACGAAGTATGCAGAGGCAGAACCCTGCATGACAGCATCAGCGGAAGAAACATGCGATCACTTGATAAATGTGTGGATAGCGAGGCACGGCTGCCCCATCACATTCCAATCGGACAATGGCAAAGCATTCGTGGGTGATCTCACGAAGGATTTAATGAAAAGGTCGCAGGTAGCACAGGCTCACTCCACCACTTTTCACCCGCAAGCGAACGGCCTAGTCGAGAGGCAAAATCGCACGCTGGTATCCATGTTGAGTCTATTGCTCCCTCTACATGGATGACGGGGACAGACACTTGCCGCAAGTGATGGGTGCTTACAACAGTACAGAGCATTCCACCACGGGAATTAGGTCCGAATATGATGCTAACAGGTCATGAAAAAGCGCTTCCGTTGACGTTTTCTGCCCTGAAAATGAAAGGAAGAGAACAGCACCGCAAACTTACGTGCGTGATGTCATTCGAAGACAGCAGGACCTCAATGACTTGTGCAGGAGGAACACGCAACAGGCGCAAATTAGACAAAAAAGGAGGTTTGATAAAGTGACTACCGATGCAAAAGCCTACTCAGTTGGCGATTACGTTTGGGTATTCCAGGAAGTAGTTCCACCAAAAGGTACCAAAAATCTATTAAAAAAATGGCGTGGCCCATTTCAAATAACAGAGGTGCAGCAAGGAGGTCTGTTTTATCGACTGAGCACAGGAAGAGCAGCTCATTACGAAAACATCAAACCGCACAATGCCTCATCAGAGGACTGGTGCATCCCAGCGGACATGCAAGAGGGAGACTATTTGATAGTGGATCCTGCTTGTGAGGTGAATGAAAAAGGTACTCGCGACAAAAGCGACGGAAATGAGGTGGTGGATGATTGCGACCTGGAGTTGACCGAGCGAGTAGAGTGGGACGAGGAAACTCTACCTTATGCCGAAGAGGACTGGGACTGCCCAGAACAAACTGAAATTGACAAAGGAATACAAACTGACTTTCGTTTCACCATGGAGACACGCCAGAGCAAGAAAGGAAGGAGCAAGAAGAAGTACAACCCGTATGGCGAGGATTTCGTCATAGACAGGATAGTCTTAAGTGACATGATGGACTCGCTAGTAGGGCTGGATGAAGTAACGGCGCCAAGAGAGATCGACTTGGTAAATGACATGGATCGGGATCGGATCGACGATCGCTCCGAACCAGAAGTAGAGTTCGAACCAGAGCAGACTCATGAGCAAGAATTAACGAACTTGCGAGTGCTCGAATGGCTCCACGATCTGCCGGCGGATCCTAAACGAACAATCTTGACGATTCAGGATATCGATAAAGACAGCATCAAATACGTCAGCCATGACAATACCGAGTCCAACTGGGTCGCCCCAGATGGCCCTCTACGCATTCCGCAATCCAACTTCGATCTGCTCGATTTTGGGCGATCGACGGGGACTTCGATGGATATTTTTGTCCGGGGAGTTGGGGTAGGACTCAGTCACACCAAAAAACTGATCTTTAAAAAATTGAAATCGGCGAGAGAAACCGGACAACTGGAAACGGAAGGCGAGAACGTTAAAAAAACCACCTTTTGGACGAGTTTTTGAATCCTCTTTTGACCTACCGAACCATTATTCAAACAAAATCGTCATAATGGACAGCGATTTCATACTCACGGAACGTACATGCGCTATAGCGATAACCGCGGATGTAAGCTTCAAAACAACACTAGCGGCTGACTTTAAAAGAGAGTATAAGATTATCGAGTTTTTATGGTGACAGAGGACTGGTGTGGGAGGGATGATGGCGCTGCCCCCTATTGCATCACAGATACCACGGGAATAGTTGTGTTTCCTGGTTACTAATAGCCACTGATAGACAACACGTAGATCCAGAGAGCTTGGTATTGGCCTTGACTCGACTTAGGGATTTTCTGGTTGAGAGAGGAGTGACCTTTCTCTCGTTACCTAGGGGAAAGCTACATAGGGGAAAGCTACATCCGAGAGAGTTGTACGCCCTTGCACACGTGAAATTTTCAGAAACTGTTATAGAGTTTTACTTACATAAAAAGTACTATCTGAGCATATTCTAGGAGTTGCATTCGGCAATAAGTGGTTTTTATTAAGTTCACTTTATAGGGATTAGGATTGAGTTAGATTAGCTACTAGAGATTATGTTTTTATGTAATAATGCAGATATATGATGTTTTTGTGTTATGTTTTTGTTATTGTATGTTTTATGTCATGTTTGTGTCTTGAAAGACCAGATAGTGAAGGTGACAGCGCTCATTCGTGTTATCTCGAAAAGGTTGAAGGTGGACGATCCAAATTGGTGCTAAGTTTTAAACCAGCAACGAAGAAAAATTCAATGGATCGCTTCGAAGAAAAAAGATGTGAATGATGTTTTATCCTGAAAATGGGACGGCATGAAATGATCGTTTTAAGTCGTGACTTGCTTTTTAGATCTTGATTGATCAAATCTTGTTTATTGAACCCAACAAACCAGAAGGAAATCGACAAAAAAAAACAACACGATAGAAATGGGTGACACGAATGAATTAATGGAATTCCTCTCAGCGAGTCTAGGAGCGACTCTAGACGAGATCTGTCAGCGGCTGATTGATTGTGACTTTACACGAGAAGACCCGGGATTGGCGATGTTTGTGGTTGCGCTCCTCAACGCGTTGTGACGATAGGGTAGAGGGAATCGCCCCACGGAAGTGGTGTTGATGCTGGCCTTCAACGAGTCGGGGGCCGCCGAGAGAGGTCGAAATCGATTGAGGGGATGGCGTCGAGGAGAAATGTCCGGACACGACTCGGCTCGTGAGCCGGGACTAGGCGAGCAGAGGGATCACCGGCTAGGTGAGATTCCCCTACCTGTTCAGCCTGCACAGCCGCTCATCGGAGCAAAATGACTACGTGATGGGCCGGGCCCGTCACACTCAGTAGACTCTCCCATAGCTGCTCCTCCTCTGAAGAGAGTGAAGGTGAGCGAGATCGAGATACAGACCTCGGAGACGATCGAGACCTTGGAGAAGAAAGAAAGGGATCAGAACGAGCTGTGTGCCAAACTGCAGGAGTACAGGGCAATATCCCGAGAAAGGGACGAATGGAAGAAGAAGTTTGAAGAACTGCAAATAGCTTACAAGGAAGAGGAGATGAAACATCTGAAGGAACTATATATGGCGAGGGTGAGCCGAGGGTCACAGGAGGCTCTGGCAACGATGAACTCCTCGGAGGCATCCAGGGACACACGTCCCAGGACGAGGGCACAGGAGCTGTGCGCACCGAGAGAGCCCGAGGCTCCTCAGCAGACATCACAGTCTGCTCCCAACCCCAAAAACACGATACCGGACCCCTCAGACACCTATCTCGCTCCTCAGTTCCAGGAGTCGTTCAATCAGGTAGCCAGAGCAGCTATGAACGTGATCAATAGGACCACTAGCCGGACGCTGGGTAGGGTCGTCCCTTCCCAATGCTTTGATCGTTTTTCGCGCAGCTCGGAGAGAACACCCCGAACTGTAGTACCAGCAGGGACCACGCATGGTGGGAAATTCAGAACTCTCGCGTGGTTGATATTAGAAAGAACCTAACGGCGCGCAACCAGTTCGTGCAAGTGGCCGCGGAGCATCCTCGTGCTTATTTGAATGGCATGGGCTGGAACACCGCCATAAGCAACCAGGCAATTCTCTCAGGGAGTCGTCATTTGGTTATAGGGACAGTTTAGTGAGAGATCTAAATGAGATCTTTGTCAACGGGCAGACTACTGTCCTATCTTTTGGGGGCGCTTCCGTGGCTCAAATCATCACTGGTCACCTACTGGTCTGCCTTCTGAATGAGCTGAAGGAGAAGTACAGACCCAGACTCGTGGTTCTATGCACGATACCACAGAACCCGGAGGTGGGCACGCCGGTTGCGGATTTGATGAATGGTAACGTGACCCCGTGGAACGAGATGACTCGCAGACTGGTAAGAAGCAACCCCAGCGAGCTGCGACTCATGGATCTGAAAAAAATGCTGCGCATGGTCGATCACCTCGCACTCACCAGTGATGGCATACACTTCAACACCCAGCAAGGGAGGAACCAGATAAACGACGTATTCCAGACGCATTTGAGGGAAATGGAGCAAGAATTGAGGACAACCAGCTCACTGGCTGGGACCAGTTCGACCGGAGGAGGTAGAGTGAGGGGTAACGTGCCAGAATCACTTGCCAATCGCCTCGGGCCCCTGGCAATGGAAACGGGTGCAGCTGCTCCCGTCGCTCCAAGCTCAGATGTGAGAGTTAGGTTGGGGACTGCCCCTCCTCCCAGAACTCAACCGCTGGAGAGCCGACTTGGCAGATCGGTTGATCAGAACCAGACTAACTCCCAGACCGTGTCTAGGAGTAATGACCAGCCCGCTACAGCAAGCCCTGCTTCGACAGCAGGACAATTGATGAGCGCCGTGCCGGCGGATGGAGTTGAACCAGGCAGCGTGCTGCTTTGGAACCGTCCAGATCCCAGCGGTTAAGGACAATATAAGACGGACATGTCAGCGAGATTGAGCATGAATAAATTGACGTGTCGGAGGATGTAAGAAAGATGATTGGCGGAGAGGGTCCCACAGTGTCGCGATTATATCGAATACTGGGCGTGTATTGGCTGTTAGCGCAACAGGAACAGTTTAGCTCCGCGACTACGCTCAGGTACGTGGACCTTAATGGATTGCCTCAGGACAATACCTTTGGACCCTTGAATACCCGATCTTTTACGGACGTCATGAATACCCGATCTCTTACGAACGGCCTAACAACAGGCGTCACAAGATGCACAGGCAGTTCGCTAAACCACCTGGTCAGGCGCCTCGTGAATATTTGAGAGACTATCCCCGAGCGACCTCGGTGGAAGGAGACGACAAGAGATATGCGGGGATGAAGGCACCAGTCGGTGACAGCCTGTTTGCCGCCTATGATCCCTTGGATATGAGGGCTGCCAAATACCTGATAGTGGCCAGTTCGGATTACCTCTACACGCCCAGTTCTCTCTTTTGGCCCGATGTGGTTTTCTTGACGGCGCCTAATTTGGACTGGGGACAGTCAGTAGGCATGATGAGAAGTGTGCGAAGGGTAGTCAGCATGGAGCCGCAGGTGATAGTGGTTGCAGGCTCGAATGATCACCTGCAGAGCAGAGGGTTGTTGTCCCGTCTGACGAGTGGGTCGATCTCGAGCAAGGAGGTCATAGGAGAGGCGATAATGACATTGCCCTCAGCCATGGCTGATGCAGAATCATCAGTACAACGACGCTTCACTCAGAATGTAGTGAAGGTGATCTTTGTATTATCAACGGGGTACGCCATATTGCCAGAACCCCTTCAGTTTGTGTACACGATGGTCGCAAAGATAGCAAAGGGACGATTCAGCGTGATATTACCCGCGCCAAACAGAACGGTGGACCCCAACAACTAATACCCGTCCCGATCCCAGCGTCCTGCCATTTGGGCTGACATTTCTAATGCCATACAGGAATTCAAGGATTGTAGCACAACTCGGTTGGAGCTGGATGAAGTCCTGGGGTTGGAGCTGTCCAATTTCAACAGATTGATGAAATTGAGATCAGGGGTAGATGGCGATCACTTGTTAGTACAAGAGGTGGCTGATGATCTCTGGTTCAGACAAATGGATCACGTGGAGAACGAGGGGGGAAGACGGTTAGAAAAAATATGACATCGGCTGAAGAGGATCTCTGGCATTGGCTTTGCGTACGAAGCCACTTACCAACGCATGGTTGTACTTGTCACCGAGATTGTCTACCTTGGGAGAAGACGCGTTCGAGCATGCACCGGCGGTAATCAAGGAGATACACGCGTATCTGAAGAACTTGAGAACTTGTTTAACGAGAGGGAGTTAGCCGGGGGCATGATGTTGCAATTGATGCAGGACGTGAACACGAGGGCACAATACGAGCAATCAGACGCTATTTTGGAATGGGAGTGGGATGGACGCCATCCTTCTTGTCAACATGCTACCCGAGGGCATCCCGGAACCTGATCGCGAGCTTTGTCAAGGATATCCGAAAACTGTCAATCGGCCTGATATTAGCCTAGTATGTGACATTTGGTCACAAGAATTTCGTGAAGGGACCTGCGAATCTCTTCACCCAAGCTTTGGCAGACCTGATATTGGACGGACTCCTCACCCTGATCGCTATGACGTATGGTCGGTTGGGCGATCTGCTCGTGTTATTGCGATACCCAGAACAACTTCAGGGAACGAGTCGTGAATTCAACGCGCAGTTGGAACCGTCTCGCTCAAGAAGATGAAGGACTGGAGGATGCATGGACTACGGGACTTCGTCACGGTGGTGTATGGACCCGTGATGTCATTTGCGTTCCCCGACGTACAATTAAAGGCAAACAGAAACTCGGTGTTGCATGTCAACCTAGTTTCGGTAGTGAATTAGTCCGTACTGAATTAGGTGAACAGAAAGAGCTGAGAGGGTTAGCCAGCGACGATAGGCTATTCGGAAGAATAGCAGAGCCGGGTTGGATGTTGATGGACTTCAAAAACAATTTTAAGTGCCGAATGGGCCGCGAGGACCTTTCCCATGTCCAGTTCAATCCGAAGCTTTGGAATCTGCGACCAGTGGTGAAGGATTCAGGAGAGGCGATGAGGGTCCCACTTTGGCCAGAGGCCTACGCAGACCAATGCCCTCGATACCCACCGATAAGGAGGATGTTGTTGGGAGTCACATCTCCTGCCATTGCCATTCGCATTGGAGCGGCTCGTGATGCAGAAGAAAGGATGCTCAAAATGGAGTGGAGGGATGGAGCTGCGCTTCATCAGATGGAACGCTGCGGCCATGCACACCTTCGACTTCACATTCCCGATGCCTGGAGCCGAAAGAAAACCAAATCACCACCTTCCGGGAGATCAGAGGTCTCGGCTGAGGTGTGGGATGATGTGTATGCACCTGTAGATGATCTGTCAAGTTTGAAGTGGTCAGGAGAGGTGAAGGTAGTAATCCTAGAAAAGGCCAAAAAGTGCAGAGGAGGCACCTACATAACGGTGGATGATCTGGCGCCACATGGCGAAGAGTCGGTAGAATTTCTAGTGGACGAGGAGTTGTTCTATAACGCAGGGGACCTGACCGTACCGGCGCGGCCGGATTCGGGCATGGATATGCGACAGGGCCCTTCGGGACCTAAGCCAAAACCTGATGCGAATGACGACGAGCTGATGGATCAGGACGATGATCACATGGAGGAAAAGGGAGAGAAGTCGTATGGAGAGGACTTAGGAGCGTTAGAGAGAGACTTGCTGGAATACCAGTTTAGTGAATACGACGACGGGGAAGTCGATGGGAATCTTTTGCGGATGACACCATCGTCTTTCATTTCCCCTACAAAGGAGGCGCCGGCCAGCTTATCCCCAATCGACCCAATAAGCCTGGCAATGGGCTACTGGAGGAGGGACCTACAGAAATTGCGTCATGAGTCACAAGGAGGAGGAAGATTGAGGAGAATATGAGGGTATCCTTGAGGGTATCCTGAGTACGCTACCGGAAGAGGATTGGGAGAGATATCAGAGTGAACTTAAAGGTGAGACGGGAATAACCTGGAACCGAGTTACCTTCATGGAGAGGACATGGGACGTGATACGTAAATAAGGGACGCAGTCCGTAATAAAGGCCGCTGCCGGACCAATGCCCTCGATACCCACCGATAAGGAGGATTTTGTTGGGACTCACATCTCCTGCCATTGCCCCTCGCATTGGAGCGGCTCGTGATGCAGAAGAAAGGATGCTGAAATGGAGTGGAGCGATGGAGCTGCGCTTCATCAGATGGAACGCTGCGGCCATGCACACCTTCGACTTCACATTCCCCGATGCCTGGAGCCGAAAGAAAATCAAATCACCACCTTCCGGGAGATCAGAGGTCTCGGCTGAGGTGTGGGATGATGTGTATGCACCTGTAGATGATCTGTCAAGTTTGAAGTGGTCAGGAGAGGTGAAGGTAGTAAACCTAGAAAAGGCCAAAAAGTGCAGAGGAGGCACCTACATAACGGTGGATGATCTGGCGCCACATGGCGAAGAGTCGGTAGAATTTCTAGTGGACGAGGAGTTGTTCTATAACGCAGGGGACCTGACCGTACCGGCGCGGCCGGATTCGGGCATGGATATGCGACAGGGCCCTTCGGGATCTAAGCCAAAACCTGATGCGAATGACGACGAGCTGATGGATCAGGACGATGATCTCATGGAGGAAAAGGGAGAGAAGTCGTATGGAGAGGACTTAGGAGCGTTAGAGAGAGACTTGCTGGAATACCAGTTTAGTGAATACGACGACGGGGAAGTCGATGGGAATCTATTGCGGATGACACCATCGTCTTTCATTTCCCCTACAAAGGAGGCGCCGGCCAGCTTATCCCCAATCGACCCAATAAGCCTGGCAATGGACTACTGGAGGAGGGACCTACAGAAATTGCGTCATGAGTCACAAGGAGGAGGAAGATTGAGGAGAATATGAGGGTATCCTTGAGGGTATCCTGAGTACGCTACCGGAAGAGGATTGGGAGAGATATCAGAGTGAACTTAAAGGTGAGACGGGAATAACCTGGAACCGAGTTACCTTCATGGAGAGGACATGGGACGTGATACGTAAATACGGGACGCAGTCCGTAATAAAGGTGGGAATAAACCAACTCATCATGCGCGAGATTCTAGAGAAAATGATGAACTCCGTAGAGTCTGATGTTCTGACCGAGTCAGTTACAGAGGACAGTGCCGATGATCAGCAGATCACGAGAAAGTTACCCGTCAGAAGATCCAAAAAAGGGCTGAAGCGGTTGAAGGGAAAGACCGGAAGCCGAGCCGTGAACCAGAAAGTGGTGAAGTCAAAAGCCAGCACAGTGGTGGCCTCCTTGGCAGAAGTAGCTCGTTCAGGCGAAAGTGGGCAAGGAGATGGTGCGATGCTGGCCGGGGGAGAAAAAGAGAACCTGATACCCCTATGATTTTGGCAGGTTTGACCACAACGGCCACGAGGTCAAAGAAAAATGCACGGACTCTGGCGGATACTAAGCTGGAAATGGAGGTCATCAGTCAGTGTGGATCTGGAGGACTTGATGATTAGAAGCCCTCGCGAACCAACATGGCCCGGATGAAGCTGGATGGACAACTCGACGTGGTCGAGTATAGTCGAATCCATGTGCCAGACTCAGTCCACGTGGGGGATCCGGCAGGGGGTTATGTGGAGATGCTGAAGGCGAGGAATTCCGCGAGAGGGCACTTGATGGCTTGGAACGAGAAGCAAGCCATGCAGGAGTATCTGAAGGAGCTGACGGAGAACTCCAACTTGAACAGGAAAGAATACGGCACGGTGATGTCCTCGGAGGCAAACGAAATCGGCCTGGAAAAACTGCTAGAGATCTCTTGGAGGGCGGCCCTCCAAAGATACTTTGACGAGACGATGCATGCGCCGGCGACGGTGGCAGCATACCTGGCTTATCCATGTACCAGAACTGACTTGCAGGTACGATTCGCCTGGTGTTTGATGGGAATTAAGAAGGCTGAATATGAAGCCATCAACGACTAGAAATCAAAGGAACAGGAACTGAAATTGATGGAAGCCCTGCGAATGTTGATTTCTAGAGACGATTCTGCGATAGCTTGGGCTAATTGTAAGCATGCCCTTTGCTTCGTAAGGTTCGTGGTGGATCGTATCCCCACTCCTGTATTGGAAGAATGCATGAAAACCATTCGGCAAGGGGGAGTTGATGGTGAACGAAATTTCCTGAGGACACTCCTGGAGCTATATCAGGACATGCCGCTGGCCATACCAAACAAGGAGTCGATCGATATGGAGAGCTACCGCAGGTTGGAAGAAGTGAGAAGGTATTCCAACAAAGAGTTGAAAGTGAGCCGGGAATTAATTGAAGCAGTCAGGGGACAGAAAGACTATGCAACATTAGGAAAGTTGAAGTCGTTCCAGTATGTGTCTGGCATACCGGAGATGGCATATAATCCCTTCGTGAATGAGGAGGCCAGGGAAGCGTCCTTCGACTATGAGCAAGTCATAGTACTTGATTTCTGGGTAGAGCGAGTCAGGGAAACTGGCATGTTGATGGTGGAACAAACCAAGCTGGGAATTGTTTTGGAAGAACGAGTGGTCGAACCCTCGGTTCCCGAGCTGAAGGAGCAAGTGAGTTTTGATTGTGGTTATTGGGACGGTCCCTTGAAAACCAGTTTAGTCGCTATGTGGGAACTCATGAAGCCTTCTTGGTGTCCACATCCAAACGTCGGTTTAATCTGGGATATGACGCAGATATCACGTTGGACTTGGATGATAACGCGAGTTTACACGATCTGGCCATGATACACCATCTGCTGGCCATAAGAGTAACGAAGCAGAAGAACAACCCATCCACGGAACCATCTGAAGGAAGTCCATCGAGTGACTGGCTGAGACAGGGCACCTGTCTAGCTCACAATAGTGGAATGGACGGACGTGTGTGCAACTCGGAACATTGCTTGATTACGCTGAGCAAGCAGCATCCCCAATTGGCACAACTGTTCTGGAGGTTGAACATGTGAGATAATAGTGGAATGGAGTTGATCGCGGACTGTCATGGAGTAACGGAAGTAAACTTGATCACTGCCTTGGTATTTTGCAGCATGACGAGCTCCATAGAATCACTGGAACGCCTAGAGCGTGCCCATGGGCTAGTGACGTCCCTTAGTGTGGAAGTATTCCCTGGAGCACTATAGACAGAGCAAAAGATCGGAGGCTGGCGAGAAGCTCGTGAGGCCTATCATAGACCTACTGGCTCGAAATATCTAGTGGGTTCGAGCTCTGCGCCATATTGCAATAGTAGATACCCTACGCACATGGGGGTGATGGATGCGAGGACACAGCAGGTGTTGGTCCTATTTTCTATTTTCAAAATTTCTCAGAAATACAAAAACCCCCATTTTGACTGAAAAAGTGGAGAAAATCAGAACAACAGCAAATCTAGTGGAAAACAGTCACACGTTAACACAGAAAAACGAAGCCTCTTATCTTGACGATCACGCACGTTAAGACCCTTAGCAGAAGAAGATAGTGGGAAAAGAGGCTTCGGTGGGGAAGTGGGGGAGAGCAGTACCCTCCCGTGCCACGAACGAATTGGGAGTGATGACGACGTTATCTCGAGGAAAACACGGAAGCAGAGGCTCGGTCCCCCAGAGACTGATATATGGTGAAAGACTATAGTTAACTAACTTTTTAGCTACTTTGATGCCATAGAACTTGACACCGGTATTATTTGATTTTTTAGAATATGAGTAGCTAGGAAGAGGAGAGGGAGAATCCATCTCCAATGGGTTTAATATAGAACTGTCTTCAAAAACATATTAAAATAGGGTATTCGAGCCGTGTTTTTAGTAGCAATCTTGTAGTCTGAGGATCTGAGACTCAGCTATGTGGTTGTGTTCCCATGTAAACGAAAGCTGATCGAAAGTCGTTTGACTGATGGCCTAAAAATAGTAACTTTTCACTTAGCCCTAAACAGACTAGAAAATCAACTGGCAAGGTCGAGACGGTGAAAAACGAGTAGAATTAACGTAACTGACGCCTGCCAGTCGTTAATAGGTACTTTTTCTACGCTCCGTCACTGTGTAGTATTTGGGCGAATGTTACAATACGACAATATTAGTCAACAAAATGCTCATTGGGCGACTCTAGTCAACAGAAATCTGATGGTGCGAAATAAGTCAGCAAAACTTTCACCGGGCGACTCTAGTCAATCGAAATTTGAAACGACCAGTTCAGTCAGCAGAACGCTCATTGGGCGACTTTAGTCAACAAAGCTCTCATGGGGCGACTCAAGTCAACACTAATCTCAGTGAGCGTTTATAGTCAATAAAACTCTCAAGTTGTGACTCCAGTCAATAAAAGTTTCATGGGCGCTTATAGTCAACGAAACTCTGATGGCTCGACTTCAGTCATTAAGGATCTCATGGGCAACTTTAGTGAACAAACCCTTCGTGGGAAGATGCTAATCAACAATACGCTCATGGGGCGACCCTAGTCAACACAAATTTATTGGGGCAACTCCAGTCAACAAAACTCTCATGGGGCGATACTTGTCAATAAAATTCTCATTGGGCGACTCTAGTCAACAGAACTCATTGGGTGACTCTATACATCAACACTCTCATGAGGCGAATCTAGTCAACAAAACCCTCATGGGGCGAGTCAAGTCAGCAAACTTTTCATGGGGCAACTCAAGTCAACAAAACTCTCCTGAGGCGACTCTGGTCATCAAAACTCTCATGGGTCGACTTTAGTCAACAAAACTCTCATAGGGCAACTCTAATCAACAAAACTATCATGGGGCGACTCTAGTCAGCACAAGTCTCAGGGGGTGTTTCTAGTCATGAAAACTCTCAGTGACACCAGGCACTAAAATTTTCAAGAGGCGCTTACAGTCAACAAAACTCTGATGGCTCGATTTCAGACAATAAAGTTCTCGTGGACGTTTCTAATGAACAAAACCTCCATTGGGGAAGATGCTAATCAACAGTACGCTCATGGGTTGACTCTAGTGGCAACAAAACGCTTCTGGGGCAACAAAACTTTCATGTGCGACTCTAATCAACAAAACCCTCATGGGGCGAGTCAAGTCAGCAAACTTTTCATGGGGCAACTCAAGTCAACAACACTCTCATGAGGCGACTCTGGTCATCAAAACTCTCATTGGGCGACTTTAGTCAACAGAACTCTCAAGGGGCAACTCAAGTCAACAAAACTCTCAAGAGGCGACTCTCATCGACAAAACTCTCATGAGGCAACTTTAGTCAACAAATCTCATGGAGCAACACTAGTCAACAAAGCTCTCATGGGGCGACTCAAGTCAACACTAATCTCAGTGAGCGTTTATAGTCAATAAAACTCTCAAGTTGTGACTCCAGTCAATAAAAGTTTCATGGGCGCTTATAGTCAACGAAACTCTGATGGCTCGACTTCAGTCATTAAGGTTCTGATAGGCAGCTCTAGTGAACAAAACCTTCTTGGGAAGATGCTAATCAACAATACGCTCATGGGGCGACTGTAGTCAACAGAACTCATGGTGTGACTCTATACATCAACACTCTCATGAGGCGAATCTAGTCAATAAAACCCTCATGGGGCGAGTCAAATCAGCAAACTTTTCATGGGGCAACTCAAGTCAACAAAACTCTCATGAGGCAAGTCTAGTCAACAAAATTCTCATACGACAAATTTAGCCAACAAAACTCTCATTGGGCGACTTTAGTCAACAGAACTCTCAAGGGGCAACTCAAGTCAACAAAACTCTCAAGAGGCGACTCTCATCGACAAAACTCTCATGAGGCAACTTTAGTCAACAAATCTCATGGAGCAACACTAGTCAACAAAGCTCTCATGGGGCGACTCAAGTCAACACTAATCTCAGTGAGCGTTTATAGTCAATAAAACTCTCAAGTTGTGACTCCAGTCAATAAAAGTTTCATGGGCGCTTATAGTCAACGAAACTCTGATGGCTCGACTTCAGTCATTAAGGATCTCATGGGCAACTTTAGTGAACAAACCCTTCGTGGGAAGATGCTAATCAACAATACGCTCATGGGGCGACCCTAGTCAACACAAATTTATTGGGGCAACTCCAGTCAACAAAACTCTCATGGGGCGATACTTGTCAATAAAATTCTCATTGGGCGACTCTAGTCAACAGAACTCATTGGGTGACTCTATACATCAACACTCTCATGAGGCGAATCTAGTCAACAAAACCCTCATGGGGCGAGTCAAGTCAGCAAACTTTTCATGGGGCAACTCAAGTCAACAAAACTCTCATGAGGCGACTCTGGTCATCAAAACTCTCATGGGGCGACTTTAGTCAACAAAACTCTCATAGGGCAACTCTAATCAACAAAACTATCATGGGGCGACTCTAGTCAGCACAAGTCTCAGGGGGTGTTTCTAGTCATGAAAACTCTCAGTGACACCAGGCACTAAAATTTTCAAGAGGCGCTTACAGTCAACAAAACTCTGATGGCTCGATTTCAGACAATAAAGTTCTCGTGGACGTTTCTAATGAACAAAACCTCCATTGGGGAAGATGCTAATCAACAGTACGCTCATGGGTTGACTCTAGTGGCAACAAAACGCTTCTGGGGCAACAAAACTTTCAAGTGCGACTCTAATCAACAAAACCCTCATGGGGCGAGTCAAGTCAGCAAACTTTTCATGGGGCAACTCAAGTCAACAACACTCTCATGAGGCGACTCTGGTCATCAAAACTCTCATTGGGCGACTTTAGTCAACAGAACTCTCAAGGGGCAACTCAAGTCAACAAAACTCTCAAGAGGCGACTCTCATCGACAAAACTCTCATGAGGCAACTTTAGTCAACAAATCTCATGGAGCAACACTAGTCAACAAAGCTCTCATGGGGCGACTCAAGTCAACACTAATCTCAGTGAGCGTTTATAGTCAATAAAACTCTCAAGTTGTGACTCCAGTCAATAAAAGTTTCATGGGCGCTTATAGTCAACGAAACTCTGATGGCTCGACTTCAGTCATTAAGGTTCTGATAGGCAGCTCTAGTGAACAAAACCTTCTTGGGAAGATGCTAATCAACAATACGCTCATGGGGCGACTGTAGTCAACAGAACTCATGGTGTGACTCTATACATCAACACTCTCATGAGGCGAATCTAGTCAATAAAACCCTCATGGGGCGAGTCAAATCAGCAAACTTTTCATGGGGCAACTCAAGTCAACAAAACTCTCATGAGGCAAGTCTAGTCAACAAAATTCTCATACGACAAATTTAGCCAACAAAACTCTCATTGGGCGACTTTAGTCAACAGAACTCTCAAGGGGCAACTCAAGTCAACAAAACTCTCAAGAGGCGACTCTCATCGACAAAACTCTCATGAGGCAACTTTAGTCAACAAATCTCATGGAGCAACACTAGTCAACAAAGCTCTCATGGGGCGACTCAAGTCAACACTAATCTCAGTGAGCGTTTATAGTCAATAAAACTCTCAAGTTGTGACTCCAGTCAATAAAAGTTTCATGGGCGCTTATAGTCAACGAAACTCTGATGGCTCGACTTCAGTCATTAAGGATCTCATGGGCAACTTTAGTGAACAAACCCTTCGTGGGAAGATGCTAATCAACAATACGCTCATGGGGCGACCCTAGTCAACACAAATTTATTGGGGCAACTCCAGTCAACAAAACTCTCATGGGGCGATACTTGTCAATAAAATTCTCATTGGGCGACTCTAGTCAACAGAACTCATTGGGTGACTCTATACGCTCATGGGTTGACTCTAGTGGCAACAAAACGCTTCTGGGGCAACAAAACTTTCAAGTGCGACTCTAATCAACAAAACCCTCATGGGGCGAGTCAAGTCAGCAAACTTTTCATGGGGCAACTCAAGTCAACAACACTCTCATGAGGCGACTCTGGTCATCAAAACTCTCATTGGGCGACTTTAGTCAACAGAACTCTCAAGGGGCAACTCAAGTCAACAAAACTCTCAAGAGGCGACTCTCATCGACAAAACTCTCATGAGGCAACTTTAGTCAACAAATCTCATGGAGCAACACTAGTCAACAAAGCTCTCATGGGGCGACTCAAGTCAACACTAATCTCAGTGAGCGTTTATAGTCAATAAAACTCTCAAGTTGTGACTCCAGTCAATAAAAGTTTCATGGGCGCTTATAGTCAACGAAACTCTGATGGCTCGACTTCAGTCATTAAGGTTCTGATAGGCAGCTCTAGTGAACAAAACCTTCTTGGGAAGATGCTAATCAACAATACGCTCATGGGGCGACTGTAGTCAACAGAACTCATGGTGTGACTCTATACATCAACACTCTCATGAGGCGAATCTAGTCAATAAAACCCTCATGGGGCGAGTCAAATCAGCAAACTTTTCATGGGGCAACTCAAGTCAACAAAACTCTCATGAGGCAAGTCTAGTCAACAAAATTCTCATACGACAAATTTAGCCAACAAAACTCTCATTGGGCGACTTTAGTCAACAGAACTCTCAAGGGGCAACTCAAGTCAACAAAACTTTCAAGAGGCGACTCTCATCGACAAAACTCTCATGAGGCAACTTTAGTCAACAAATCTCATGGAGCAACACTAGTCAACAAAGCTCTCATGGGGCGACTCAAGTCAACACTAATCTCAGTGAGCGTTTATAGTCAATAAAACTCTCAAGTTGTGACTCCAGTCAATAAAAGTTTCATGGGCGCTTATAGTCAACGAAACTCTGATGGCTCGACTTCAGTCATTAAGGATCTCATGGGCAACTTTAGTGAACAAACCCTTCGTGGGAAGATGCTAATCAACAATACGCTCATGGGGCGACCCTAGTCAACACAAATTTATTGGGGCAACTCCAGTCAACAAAACTCTCATGGGGCGATACTTGTCAATAAAATTCTCATTGGGCGACTCTAGTCAACAGAACTCATTGGGTGACTCTATACATCAACACTCTCATGAGGCGAATCTAGTCAACAAAACCCTCATGGGGCGAGTCAAGTCAGCAAACTTTTCATGGGGCAACTCAAGTCAACAAAACTCTCATGAGGCGACTCTGGTCATCAAAACTCTCATGGGGCGACTTTAGTCAACAAAACTCTCATAGGGCAACTCTAATCAACAAAACTATCATGGGGCGACTCTAGTCAGCACAAGTCTCAGGGGGTGTTTCTAGTCATGAAAACTCTCAGTGACACCAGGCACTAAAATTTTCAAGAGGCGCTTACAGTCAACAAAACTCTGATGGCTCGATTTCAGACAATAAAGTTCTCGTGGACGTTTCTAATGAACAAAACCTCCATTGGGGAAGATGCTAATCAACAGTACGCTCATGGGTTGACTCTAGTGGCAACAAAACGCTTCTGGGGCAACAAAACTTTCATGTGCGACTCTAATCAACAAAACCCTCATGGGGCGAGTCAAGTCAGCAAACTTTTCATGGGGCAACTCAAGTCAACAACACTCTCATGAGGCGACTCTGGTCATCAAAACTCTCATTGGGCGACTTTAGTCAACAGAACTCTCAAGGGGCAACTCAAGTCAACAAAACTCTCAAGAGGCGACTCTCATCGACAAAACTCTCATGAGGCAACTTTAGTCAACAAATCTCATGGAGCAACACTAGTCAACAAAGCTCTCATGGGGCGACTCAAGTCAACACTAATCTCAGTGAGCGTTTATAGTCAATAAAACTCTCAAGTTGTGACTCCAGTCAATAAAAGTTTCATGGGCGCTTATAGTCAACGAAACTCTGATGGCTCGACTTCAGTCATTAAGGTTCTGATAGGCAGCTCTAGTGAACAAAACCTTCTTGGGAAGATGCTAATCAACAATACGCTCATGGGGCGACTGTAGTCAACAGAACTCATGGTGTGACTCTATACATCAACACTCTCATGAGGCGAATCTAGTCAATAAAACCCTCATGGGGCGAGTCAAATCAGCAAACTTTTCATGGGGCAACTCAAGTCAACAAAACTCTCATGAGGCAAGTCTAGTCAACAAAATTCTCATACGACAAATTTAGCCAACAAAACTCTCATTGGGTGACTTTAGTCAACAAAACTCATGGGGCGAATCTATACAGCAACACTCTCATGAGGCGAATCTAGTCAACAAAACCCTCATAGCGCGAGTCAAGTCAGCAAACGTTTCATGGGGCGATTCTAGTCAACAAATTTCTCATTGGGCAACACTAGTCAACAAAACTCTCAGCGGGCATTTCTAGTCAATAAAACTCTCAAAATGTGACTCCAGTCATTAAAACTTTCATGGGAGCTTATAGTCAACCAAGCTCTGATGGCTCGAGATCAGTCATTAAGGTTCTGATAGGCAACTCTAGTGAACAAAACCTTCTTGGGAAGATGCTAATCAACAATACGCTCATGGGGCGACCCTAGTCAACACAAATTTATTGGGGCAACTCCAGTCAACAAAACTCTCATGGGGCGATACTTGTCAACAAAATTCTCATTGGGCGACTCTAGTCAACAGAACTCATTGGGTGACTCTATACATCAACACTCTCATGAGGCGAATCTAGTCAACAAAACCCTCATGGGGCGAGTCAAGTCAGCAAACTTTTCATGGGGCAACTCAAGTCAACAAAACTCTCATGAGGCGACTCTGGTCATCAAAACTCTCATGGGGCGACTTTAGTCAACAAAACTCTCATAGGGCAACTCTAATCAACAAAACTATCATGGGGCGACTCTAGTCAACACAAGTCTCAGGGGGTGTTTCTAGTCATGAAAACTCTCAGTGACACCAGGCACTAAAATTTTCAAGAGGCGCTTACAGTCAACAAAACTCTGATGGCTCGATTTCAGACAATAAAGTTCTCGTGGACGTTTCTAATGAACAAAACCTCCATTGGGGAAGATGCTAATCAACAGTACGCTCATGGGTCGACTCTAGTGGCAACAAAACGCTTCTGGGGCAACAAAAATTTCATGTGCGACTCTAATCAACAAAACCCTCATGGGGCGAGTCAATTCAGCAAACTTTTCATGGGGCAACTCAAGTCAACAACACTCTCATGAGGCGACTCTGGTCATCAAAACTCTCATTGGGCGACTTTAGTCAACAGAACTCTCAAGGGGCAACTCAAGTCAACAAAACTCTCAAGAGGCGACTCTCATCGACAAAACTCTCATGAGGCAACTTTAGTCAACAAATCTCATGGAGCAACACTAGTCAACAAAGCTCTCATGGGGCGACTCAAGTCAACACTAATCTCAGTGAGCGTTTATAGTCAATAAAACTCTCAAGTTGTGACTCCAGTCAATAAAAGTTTCATGGGCGCTTATAGTCAACGAAACTCTGATGGCTCGAGTTCAGTCATTAAGGTTCTGATAGGCAACTCTAGTGAACAAAACCTTCTTGGGAAGATGCTAATCAACAATACGCTCATGGGGCGACTGTAGTCAACAGAACTCATGGTGTGACTCTATACATCAACACTCTCATGAGGCGAATCTAGTCAATAAAACCCTCATGGGGCGAGTCAAATCAGCAAATTTTTCATGGGGCAACTCAAGTCAACAAAACTCTCATGAGGCAAGTCTAGTCAACAAAACTCTCATACGACAAATTTAGCCAACAAAACTCTCATTGGGTGACTTTAGTCAACAAAACTCGTGGGGCGAATCTATACAGCAACACTCTCATGAGGCGAATCTAGTCAACAAAACCCTCATAGCGCGAGTCAAGTCAGCAAACGTTTCATGGGGCGATTCTAGTCAACAAATTTCTCATTGGGCAACACTAGTCAACAAAACTCTCAGCGGGCATTTCTAGTCAATAAAACTCTCAAAATGTGACTCCAGTCATTAAAACTTTCATGGGAGCTTATAGTCAACCAAGCTCTGATGGCTCGAGTTCAGTCATTAAGGTTCTGATAGGCAACTCTAGTGAACAAAACCTTCTTGGGAAGATGCTAATCAACAATACGCTCATGGGGCAACTGTAGTCAACAGAACTCATGGGGTGACTCTATACATCAACACTCTCATGAGGCGAATCTAGTCAACAAAACCCTCATGGGGCGAGTCAAGTCAGCAAACTTTTCATGGGGCAACTCAAGTCAACAAAACTCTCATGAGGCAAGTCTAGTCAACAAAACTCTCATACGACAAATTTAGCCAACAAAACTCTCATTGGGTGACTTTAGTCAACAAAACTCATGGGGCGAATCTATACAGCAACACTCTCATGAGGCGAATCTAGTCAACAAAACCCTCATAGCGCGAGTCAAGTCAGCAAACGTTTCATGGGGCCATTCTAGTCAACAAATTTCTCATTGGGCGACTCCAGTCAACAGAACTCATGGGATGACTCTATACAGCAACACTCTCTTGAGGCGATTCTAGTCAACAAAACCCTCTTGGGGCGAAGTGTCAGCAAAAGTTTCATGGAGCGACTCTAGTTAACAAATTTCTCATGGAGCGACTAATCAACCAAACTTTCATACGACAAAATTAGTCAACAGAACTGTCATGGGGCGACTCAAGTAAGCTACATTTTCATTGGGCGAGTCTAGTCAACAAAACTTTCATGGGTTAACTCAAATCAACAAAACTCTCATACGGCGACTCTAGTCAACAAAACTCTCAAGGGGCGATTCAAGTCAGGAAAACTTTCATTGGGCGACTCTAGTCAACACAAATCTCGTGGGGCAGCTCTAGTCAACAAAACTCTCATGGGGCAAATCATGTCAGCAAAATTTTCATGGGGCGTCTCTAGTAAACAAAACTCTCAGAGAGCGACTTCAGTCAACAAAAATCTCAGTGGGCGACTCAAGTCAGCAAAACTTTCATCGGGCGACTCAAGTCAGCAAAACCCTCAGAGGCGACTTTAGTCAACAAAACTGTCATGGGGCAACTCTAAACAACAAAACTCTCATGAGTCCACTCAAGTCAACACAAACCTAAGGGGGCGTTTCTAGTCAATAAAACATTCAAGGAGTGACTCCAGTCAATAAAATCTTCATGGGCGCTTATAGTAAAAAAAAAACTCAGTCAATAAAGTTCTCATGGGCGACTCTAGTGAACAAAAGTCCATGGGAAGATGCTGATCAACAGTACGCTCATGGGGCGACTCCAGTCACCAAAAATTTCATGTGCGACTCTAGTCAACACAAATCTCGTGGGGCAGCTCTAGTCAACAAAACTCTCATGGGGCAAGTCATGTCAGCAAAATTTTCATGGGGCGTCTCTAGTAAACAAAACTCTCAGAGAGCGACTTCAGTCAACAAAAATCTTATGGGGTAACTCTAGTCAACAATGTTTTCAAGGGGCACGTCAAGTCAGCAAAATTTTCATGGGGCATCTCTTGTCAACAAAACTCTCATAGGGCAACTTTAGTCTACAAAACTTTCGTGGGCGACTCCAGTCCACGCCATTCTCTTGGAGCTACTCTAGTCAACAAAACTCTCATGGGGCGACTCTAGTCAACGGAAAATTCATGGGGCTACTCAAGTCAGCAAAACATTCATTGGGCGACTCTAGTCAACAGAAATCTCATGGAGCGACTCTAGTCAACAAAATTCTCATGGGGCAAGTCAAGTCAACAAAATTTGCATGGGGCGTCTCTAGTCAACAAAACTCTCGGAGAGCGACTTCAGTCAACAAAAATCTCAAGGTGTAACTCTAGTCAACAATATTCTCAAGTGGCAATTCAAGTCAGCAAAATTTCCATAGGGTGTCTCTAGTCAACAAAACTCTCATAGGGCAACTTTGGTCAACAAAATTTTCGTGGGCACACAAATCTCTTGGAGCTACCCTAGTCAACAAAATTCTCATGGGGCGACTCTAGTCGCCCGTAGTCGCCCGTTGCTGACTTGAGGGACTACTCAAGTCAGCAAAACTTTCAACGGGCGACTCTAGTCAACATAAATCTCATGGGGCTACTCTTGTCAACAAAATTCTCATGGGGCAAGTCAATTCATCAAAACTTGCAAGGTGCGTCTCTAGTCATCAAAACTCTCGGAGAGCGACTTCAGTCAACAAAAATTTCAAGGGTAACTCTGGTCAACAATAATCACAAGGGGCAAGTCAAGTCAGCAAAATTTCCATGGGGCGTCTCTAGTCAGCAAAACTCTCATAGGGCAACTTTAGTCAATAAAAATTCCATGGGCGACTCTAGTCAACACAAATCTCTTGGAGCGAATCTAGTCAACAAAACTCTCATGGGGCGACTCTAGTCAAAAAAACTCTCATGCGATGAGTTTAGTCAACAAAACGCTAATTGTGTGAATCTAGTCAACAGAAATCTAATGTGGCGACTCAAGTCTTCAAAATTTTCATGGGGCAAGTCAAGTCAACAAAACTCTCAAATAGCGACTTTAGCCAACAAAACTCTCATAGAGCGACTCTAGTTAACACAAATCTCATGAGGTGAATCAAGTCAACGCAAATCTTATAGGGCGACATTAGTCAACAAGGATCTCATGGGGCGAATCTAGTCAACAAAACTCGCATACGACAATTTTAGTCAACAAAACGCTCATTGGGCGACGCTAGTCAACACAAATCAATCTCATAGAGCGACTATAGACGAAAAAACTCTCATGGTCGACTGTATTCAACAAAACTCTAATGGTGTGACTCCAGTCAACAAAACTTTCATGTGCGACTCTAGTCAACACAAATCTCGTGAGGCAGCTCTAGTCAACAAAACTCTCATGGGGCAAGTCATGTCAGCAAAATTTTCATGGGGCGTCTCTAGTAAACAAAACTCTCAGAGAGCGACTTCAGTCAACAAAAATCTCATGGGGTAACTCTAGTCAACATTGTTTTCAAGGGGCACGTCAAGTCAGCATAATTTTCATGGGGCGTCTCTAGTCAACAAAACTCTCATAGGGCAACTTTAGTCAACAAAACTCTCATAGGGCAACTCTAATCAACAAAACTATCATGGGGCGACTCTAGTCAACACAAGTCTCAGGGGGTGTTTCTAGTCATGAAAACTCTCAGTGACACCAGGCACTAAAATTTTCAAGAGGCGCTTACAGTCAACAAAACTCTGATGGCTCGATTTCAGACAATAAAGTTCTCGTGGACGTTTCTAATGAACAAAACCTCCATTGGGGAAGATGCTAATCAACAGTACGCTCATGGGTCGACTCTAGTGGCAACAAAACGCTTCTGGGGCAACAAAAATTTCATGTGCGACTCTAATCAACAAAACCCTCATGGGGCGAGTCAAGTCAGCAAACTTTTCATGGGGCAACTCAAGTCAACAACACTCTCATGAGGCGACTCTGGTCATCAAAACTCTCATTGGGCGACTTTAGTCAACAGAACTCATGGGATGACTCTATACAGCAACACTCTCTTGAGGCGATTCTAGTCAACAAAACCCTCTTGGGGCGAAGTGTCAGCAAAAGTTTCATGGAGCGACTCTAGTTAACAAATTTCTCATGGAGCGACTAATCAACCAAACTTTCATACGACAAAATTAGTCAACAGAACTGTCATGGGGCGACTCAAGTAAGCTACATTTTCATTGGGCGAGTCTAGTCAACAAAACTTTCATGGGTTAACTCAAATCAACAAAACTCTCATACGGCGACTCTAGTCAACAAAACTCTCAAGGGGCGATTCAAGTCAGGAAAACTTTCATTGGGCGACTCTAGTCAACACAAATCTCGTGGGGCAGCTCTAGTCAACAAAACTCTCATGGGGCAAATCATGTCAGCAAAATTTTCATGGGGCGTCTCTAGTAAACAAAACTCTCAGAGAGCGACTTCAGTCAACAAAAATCTCAGTGGGCGACTCAAGTCAGCAAAACTTTCATCGGGCGACTCAAGTCAGCAAAACCCTCAGAGGCGACTTTAGTCAACAAAACTGTCATGGGGCAACTCTAAACAACAAAACTCTCATGAGTCCACTCAAGTCAACACAAACCTAAGGGGGCGTTTCTAGTCAATAAAACATTCAAGGAGTGACTCCAGTCAATAAAATCTTCATGGGCGCTTATAGTAAAAAAAAACTCAGTCAATAAAGTTCTCATGGGCGACTCTAGTGAACAAAAGTCCATGGGAAGATGCTGATCAACAGTACGCTCATGGGGCGACTCCAGTCACCAAAAATTTCATGTGCGACTCTAGTCAACACAAATCTCGTGGGGCAGCTCTAGTCAACAAAACTCTCATGGGGCAAGTCATGTCAGCAAAATTTTCATGGGGCGTCTCTAGTAAACAAAACTCTCAGAGAGCGACTTCAGTCAACAAAAATCTTATGGGGTAACTCTAGTCAACAATGTTTTCAAGGGGCACGTCAAGTCAGCAAAATTTTCATGGGGCATCTCTTGTCAACAAAACTCTCATAGGGCAACTTTAGTCTACAAAACTTTCGTGGGCGACTCCAGTCCACGCCATTCTCTTGGAGCTACTCTAGTCAACAAAACTCTCATGGGGCGACTCTAGTCAACGGAAAATTCATGGGGCTACTCAAGTCAGCAAAACATTCATTGGGCGACTCTAGTCAACAGAAATCTCATGGAGCGACTCTAGTCAACAAAATTCTCATGGGGCAAGTCAAGTCAACAAAATTTGCATGGGGCGTCTCTAGTCAACAAAACTCTCGGAGAGCGACTTCAGTCAACAAAAATCTCAAGGTGTAACTCTAGTCAACAATATTCTCAAGTGGCAATTCAAGTCAGCAAAATTTCCATAGGGTGTCTCTAGTCAACAAAACTCTCATAGGGCAACTTTGGTCAACAAAATTTTCGTGGGCACACAAATCTCTTGGAGCTACCCTAGTCAACAAAATTCTCATGGGGCGACTCTAGTCGCCCGTAGTCGCCCGTTGCTGACTTGAGGGACTACTCAAGTCAGCAAAACTTTCAACGGGCGACTCTAGTCAACATAAATCTCATGGGGCTACTCTTGTCAACAAAATTCTCATGGGGCAAGTCAATTCATCAAAACTTGCAAGGTGCGTCTCTAGTCATCAAAACTCTCGGAGAGCGACTTCAGTCAACAAAAATTTCAAGGGTAACTCTGGTCAACAATAATCACAAGGGGCAAGTCAAGTCAGCAAAATTTCCATGGGGCGTCTCTAGTCAGCAAAACTCTCATAGGGCAACTTTAGTCAATAAAAATTCCATGGGCGACTCTAGTCAACACAAATCTCTTGGAGCGAATCTAGTCAACAAAACTCTCATGGGGCGACTCTAGTCAAAAAAACTCTCATGCGATGAGTTTAGTCAACAAAACGCTAATTGTGTGAATCTAGTCAACAGAAATCTAATGTGGCGACTCAAGTCTTCAAAATTTTCATGGGGCAAGTCAAGTCAACAAAACTCTCAAATAGCGACTTTAGCCAACAAAACTCTCATAGAGCGACTCTAGTTAACACAAATCTCATGAGGTGAATCAAGTCAACGCAAATCTTATAGGGCGACATTAGTCAACAAGGATCTCATGGGGCGAATCTAGTCAACAAAACTCGCATACGACAATTTTAGTCAACAAAACGCTCATTGGGCGACGCTAGTCAACACAAATCAATCTCATAGAGCGACTATAGACGAAAAAACTCTCATGGTCGACTGTATTCAACAAAACTCTAATGGTGTGACTCCAGTCAACAAAACTTTCATGTGCGACTCTAGTCAACACAAATCTCGTGAGGCAGCTCTAGTCAACAAAACTCTCATGGGGCAAGTCATGTCAGCAAAATTTTCATGGGGCGTCTCTAGTAAACAAAACTCTCAGAGAGCGACTTCAGTCAACAAAAATCTCATGGGGTAACTCTAGTCAACATTGTTTTCAAGGGGCACGTCAAGTCAGCATAATTTTCATGGGGCGTCTCTAGTCAACAAAACTCTCATAGGGCAACTTTAGTCAACAAAACTCTCATAGGGCAACTCTAATCAACAAAACTATCATGGGGCGACTCTAGTCAACACAAGTCTCAGGGGGTGTTTCTAGTCATGAAAACTCTCAGTGACACCAGGCACTAAAATTTTCAAGAGGCGCTTACAGTCAACAAAACTCTGATGGCTCGATTTCAGACAATAAAGTTCTCGTGGACGTTTCTAATGAACAAAACCTCCATTGGGGAAGATGCTAATCAACAGTACGCTCATGGGTCGACTCTAGTGGCAACAAAACGCTTCTGGGGCAACAAAAATTTCATGTGCGACTCTAATCAACAAAACCCTCATGGGGCGAGTCAAGTCAGCAAACTTTTCATGGGGCAACTCAAGTCAACAACACTCTCATGAGGCGACTCTGGTCATCAAAACTCTCATTGGGCGACTTTAGTCAACAGAACTCTCAAGGGGCAACTCAAGTCAACAAAACTCTCAAGAGGCGACTCTCATCGACAAAACTCTCATGAGGCAACTTTAGTCAACAAATCTCATGGAGCAACACTAGTCAACAAAGCTCTCATGGGGCGACTCAAGTCAACACTAATCTCAGTGAGCGTTTTTTTTGCAACATCAAATCGTTGTGTTCTATATATTAATATTTTTTGACCGTTTATACAAAAAACGAAAACAGCTGATCATACAGATGACAGCGCTTATTTAGTTTCCAGAAAAGTATTTCATTCTAGATTTCTGTTACAAACATTTCCAAATTGCCAAGCTGCCTATTTAAAAAATATATCTCTTCCTGTGCTTCATCTATTTTGCTTCATATCTAGCTTGTTGTTAAATTTTGTCTCGTGAAATTAATACCAAATCATGAGTATTCTAGAAAGTTTCTGATCCTGATCAAGGTTTTTTGGCCAGAATAGATCATAAAGAATTTTAATAGTCTGAAATATTTTTCAGATAGTTGGTTATCGCGGCAAGTTAGACTGTTTTCTATTTGAAACTCATTAAGCACAAAACATCCCAGCAAAGACCTGAATCTCCCTCCGACTGCCTTTTCATTTGTCTTGTATAACTTATTGCATTTTTTGATAAACTATAAAAAATGAACCGGCAAAATTAAAAAAAACAACAAGCTGAAGTTTTTGTCCTTGAAATAATATAATAATTAGCCTACCTAGCTGCTTTCAATGCGGACTAATTGTGTGATCTGGATAATAACTCTTGTTACTTAACAAACAATGCATGTAAGCTGAAGCCTCTTTAGGGTGTACAGCGCTCCGCTTGGATACAAGCAGATCCATATGTGATACCGACACAAAGTTCCCTGATAAATTGGTTTAAAAACCCAACCAAGCATATACCTTCCTCGTTTCAATCGAAGGTTGTGCCATTTTAAAACCATTTAACATGCTTTTTCAGTGTTTTCTGTTGCATAATTGATTGGATTATTTATTCCACACGCATTGACCAATCTAAGATTTTGATTGATTCGAATATGCTCTACGAAAAGTATAGATAATTGCATTACGCCGATTTGCTTACGCAATTTTTTTTAACAAGCTTCGAAAGCTTTTTGCATTCTTAATTAATCAATGTGTGCATTGGATAGGCGCAAAGCTTTGTTATTTGTAGACCTCTGGAATCCAGAGACAAGTCTTTAAACACGTTAAAAAATCTTCGGAACGACCAAATAAATGAAAAAGAAAAAGAAGGAACAAAAAGAGCGTCTTTGTTGAGAAATCCAAATACAACTCACAAATTACACGATTTGGCCTCGTAATATTGATGTCGACTTAATGAAAAAGTCTTTAGCATCATTTTTGCAAAATACTCAGGAGATATAAATTATGAACAAAAATATTTAACATTGGGTTCCTAAAAGCATCAACTGTGCAGCCTCAAGAATTCTAACGCCACTTTTTAAAGTGAAATAGTTGAAAAAATTTAGAAGAGTTATAGAAAAAAGCAGAAGAGTATTTTTGATTTTTTTTTCGAATCATACAAGAGCGAAAAAACTGAATAGCAAAACAATTTTTAAAAATTTCAAAACACGTACTTTCACGTTTTTGAAATTAAAATAACCGATAGAAAGTTGGAAAACCTTCAAGGACGCACATAAATTGAATACTTGTTGCACACAAGTAAAATAATTTTTTTTCTAACAATTTATGTTTTTCAATTTCAAAGAAAAAATCAAAACAAATTAAACATTTTTATAGAGGGAAACATTTATGGTTGTCAATTTTTGACAAAATTATCTCAATTTGAGAAAATTGGATCAGAGAGTAATTTTTCTATTTTGCAGGGTAAACTGAAAACTATAATCCGTTTTCGAAACTAGAACTCCATCAAAATTTCAAGGACCATTACACTTTTGCTGTTTTATAATCGAGTTTGCCATGCTTTCATTAAACGTTATGATATAAATTGAACAATAAGATGAAAAATCACATCGCGAAAATTCAAGATTGAGCGTGAAAAAACTCGAGTAATTCTTCCGAAAAAAAACAAACAAAAAATCCTAAAATTGCATATAAGAGTGTTCTTTACGTTCATGGCTCTTCAAAATGTGTTCAAAATATGACTTTTGAAACTTTTGATTTTTTAAAATTGACTAAGATTTGATTGAAGGAGATAATTTTAGATAATTTATAGTATGGGGCCAATTTGAACTGTTTAAAAAATAGTTTAATTATATTCTTTATTCTTTAAACAAATCTCTACACTTTCTGAAAAATTTTTTTTGATGTGATGTAATTTTTTCGTTCGTAATCATTTGAACGTTCGTGAATTTTCTTTTCGAATAAAAGATTTTATTTCAAGAAATTCGATAAAATTGAAAATAAAAAAACTGTTGGCTACCACAACAAAAACCTTTGCTCAAGCACTCACGGTTTGAATAACCCACTATTCTCTAGTCTACGAATTACAGCTGAAGCAACTTGACAACCTCGACCCCCCTTTTGAACCGTGAAGTCTCTCACTCCTTCGCAAGCTGTCACAACAGCAACCTGTCAAGAATAAGAACTCATACTTTTTCATAAAACTTAAATCCTTCGTCTAATGTTTCAGCTGAAACTTGCAAATTGTTTTTTTTATAAAATGGAAAAGTGAGAGAACAAATATTTTGAAATTTTTTTTATATATTATCAAAAACAAAATAGGTCATTTTCCTTTAATTTGATTGATATCGAAGGGTTTTACTTACACAGATGAGCAACCTATCCATTTTCCAGCTAATAATAGGAAGTTTTGTTCTTTTGTTTTCAGTCTCATTCACAAACTATCTTAAAAAATGAGATGCAGTGGTTTTCTGCTAATTTTTTGAGTTTTGTTCTATGTTTTTTGCAAGCTTTGAAGTACACGGGTTGAATAGAGTTTTTTTTAAAAAAAATTGCAAACGACCAAAAACTTCAGTTCCAAAGATTACTTGATAGCATTCAACACTGTAATTGATTTTTCAGCTTTTTTGGTGGATATTTTCCAATTAGTTTTTTCTGGCTAAACAGATTCTGCAAATGAAGAACAGCCCTAAGAGAACTGAGGGTAATTTTTTTCCTCTTTGAGACATTTTTCTTCCTACAAAGGTTTGTCAATTTACAAAAAACCCAAATAAGACTGAAAATTAGTCGGATCTTTGTTTTTTCTCTCGAACTGAAAGACGTTTATTGAGTTGAAGAGGAATTTGTATTTTGTGTTTGGGGTTGCGCAAAATAATTTTAGCTTCTAGTTTTTATGCTGCTTGAAAGTTGGTTGAATTTAACTGCTGGTAGTTGTGGTATATTTTGTGACTTCTAGAAGTAAAATCAACAACAGAAGGACGTTATCTTCAAGGCCCGTGATTGTTTCACAGAAGGTTTCAGATGTAAGTTAAATAATTAAAGTTATAACTAAAATTAAAATCTACTGTTGCTTGAAGAATTTAAATTAATCCAATCAAGACTGCTTGGGTCAGGGCAAAACCTGAAAGTTTCGCCTGCCCTGTATTGAGTATGAAATAGTTTATAGTACAGAAAGAATTGATGAAATATCTATAAAGAAAATAAAAAGTGTTCTAAGAGATTTAATTAATTGTTTTTTGAATCACTTACGCAATTTTGGACTGATTAGATTTTTCAGTTCAGTAGAAAAAAAATTCTGGTTGGTTCGTTTTCGCCAACTGCTTACAGGTACGCCTAAAAGAAAATTGGTAAATAGCCAGAATCCCCTATCCTCTACTTGATGTCCTTGCATATCAGAATTATGTAATTTGACAAAAGAGTGTTGAATATTCTCTGATATGAAAACAATTTGTTGTGATTATTATCATTATTATAATTATTATTATTTTTATTATTATTATTAAATTGGTCAAAAATGTGAAAGATTTCAAGAAGGTTCATTCTGAGCTAAGAGACTCTCTGATTTTCAAACTGCAAAGAAAAAATCAAAAATAATTTAAACCTCAAAATTTTCAAAAGTCGGAATCATATAGCAAGCACTGTTCCATTGGTGGGCTTGACTTCTCTTAAAATGAAAAAATGTTCTCAGAAACCCCTAATGAATCAGGCCGCATATACTTTAAACGTTTTTCGATCGGTGAAATTTCGGTGAAAAACTGTTCTAAATACCAACCAGTTTCAAAGACTGTCCAAGAACTTCTGAGCCGACTACAATTAAATAGTTTCAGATCATTCGTGTGAATGGTTCTTTCGTAGTTTTTTCAGCATAAAGTCCGAATCTGAGGGGAGAATCTGCGACTCTCTCAATTAAGAAATCACACATCTAATTTTTTGCGAAAACACCGACTAAATTTATAACCGCAATATGAAAATTCTTTTACCACATCGAAACTTAGCACTGAAAAACAGTAAATAGCTAAAACTGGTGTGACACTTATCTTGCATAGCCTTTTTGGTAACACCGGCTCTTCTTGTCATTTACCAAAAAAAGTGCTATTTTCATTACAGAAAACATGTTCTATATAATCACGTTCATTATAGAAAATGCATTAGTGGATGTCAGAAGTAGTGGATTCACGATCTTGGAGAGACTTGCCGGAAGTTTTCTCCCATATATGCAAGTTTTTTTTTTTCAATTTGATATACCACCTTTTTGAGTACCCCCCCCCCCCTTAAGATTATGATTAGGACATCGCTACCATCTAAAGAGTCGAGAAGATCTCCTGCAGAAAATCAGGAAACTGAGGTTGCAACTTCTTAGAAAAAAAAACTTTTTTCTCAGGTTTTCTTCTCTGTTCGCAGATTGCACGGCTTATTAGATGGGCTTTAATGTAATTTGTGCCGCATTTGAAAAAATAGTTTTTTTAAAAACTGTTTGTCATACAATTTTCATAAATGACAAATTTTTAGTCATACAATTTCCATTTATAGCAAAAATGTTTACACAAATTTCCATTTATGGGAAAATATTTATCATAGAGTTTTCAAATAACTTTCTGTGCCTATGGAATTGTATGGAATTGTATGAAAAGAAATTTCCATTTATGAGAATTGAATGATAAGCTTTTTTGGTCAATTCGGGCAGAGTCTGATAAGCACCATCTCCTAAACTTTACACATTCTCATATCGAGAAGTAATAGAGTCGAATTTTTTTTTTGTATAATCGATTAAAGCTTTCCTGTCTTAACAGAGATTATTCTGTTTTCTTCAGCGAGAAAGAAACATAGCGAAACCAAGTAGGTCGTTTTAAGATTAGACTTTGTCTGTTTCGTTTTATTAGATTGTATTTTTGTGGCGAGTAAGAAACCTTGCGAAATCCGAATAGACTTGCTCCAGTTATCCCCTGTCCTTGTAAATGATTTTTTCTCCCTTGCAAAAACATAAGCGCTCTGTTAAGACAATACAGATTTCTTGTCAGAGTCTTTTAATTTTTTTCCTGCTCTAATTGAAGTTCCCGAGTATCCAAAATACTTCAATCAATCGATTTTCGATAAAAAAAACCTTAGTCTAGGTTTAATCAAGTGCGATTCAAAAATCTACAAAACAACATTAATTCACTTCGATGCCTACTTTTTCTTTGATAAAATGAAAAATGACAAAAACGATCATTTTAAGTCAAAAATTGAGTATTTGCATCTAATTTTTTTGATGTATATTTTTGAATTCAGCGCCAACCTGAAGACTGATGCACCCAGTCCAGTGGATAATGCCGGCAAAAAATACTCGGCAATTTCGCTCTTCTTGGTAGCGTCTTTTCCTCTTTTGAGCCACTGATTCCAACAGTAAACAGTTGAGGGATCCCATCAAGGCCACAAACAGGGCGGAAAGGTTTTTTTATAGTTTAAATTTTTTCAGACTTTACTTTCTAAGAACTCATTTTATAAGATAAGTTTTTAATAATTTTTCTGCCTTCTTGAAATTTTTGTATTGAAAATTTCAATGTGAACAAACGAATGACTTGTGTGTCATCAAATTTATCGGCAGTGTAAACTTAAAATGAAGCAATCCATGAAAAAAATGTTGAGTTTTTATAGGGTATTGTTTTTTTCTTTTTTTTTGTGGTAACAATATTTTTGTAACTTTTTCCATTGTTTTAATCAGAACTGGAAAAAAATAATTCGATGGTTTAGCTCAGTTTTCTTGTAAGTAGAATTGCTTTCTAATAAGATACAATTTGAAAAAAAAATTTGACACTAATTAAGTACCCTTAATAACCATTAAACTTCGAATGCTCATAAACTTAGAATCTGTTGGAGAACAAATAATGTTTTGGGGAAACAATCATCTTGAAAAAGCTCGAAATCAACAACATAACAGCTTTGTTTCTATCTACTAGCTTTTTTTAATAAAATTGTCATTAAATTGATTACCTTTTTTTAAATCCAAGCAATCTTCCTTTAAGGTTTCCTCGCAATTTTATTGCTTGAGGTCCGGGCAAAAAAAAATAAAAAAAAAGCGGTTCAGCTCTGAAAATTAAAAAAACAACGGAATTGAGAAAAGTATAAAACAAGGGAAATTATTTATTAAAAAAAGAACAGAAAAAAAAGGAAATTCTAGAAGAAGTTTCATACGTTCTCTAAAAATTTAGTTGACGTTTTTATTCTAAAGTATTCGAATTGAACTTTTTCAATATGGTAACGACTATTGTTTTGAATTGGTATCATATGTTGATGTGATAAAGAGATCTTTTGTTTCATTTGATAACTTTCATTTTTAAAATTGCTTATATTCTTTTGTAATAAACTTAATATTTTTGATACCATGATCTCCTTTGAGAGTTCAGAAATTTCCTTGTAATTTCTCCTCTGTAATTTTCGATGTAAAATGAAGTTTCCAAGCTATTGAAAACATGATAATATATTTGACCGATGTCACTTTTCGAAATATTTTGTTATTCTTGCTTATTTCATTGAAGTTTGTAGATTTAATTTGCCCGTCTGCAGATCAAATTCCGAACCCACTAACGGAAGCCAAAAAATGCTACTCTTCAGAAACAGATGGGGGTTATACCGGCGGGCTATCGTGTCGCTTAGAAGTCGATGTGGGTGATCAGAATTCAAGTCCAACTCGTAATGAAATGGGCTTGATCAGTAATTATCTGAAATCGGTAAGCTCCTAGCAGTTAGTCAAGTCAGTTTTGATAATGTCGACCAATGGGTTGATAATATTTTTCATCGAGCTTATTTTTCTCAAACAAAAATGAAGTTTCATTCATCAAATGACAAATGAAGTTTTTGCCCCCGAAACAAAAAACAACCCTCATTTTTTTTACATTTGCACTGTAAAAAGGCATTCATAAACGTTTTTGGAAAGCTATATAGTTGTAAAAGTTTGATTAAGTTCAAAGACTCCTTATTGAACCCTGAAAGTTCTTGACAAATTGATTAAAATTCATTGAAAAAAATAGTAATTTTGTTCTAAAGGTTTTGTCTAATTCGTTCTGATTTTTTAAGATATGTATCCATAAATTCTGGACATTACTTGCAAAAAAGATGTGACTTCAAAGGTTTCACCACGAGAAAAACAAAAAAGATCAAACTCAGCTCCCATTCAAATTTGAGATGGTATTTTAATTTTTAACAAGCAAAAATGTTTAATTAAAAGTAGAAGTTGATCTCAAAAAAACATGCCATCCCAAGCATAACAGCTGATAATTTTTTCGAAAAAAAAAGAAAAATTTAAAGAAAATTTGTTCACAGGTGTCTTACGATACAGCTTGTAAATGCAACCTTAAGAGTCAATGTTTCCAAAGAAGTACGGATTCGGGGTCGGGATTTATCTTTCTGGCGCTGTTCCTGGACACCGACTGCGCAGGTGCAGCTGCTAAGAGTCTAGTAAGACAGATCATGACCAGGCCATGGTCCAATTTAGCTGGCTGTGAAGACTGGGTCGGTAAGTTGAAACTATTTAATAAGAATCAAGCCGGAACGTTTTTCTTCCAAACCATAAATTTAACTCGCTAATTTTAAACATGATAAGGTTTGCTTACAAAACATGGAAAAAAAGGAGATTGGAAAAACAACACCACAAAAACCAACATCATAAATGAACGTCTCTTTCGTAGAAACAGTGGATAAAATAGAAATACGGCGACAAATTGACTTCAACGGCGACAACTTAACTTCAATTTGGCTTCAACGATTGCCCTATAGTTCATTTTTAGGTGGTTCAAGCTAAATAAATTAATCTCATGTTAATCATAATTTAATGCATAATTCACAGCCTTTTAAATTTCATTTAAACAAGACTGCTCGTATCAGGGCGAAGCCCTGAATGTTCCGACTGCCTTTTAAGGTTTATGGAGCAGTAGTAACATTAAAAAACTAAATGTAAAAAAATCAAATGAAAAGAAGAAGTTCTAAAGTTTGAATGTATTTTATGAAATCATCCCCCCACACGCCATATAAAGCACTAAAGAATAGATTTCGCTTGATACGAGAAATGATCACATCTGAACTATTTTTTCAAATTTAAACTTAGAACAACAATCCTTTTTGAATGATTTAAAAAAATTCCGTAAAAAATGGCTAGTTAAAAAGTTGAAATTTTTCTGAAGAAAAAAACCCACCCCGAGCACAAAAAATGTTCTGTTACTTTCGTATCGAAAGTCGGAACAATAAGCCTCAAGAAGTTACTGAATCTTTCTCGAGTAATCATTTTGTGACAACTGTTGAAGCTCCGACTTGCAGCAATTTTCTGAAGAAAACAAATTAGTTTATTCAGCGCTTCATTATTGAGCGTTCAAAGGCTATCATATCAAATTAAAACATTATTTTGAAAAATCAAAATTGAATTGACAAGTTTTTACCAATTTAAAAAAACGTAAAGAAGAATTGAAATTATTTGTTGTTACTAATCCATGGTGCAAAATTTATTGTAAGCGAATCTTTTTTTTTCATTACGAGGCGAAACTGTGTACTGTAAAGGCACAGTTTTGTGCCTGTTGGTTACTGATTCCAGAGACAAGTCTTAAAACATTTCATAGTTTTGTCGCAACAATCAAAGAAACTGGGAGAACAAAAGAAGAATAAACGTAGAGTCCTTGTTGCGGAACCCGCTTACAATTCACAAAGTATACAGTTTAGCCTCGTAATTTTAGAGGTAAAAAAATGCAAAAACAATCAGAAAAGCGTATATAATGGAAAATTCTCCTTTCACATTTTGAAAAAAATATTTTATTGGTGATCGTTTGACGCAATTGTCTAATGATTGAAAATTTGCCATCAAATTAGACTTTTTTTCAGTTTTGACTTTTTTCAAAGTAAAACTAGGATAGCCGGCTACTGGACTACTACGGTTGCGACCAAAATCTTTCAAAAAGTACGGTTTACAAACAGTTTTTTTTGAAATAGTGTAGTTTTTTCTGCTTCGTGTGATAAAAGATCTGGCGTAAAAAGGTAATTGAGGAATATTAGACAGTCAAAGTATTACAAGCGAATTGGACAAAAGTTGCTGTGAAAAATTACCGAAAAAACTTTAAGAAAATATATTTTAAATATCAATTTTTTTTGCAGGAAAATTTCGAATTTTTTTGAAGTTTTTGGTTTCCAAAATGAAGCTAAAAACTCCAAAAACTAGTTTTACTTGCTTAATATTAGGCATAATTAGGTCTTCTTAAATTAGGCATAAATTAGGCATAATTAGGTCTTCTTAAATTAGGCATAAATTAGGCATTTCAGCTAATGTAAGCCTGCTCGCTTGCTTCATTTATTCGAAAAAAGACAAAAAATAAAAAATTTTATATCATCTTCCTCTGAATTATGACTGAAAAGTCTTTAATATGATAGTTATTTTGATAGCTGGTTTTGCATAGAAATAAAAACAAAAAAAATAAAACTTACCCGAATGCAAAGTTCCTCCCCATTTTTAATAATCGGAACAAAAACTCATTCAGATTCCCTCGTAGTCAAAGCAGTTGAGAATAAGTGTTGTATAAGCAGTTTTTGAGATGGGGCTGGTCTCGGAGAGTAATTTCAGATAAATTTCATGTCTGTTCGTCGCGTTATCTAATTTCGGCAGTATAGGTTAGTGCAACTACTTCGTCCAATACTGGTCATAATCTAACTCTAATTTTCTCAAAAGATCTTATAGAGATACTGGAAAATGATAGAATTAGATCAATTTTACTCTGAATCTTTTTTTAATGGTCTGAATATAAAGTATTCAAAATTGCAAAACCATTTAGAGTCTGATGTGTAAAAAGAAGAAAAGAGAAGATTTCAATTTCTCAAAAGTGGCAAAAACTAGAAAATGAGAAGCGAGAAAATAAAAGAAACTGAGTCGCAATTAGTATAACTTTATTGCAAAATTAGGAGGTCAATCTTACCAAACAGCGTTGAATTCTTGAGTTTTTATTTCTTTTTCAAACATCTAACATCTCAAGCATTTCCCCGATCAATCGCAATTTTGTTGTGATTGTTTGATCTCTGCAAATACTCTATCCATTCTTTGTTATTGTTCCGACTTTCGATACGAAAGTAACGGAAAATTTGTGCTCGGTGTGGTTTTTTTTCTTCAGACAAAGTTCGACTTTTCAACTAGCCAGTTTTTACGGAATTTTTTAAAATCATACAAAAGGATTGTTGTCCTAAGTTTAAACTTGAAAAAATGGTTCAGATGTGATCATTTCTCGTAAAGTTATAGGGGTTTAAAGATTGCAATTTTGACCAATTTGGGACAATTAACGCGCGATATAATTTTCGCGCTAATAAGGTGTTATAATTTGCTCCAAATTGGTTGAAAAAAACTTATTTGCCATAATTGATTTGTTTAAAGGAACAAAATTTTTCCTTTTGTTCTTTATATGGCGTGTAGGGGGATGATTTTCATTAAAAATTCAATTTTTTGAGATTAAAACTTTTCAATTTATTTTCAATTTAGAGAAACATTTTTGAAAAAAAAACTAAAATAAAAAAAATTTGTTTGGTGGCATGAAATTTTTAAAAATAACTCTGGGTTGGGGGGAGTCGATCAAAATCCCGAGGCCAGAAAGGGGAGGGTTCGGCCTTACAAACACCACCTCTGTCTTCTTTTCTTTATCCCCTGAATACACTTCGCTCAGAACGAAAACAACGCCTAGCAAAATAATGAATTAATAAATGAATATACAATTATTCAGAACTGTTTCAGTGAATCATCACAAAATATTGGTTTTGAATGTTTTTAGAAAACAAAACTCAGGCAGTATTACTTTTTTGCAGTCTTTTTAAATTAGAAAAACAACCTTGAAGAAACTTCTTAAGCTTTAAAACAGGATAATTTTGGTATGGTGTGTCAATTATTTTTTGTTTCAGTGATTTTGTTTACCGAAAATTTCTCGTGGGTTGAACTCGGCAAGCTATCACAAGAATTCATCCCGAGTGTAAAGCGAGACCAGATTGTACAAAATCTTCAACTTCAACTCGAACGAAATTACGACTACAATTATAATCGAATCAACTATTTCCCTGTAATTCGTTACGTAGTGGAAGAGCTATCGCCGTTTTTGATAAAGCCGGAGAGCAAAACGACGCTGAATTTCAGCATCATTCTTATTGCAGTGACTATTGTGTTCATGGCATTGTGCAGCTTTGCCGTTTATTGGATTCGGCGAAAAAACAATACAAAGCCTGAAATTCGAGATCACAAAAAAACGCCGCTCGATGAGTCATCGCCGATTGTAAATAACTGATTAAAATTTCCAATCCCCGATTCCGGTGATTGACTTTGAATAAATGATTTCCAATATAAATATAAATGTAAAGAGAGAATGTTATTCTAGTTTTCGGTTCATCAAATTAGGTGGTTGTTCTGATTTTCGAACAATGTGACGAAACGTTTCTGCTCCGGTTGGTTACTATAATCGATCAAGGAGGTTAATCATGGCTAGATTCTTTCAATTGACGGTTATCTTGCGAGATACAGGGTGTTCCAAAACCTATGACACTTTTAAAAAGGCTGTCATTTCTAACTGAATTGACGTGAACACATGAAATTTCAACACGTTATAGACGAGATGAGGAAAATTTATTTAAAGTAAAATTTTTTATTTCAAGAGATGTTGAAACCGTTTCCCGCCATTTTCTTGACATTTGATCATTCGCTTGTGAAATGAGGCTGTAGCAGCTGAAGTCTGATCCTGTGCGATCCCACGACAGAAATTTTTAACGTTTATGATCAGTTCGGCAGTAGACCTGGGGTTTTCGCGATGAATTGCAGCGCAACCTTAACACCAAAACCAGTAGTCCAGGGGATTAAGGTCTGGGCTTTGAGCGGGCTAAGGAATTTAGGAATGACGATTGATAATGCGGTCACCAAAAACAGTGTGTAGAAACTGTAATGCTGGATGGGTTGTATGGTATGTTGCGCCGTGTTGTTAGAACTATGGTCTCCTAATGTTCCACTAGAGGCACACTTGATTTCTGAGATGTTGAGATAAACAACTTGGTTGATCGTTATTGGTCTTCCATTCTCATCTCGGAACCAGAAAGGGCTTATGATTTCGCCTTGAAGAAGGCCAATCTAGCACAATATTTTGCTTTTTCCCTGATATCGAGTTTTTCGAAATTACGAGGGTTGCCACATGCCCAAATCCGATCGTTTTGGCTGTTTGACTCTGGGTCCGAAACCCAACTTTTTTCGTCATTCCAGAGAACCTTCGAGTGAAAGTATCGATCCTGAGATAATAACCACAAGCAAAATGTTTCTCGTATTTCGTAATTTCTTTCTGATTTCTTATGCAGTTTGTTGACTTTGAATGGAACAAACTGTAAGTCTCGCCTCAAAATCCGCCATAAACTGGTTGAGGGGATATCAAATGCCCTTGATGACCCTCGTATGCTTGATTTAGAGCTGTTTTCATAGTGTGGCGCAACTCTCGGTTAATTGTTATTTCGAATCTTTGGTCAACCACCCCTGTTCGTAACCAGTCCCACAGGCCTGTCTTGAAACCTTTGCCATTCACATTAACAAAATCGGTCAAAGTGAACTTGCTTCTTTGCCTTCCCCAAATGGCATATGTTTTCCAAATCGCATATGTTATGGATTCTCAAAATTCCACATCTCATCTATCACCCTACAAAAAATCAGACTCATTAGTCATTTCAATCGCAAATGACAGCCCCTTTTCAAAAGTCTCATAGGTTTTGGAACACCCTGATTATTACATTATTACAAAAAAATTTTCACAAAAATTTATTCTGAGCACAAAAAAACGATGAAGATCCAATTCGACTACGGTCTCAAAGACTTTTAAGTTCAATTCCGGACAAAATTTTTAGGTTAACTATTTATTAGAAATTTTTAAATAATACTCACTGTTTAGCTTTCAACACGTAAAAAATTTCAAGTTGTGGTTATAATTTATGCATTTCGAATTAAGTTTTTCTAAAACATATATTTTTGTTTTAATTGAAATAATTTATCTAGTTTTGCAACTAGGTGTTAAAATTTACTTTTTTTTTATGTCTAACTTCAGATCAATAGAGTCAATTAGCTTGAACTATGTGTATAAACATTTGTGTGGTTATAATTTTCGATTTTCTCTTTCGTTGCGTGCTTAAAACATTTAAATGTTACCACTTGGTACTGCTATTGCTTTATTGCTCACAAACGCTATATGTTGTCTTTAACGTGTGAAGGTGTTTTTTTCTTTAGTAAGGTAATCTTTAAAGGAGGTTATCTCACAAGATCTTGACAGTTAACCTCCCTTGATTGACTTGAATATCGGGTAAACGCAGATTATTGCGTATGTGCAATCAATGCGTAAGCGCAAGTTTAGTTCGTTGTAAAGATTGTTCCAATAATTTTTGTCGCTTTAATGCTTTGTCATATGGGAAAGACCTCACTTTGTACCTTACAGAAGTGTGGTAGAAGTTTTCCAAAAATGTTCGCAAAACATTTTGGTTTTTTTTTGATAAATACATCTGTTTTAAAGCAAACGTGGATCTTAAAGGCAGCTGGAGCACTCAGAGTTTCACCCTGATACAAGCAGTCTTGTTGTTCCGACTTTTGAAGAAAGTATCGGAATTTTTGTGCTCCTTGGTGTTTTTTTTCTTCAGACATATTTTGACTTTTTAACTAGCCAATTTCTTTTTAATTCAAAACGTTTTGTTGGTTGAGCTTCAAATAAAACAGATCTTATACCTCTGATCTTTTTTTGTAAAGTTATGAGGGTTTAAACACTGCTGCCTAGGTCAATTTAAGACAATTACCATGCGATGTATTTCGCGCTTTTAACCCGTAAGCGGATGTTTCATTCGTCTTGGAAATCGTTCCATATTGTCAGAAAAAGCTTAAAAGCTTTGTGGCTGGCAGAGAAAAATATCATTTTACTGGTTATAAGGCATGTGGGATGATGAATTTCACAAAAACTCCAAATTCAAAAATAAATTTTTCTTAATTTTTTTTTTTATTTTTTCATGTTTTTACTGCTCAATAGACCTTTAAAGTCAGTCGTAACCAGTCCCACAGGCCTGTCTTGAAACCTTTGCCATTCACATTAACAAAATCGGTCAAAGTGAACTTGCTTCTTTGCCTTCCCCAAATGGCATATGTTTTCCAAATCGCATATGTTATGGATTCTCAAAATTCCACATCTCATCTATCACCCTACAAAAAATCAGACTCATATGTCATTTCAATCGCAAATGACAGCCCTTTTTCAAAAGTCTCATAGGTTTTGGAGCACCCTGTACATTATTACAAAAAAAATTTCACAAAAATTTATTCTGAGCACAAAAAAAACGATGAAGATCCAATTCGACTACGGTCTCAAAGACTTTTAAGTTCAATTCCGGACAAAAATTTTAGGTTAACTATTTATTAAAAGTTTTTAAATAATACTCACTGTTTAGCTTTCAACACGTAAAAAATTTCAAGTTGTGGTTATAATTTATGCATTTCGAATTCAGTTTTTCAAAAACATATATTTTTGTTTTAATTGAAATAATTTATCTAGTTTTGCAACTAGGTGTTGAAATTTACTTTTTTGTTTTTTATGTCTAACTTCAGATCAATAGAGTCAATTAGCTTGAACTATGTGTATGAACATTTGTGTGGTTATAATTTTCGATTTTCTCTTTCGTTGCTTGCTTAGAACATTTAAATGTTACCACTTGGTACTGGTATTGCTTTATTGCTCACAAACGCTATATGTTGTCTTGAACGTGTGAAGCTGTTTTTTTCTTTAGTAAGGTAATCTTTAAAGGAGGTTATCTCACAAGATCTTGACAGTTAACCTCCCTTGATTGACTTGAATATCGGGTAAACGCAGATTATTGCGTATGTGCAATCAATGCGTAAGCGCAAGTTTAGTTCGTTGTAAAGATTGTTCCAATAATTTTTGTCTCTTTGTCATATGGGAAAGACCTCACTTTGTACCTTACAGAAGTGTGGTAGAAGTTTTCCAAAAATGTTCGCAAAAAGTTTCGGTTTTTTTTTGATAAATACATCTGTTTCAAAGCAAACGTGGATGTTAAAAGCAGCTGGAGCACTCAGAGTTTCGCCCTGATACAAGCAGTCTTGTTGTTCCGACTTTCGAAGAAAGTATCGGAATTTTTGTGCTCCTTGGTGTTTTTTTTCTTCAGACATATTTTGACTTTTTAACTAGCCAATTTCTTTTTAATTCAAAACGTTTTGTTGTTTGAGCTTCAAATAAAACAGATCTTATACCTCTGATCTTTTTTTGTAAAGTTATGAGGGTTTAAATACTGCTGCCTAGGTCAATTTAAGACAATTACCATGCGATGTATTTCGCGCTTTTAACCCGTAATCGGATGTTTCATCCGTCTTGGAAATCGTTCCATATTGTCAGAAAAAGCTTAAAAGCTTTGTGGCTGGCAGAGAAAAATATGATTTTACTGGTTATAAGGCATGTGGGATGATGAATTTTACAAAAACTCCAATTCAAAAAAAAAATTTTTTTAAGTTTTTTTTTTTATTTTTTCATGTTTTTACTGCTCAATAGACCTTTAAAGTCAGTCGAAACTTTCAGGGTTTTGCTTTTCTACGTGCAGTCTTGTAATTCTGAATTTCGTAACAAAGTAACAATCACAGACAATTTTTGAGTTTTTAACTAACCATTTTTGAGGGAATTTTTTTGAATCATTCAAAAAGTATTGTTGAATTGAGCTTAAATATGAAAACATGTTTCACCTGTGATCTTTTTTGGCCAATTAGGGACAATTAACGCGCAATATATTTCGCTCTATTAGGCAGAGGCGGAGATTTAATCCGTCTTAGAAATCGTTCCAAAGTGACTGTAGGACGCTTATTAGCCATAACTGATTTGTTACTGAGGGAAAAATCTATCACTATGAACTTTATATGGCGTGTGGCGGATGATTTTCACGAAAAATATCAAATTAAAAAAATATTTCTGCTTAATTCTTTTAATTTTTTCATGTTTTTACTGCTCCATAGACCTTGAAAGCAGTCGGAACAATCAGGGCTTCGATCTGACGCGAGCAGTCTTGCAGTCTTGTTTCCTTCATACCCTTGTCACTGTGGTAAGCAGTGTTTTTGAGAGATGTTCTATTTAGCAACACAATGCCTTGTTTTCTGCATCACGTTCAAAATTCTGCATCAAAATTCTTAGTCAAAAATAGTCGCAGTGTGGTATACCTAAAACTGGAGATTTCTGGATGAAATTGTCATTCTCATGGCAGCCGATCGAACACACAGTCTAATATTCCCAAATTGAATACCTCGCCAATCAGCTCAGCTGCTGAAAAGTAACGATAATGCTAGAGATGGTCTTTATTTTTCAGAACAGTTTCTACAAAATGTATAGTTTGTTTCTGATGTCAAAATTAGCAGTTTAGATTAATCAAAAATCGTTGAAAAAATTGAGCTGACTTAGCTCCTCTTCATTGAAAAATGTATACCAAAGTTTCGGCCCGGGTGATGAGTACAATTGGCTGAGAAAAAGTTAGACAAAAGTTTTATATGTTGGCTTCGACTGCTGGTATAAAAAGTCGCCGCTACACCGAATCCAATTGACATTTAACAAAGCTAGTTTGAATGGACCTGTGTCTGTGAAAAAGGGTTCAAAAATAAAACACATATATCGCAAAGTTCATTCATTACCAGGCCAAACTGTGCACTGGATGGGCGCACAATTTTGTGCCTGTATGTTCCAGGGTTCCAGAGACAAGTCTTCAGGCATTTTAAAATTTTTGTAGGAACGATCAAAGAAAAAGAAAGAACAAAAGAAGAACAAAGGGAGCGTCCTTGTTGCGAAATCCGCATACACTTCGCAAAACACACAGTTTGGCTTCGTAAAGTTTGAAAACACTGAAGGCAATCACCTACTGTATTTTTAGACAAACCTCCAGGACAGAAAAAAAAATTTTTTATTGGTTCCATTGGGCTCATTTTAACGGAATTATTATAAACTGCCATCATTTATGGCAGCAATGGCTACTAGCTAAACATGCAAGATTTTAAAAATCAAACAGAAGCCAACAGAAAAACTTACCTATTAAAAATCGGAAAAAAATATAGTTCTCTTTGTAGAATTGGGGATTCTACTGTATTACATGCTATAGTAAGCTGAGCGTAAGATTGATTCGTCATTAAGTTAAGCATTTGAGCAAACAAAGGGTAAAGTTCGAAATAGTTCAATCTTCGAAGATATCGTCCCTCCTATGCCAGAAAACAAAATTTGACAAAATCGGCGAACCCCCCCCCCCCCAAAAAAAATCGGAATTAAGAAAGCTAATGTTATGAAACTCAGAGGAGTGATACTAGAGATGATTTGAATTCACTCCCGAAAAAAGACCCCTAGTGAGTGAAAACCCTCCGGTGACTCCTTCCGGTGTTAAAAGCCTTTTCCCGGAAAAAGTGATAGTGGACCTTAGAAATGGTATAACTAGTGAAGTATTAATGGGATATGAATGAAAATTGGTATTTAGGGCCCCCAGGGGATTTTGAACCCAAAAATGGAAGTTTGACCCCGGTTGACCCCTGGGTGCCCTTAAGTTGACCTTTTGGCTTTTTGACCCCAAACATGCATGGAAAACCCCAAAATGAACACCGGAGAGTGGCGTATTTCCCAGCCCAACCCTGAAAACGAGAATGGGTCACCTTGCTAAAAATTGGGGAAAAGCTTATATATTGGGAACTAGAGCAGAAGCTGATAGAGAAATAGTTTTTACATTGCAACCTTGGAGTAGAGGATTTAATTTAAAGTGGACATCGTAAACATTGGGTTCAATTTAGCTTGGCAAATGCGCTATGAATAGAATATCAGTCAGGGTTAAAGAAAAGTAGTCCCAGAGGAAAGTGGTAGTAATAGAGGCATAGCATGAGGTTTTAAGTTTCCTAAATAGTATGAATAGACGAGCAATTTACTTGGCTCTCCGGAGGTGACTTTTGGTTTAGTTTGACCCCTAAAAGATGAACCATGTTACCCTGATAGCTAGCAGGTCGGAATTGTAAAAAAGTACAGGTAGAAACTTTAGATGCTTGGAATGATTTAGCTACCAATGAAAAGGGTCTCCCCCTACCCTTGGAAGGTCAGAACGTTAACGGGATAATTAAAAAAAAGACCTTGGAATAAAGACTGAGTAAACATAGCATGGTTTAGAGATTAGTTGAACTCGAGAGCTGAAATTCACAGAGTTCAAGAACTATTTGATTTGAATCGTATGACATTTGTTTGCTGGGTCAAATTGTGACAGCTACCACACTTCGGGTATCTAATAAGTTTGAAAAGATTGATAAAAGAAACCGAAGTTGGCACGTGGCAGAGTTGACAGGAGGAGGGATATAGTCTTAAAACATGTGCGGACGGGTGATTTAGGCGGATGTCAGGACTGATAGGGAATGGCTTGACTTAACTAAAACTAAGTGTAGAGAAAGATAAGGAATTGGGGGTGACCGGAGAGCCTGTAAGAGACAGAAGAATTATAGCGAGCGAGTCGAATAGTTGGTTCTCAGTTAGTTAGAGAACAGTTTGGGCTACAAGCTAAGGTAGTCGCTTGATTCTCAAAGTAAAGTGAGAACGAGTTGGAAGACTTGTTAACGTGAATGTAGAATAATTAGTGAATGCTAGTTAGGCTACCTAGAGGATACCGGAATCGTTTTTGAACGATTGATTTTGAAAGAAGTTCTCGAGGAGAACGTTAATTAGTAGTGAGGTGTTAATTGAACTGCAGGAGGCAGTTGGTTTAAATAATAGTAATCGCGAACCCCTTCATTTAATTGAATGATTAATTTATGTTTCAGCCATTTATAGGCTACTCTGTATTTGGTTATATTCATTTCTTAATTCATTCTTATTATTTGAATTGTGGTTGCGATCGAATATTGATTGACGGAAGAGCACGAATCACGGGGCGACCAGCACAGTACAGCACAGAACATTCAACCACCAAATCAACCCTTTTAGGATTTTGAACAGTACTGGGAATCGGTTGCCCCGCTGATCTCAGTACCAAAGGGAATATATTGCTGCTGTGTGAAATAGCGAGCAAGACCGGCCTAGAGATATTGTAAATTCCCCCACGTTTACAGTGGCGCTCCAGGGTGGGCGCTATTCTGGATTGTAGCTGCAACGACGATTTTTGCGGGATTACGAAGACAAGAATAACGAACGAACGATCGACGAAACAATTGCGATGGCGATGAACAATCAAGACAGACAGCTGATTGCAGAAGCTGAAATGGCAGCGGCCAATGCTCTCGATCGACAACAGGGAGTGTTCGGATTTGGTACGATACGCCCAGATCGGTTTCCCTCGAGCAGTTATCAGAACTGGCGAGACTGGAGGAAACACTTTACCTGGATAGCAGACGCCAATCGATGGGACGATGAGCAGGCCAGGATGGTGCTGCCGACTTGTCTGACAGGCTGGGCATTCGATGAGTTCACGAGTATGCCAGCTCACTTTCGAGAGGAAGTTGACGGGTTCGAGGAGCCGACGCTAGGCAGAACGCTCGCGGAACTCGATCAGAGGATGATGCCATTTCAGACACAATCAGCTGCGAGGGCTGAATTCAGAAACCTCATGCAAGAGGTAGGCGAGGGCTTGAGAGATTTTGCAAGACGAGTGCGATTCTTGGGTGAAGTTGCAAATACAAACATGGGAGCTCAAGACCGGGACGACATGAACCGCGAACAGTTCACTGATGGATTGTGTGATTTCGAGCTTCAGGAATTGCTTCTGCGAGAACACCTCGAGAATTTCAACCAGGCCGCGGCCCGAGCACGGCCTCTAGATATGGCACGCAAAACAGTCTGGATGAAAATTCAGAGACGGCCTAATCACGTTCGGTCGGTGCACGATGTTCAAGACCTGACGACTGAGGCTGGCGGAGACAGTACGCTGTCTGCCGAGACTCAACAGATACGGACGGAGCTGACGAGATTGCAGACCCACACTGATCAGAGGCACGACCAAATGATTAAGGCTCAGAACAACCTGGCGAAGCAGATTGATGTCCAGAATTCGAGGTATGATGAGGTGAGATTGCAGATGCAGATGCAGGAATCACGCCAGAACAATCTGGCGGCTCAAATGATGGCCCAGATGCAGAAATTAACGACAATGATAGGTAGGTTCGTTGATCCTTGTAAACCCAAGCCAGAGAGACACATCCGACGGGGAGAGAATCAGCAACGCGACTCTGCGAACCCGAGTCAAAACGCAGAGTGGAAACAACCCATGGACCCAGGGTGGTTGTTTTAATTGTGGACAGGTGGGCCACATTGCAAAAGGATGTCCCCATAGAAGCGCGAACCATTTGAACTACCAAGGGCCGGGACAGTAGGCGAGTTCGAAGGAGGATTTGTCCCGGCCCAATTTGAGAAACATCAGGCGGAAAGGCGAACGCAAACTGCAGGAACTCAGTCTTGCGCGCGTTACGATACGAAAGCAAATAATGATGGAGAAGGGCAGAGCGAGAAGATATTGGAGCAAGAACAAGTTCTATCGCTATTGGAGCGACTACCAAGGCTCAGAGAGAGCAACCCAAAGTTGGAAACGAAACAGAATTCGCGGACGCGCATCGAGGGTGTTGGGATCAGTCATGAGGTCAGCGATCCACGCGGAGCAGTCGTTAATGCTTGCGTAGGCGGAACCCATGTTGAGGTGCTGCTTGATACCGGAGATACCACCAACCTCATAAGGACAGATGTTGCGCGGAGAATGGTTGACGCACCGACGATGGAACGCTATGTAGGTCGACTGGAGACAGCAGACGGATAAATAATGGTGGTCGACGGAGTTGAATTGTCAGAACTCGCTTCAAGTTGGGCGACATTGCCGAAGAAATCGAAGCGCTTGTGGTCCCGAAACTGAAAGCCGAGGTGGTCCTAGGACTACGGTCGAGGAAAGAGTATCAGTGCTCTTTGGTGTTCAGTCGCGGAGAATTTTCTTGTGGACGGGGACGAGAGAAGGTTCAATGGTACCCATACGGCACTTGACTCATGGGCCTTCTCCGGAATGGATGCCCTCTCTGCCACATGAACCGGGCTGACAGATTGAAGGAATCATATTCCAAGATCAGACATTCGGAAGAGGTTGATTGCGAAAATAACAGCAGCAGTGGAGTCTCCCGACAAAATCTTGGAAGGGTGGCCGAAGAGTTATGACGATCACAGCATAAATGTGTTTCAAGAAACGAAAGTGGAGGAATACGAAATAAACTGGTGCCCAAAGCCTGTTTCATTAGATGAAGCTTTGAGACGAGCTCGTGGAGGAGACCGAACAGTGAGAGTTGCAGTGGTTCCAGAGACAGAGGTGGACGAAGTAGTCGACAGCGACGCCATTCGATGGGAACAAACGAACGAAGAGATTGCGACAATGCAGGAAGAAGACGAAGCGATTGCGCAAGTATTCTACTGGGCATGAACAGCAGACGAGATGAGCGATATGCCTTCATTGGGAACAAAACTTATTCCGAAGGAGCAGGCCATACAGTATGGACCTGAAACACTGGCCTACTGGTCAAGATGGGATGAGTTGAGTATTCGGGGAGGAATACTTTCCAAGAAATGGTTCCAGAGAGATGGGTCAAAGCCGACACTTTTGACGGTTGTTCCAGCAGCAGGGCGAAAGGAAATCCTCGGACAGTTTGATTCAATGGAGCCCAGTGGAGGACAGCTTGCAACCGAAAAGATGTTGGCGAAGATACGACGACGATATTCGTGGCCGACGATGAGGATGAATGTCGAAAGAAAAGTGAAGTGGTGCTTAAGCCAAGCAGCACAGAGTGCCAGTGAGAAAAGGAAGCGAGCTGCGGTTCAGACCCCATTTGATCCCGGAATTAGATTCAGCACGTTGGCAGTGGACATATTGGGTCCAATGACGATGGCGACATGGACAAGAGCGAAGCATGTATTGGTTATGACGGACATGTTCACGATGTATGCGATTGCAGTCCCTCTTGCATCAATAGATGCATCAGACGTGGCTCAAGCCATTGTAGAACATTGGGTACTGAAGTTGGAACTCCCAATGCTTTGCGTACGGACCAGGTTATAGTCTTTGGCAGTAAACTGATCAAGGAGATGTGCCGGTTCTTGGGAATTGATGTAACTCCGACTTTGCCATACAAACCCGAAGGTAGAGAGCTGACAGGGCGATATAACGATAAGATGATGAATTCGATTTCAAAGTACTGTGCGGAGAACCCAATGACGTGGGATACGATGTTGCCGTATTTGAGTTTTGTGTACAACACGACTATTCATCGGACGACGGGAGCGACGCCATTCAGTCCTGTTCATGGTCAGGAATGCCAGTACCCCATTGACCTGTTCTACGCGAAACCTCACGACGAAGTGCTGACGAAAGATGGTTTTGCAGAGGAACTAGATGAGCTCTTCCGAGATGCTCATAGCAGTACCAGAGAAATCCTTGGGACGGATCAACGACGACAGGAGGATCAGTACTGGAAGAAAATTCATGGAGAACCATACGCAGCTGGAGATAAAGTCTGGGCGTGGGCGAAGAAATATTCAAGTCGAGGAAGCACTTTGATCCATGGGAAGGACCTTATGTTGTACTGGCGAGAATATCTGATGTGAACTACAAGATGGCAAAGGAGTCAACTCCTAGCAAAGTCAAGTTCTTGCACTTCAACATGCTGAAGCGATTCAAAGATGAGACGACACAGTTAGATGAGGCTACTAGCAGCAAGCGACCGACACCCTATCGGTCGGTTAACTTCTTCGATGACCCGGAGATGTATAATGAAGATGAGTTGTTAAGGGCGAACAACGGGGAGGGTTTTAGTCATGACCCAGGCCCACGAGATGTACCAGTGAGATTGTGGCCTGTGAGAAATCGAGCAGTCGATCCACAATTTAATCCGATCGGAAGAAATGTGCGAATTCGGGCGATGCCCGAACACTTTGCTGATCCAGCACGAATGATAAGAGAAGTGGCTAGGAGGGAAAAAGAGGCATACGATACGACGGAGCTGGAGGCCAGAAGGGAAAAAGAGCCCGCGAATATCCCAAGAGAAGCTGAAGAAAGACCTCCGGTTGAGCCGGTGATGGTTGAACCTGTGATGGAAAGGCAGACTACAGATGTGGGTAGACCAGTTTGAGTAAGAAGGCCTCCTTTAGGTTTGGAATCGATGAATTTGTGAGTTGAAACTAGTTTTTCGGAAACTTTTTCGCTAGCCCATTGGTGCTTGTTTAATATCTTAGTACGATCCCACCTCAGTATTGCTGAACATTGCGTTACTGTTGAACATTAGGTACTTTTTAAAACATGAGGTTAGGTCGCACTGCAAGGAGTAAGTTTATTAGCAGTTTAGCCCCTAAATAGGATTTCTGTAACCTATAGTGCTTTCTTGTCGAAAATGTTTTACCAAAATGCGGACTGACTGAAGGGACCGCAATTTTGCTTAAGGAATTGTAACTCGGAAATTAGGAAAAAATATGATAGGATTAGGCTTAGAGAAGGTTTATCTAGTTTGGTAGAAAGACGGTCGGGAGAATAATAGAATAGAAGGTAAGACTGTAGAATTGGTGATTCTACTGTATTACATGCTATAGTAACCTGAGCGTAAGATTGATTCGTCATTAAAATAGGCAGTAGAGCAAATAAAGGGTAAAGTTCGAAATAGTTTAATCTTCGAAGATATTGTCCCTCCTATGCCAGAAAACAAAATTTCACAAAATCGGCGAACCCCCCAAATCAAAACTAAGAATGCTAATGTTATGAAGAAAGCTAGAGATGATTTGACCGGTCATACAAAAAAACGGGACCCCTAAAAACCTCAGTGGGCAAGTGATAACGGTCCCCGGAAGTGTAAATGGCCCTATCAGAACTCGGAAACTAGCGGCGGTTTTGGGCTCAAATTTTAGTATGTTGTAGGCCTAGTTAAGGGAAGCTTAAGTTTGGAACCCCAGACCCCTATGACCCTCACTTCCGGTTTTATGCCCTGCGTAAACAAACCCACCCGTAACTTCCGGAAGTCGTTTCTCGGTCTCCAATGATCGGAGGGAGATGAAACTTGGAGGGATGATAGGTAATGGCAAGATACATCTTGTATTATAAATTGAACCAAATCCGGCGGCTGGGCCGGAAGCTATTAGCACTTGGAAAAACACCCTCTTAGACCGGAAATAGGCAATTTACGCGAAATAATGAGCAAGGGCATACCGATTTTATGGTGGGATCAGATACTATAACTCACTCCCAAAAAAATCACTAGTGAGTGAAAACCCTCCGGTGACTCTTTTCGGTGTTAATGGCCTTTTCCCGGGAAAATTGATAATGGACCTTAGAAATGGTATATTTTGTGAAGTAATAATGGAATATGAATGAAACTTGGTAGTTAGGACCCCCATGGGACTTTGAACCCGAATATGAAAGTTTGACCCCGGTTGACCCCTGGGTGACCTTATGTTGACCTTTCGGCTTTTTGACCCCAAACTTGCATGGAAAACCCCAAGATTAACACCGGAGAGTGGCGTATTCCCCAACCCAACCCCTGGAAACGAGAATGAGTCACCTTGCTTAAAATTGGGTAAAACCTTTTAAGTTGGGAACTAGAGCATTAGCTGATAGAGATATAGCTTTTACATTGCAACCTTGGATTAGAGGATTTAATTTACAGTTGACTTGGTACACATTGGGTTCAATTTAGATTGGCGAGTGCGCTATTAATAGAATATCAATCAGGGTTAAAGAAAAGTAGTCCCAGGGGAAATTGGTAGTATTAGAGGCATAGCATGAGGGTTACAATTCCTGATTAGTATGAATGGACGGGAAATTTACTTGGCTCTCCGGAGGTGACTTTTTGGTTTAATTTGACCGCTAAAAGACGAACTACGTTACCCTGATAGCTAGCAGGTCGGAATTGGAAAAGAGTACAGGTAAAAACTTTAGATGCTTGGAATGATTTAGCTACCAATGGAAAGGGTCTCCCCATACCATTGGAAGGTCGGAACGTTAACGGGATAATTAAAACAAAGACCTTGGAAATAAAGACTGAGTAAACATAGCATGGTTTAGAGGTTAGTTGAACTCGAGAGCTGAAGTTCACAGAGTTCAAGAACTAGTTGATTAGAATCGTATGACATTTGTTTGCTTGGTCAAATTGTGACAGCTTCCGAATTTCGGGTATCTAATAAGTGTGAAAAGATTGATAAAAGAAACCCAAGTTGGCACTTGTCAGAGTTGACAGGAGGATGTATACATTCTTAAAGCATGTGCGGACGGGTGATTTAGGCGGATGTCAGGACTGCTAGGGAATGGCTTGACTTAACTAAAACTAAGTGTAGAAAAAGGTAAGGAATTGGAGGGTACCGGAGAGCCTGTAAGAGTCTGAAGAATTATTGCGATAGAATCGAATAGTTGGTTCTCAGTTAGTTGGAGAACAATTTGAGCTACAAGCTAAGGTAGTCGCTTGATTCTCAAAGTAAAGTGAGAACGAGTTGGAAGACTTGTTAATGTGAATGTAGATTAGTTAGTGAATGCTAGTTAGGCTACCTAGAGGATACCGGAATCGTTGTTGAACGATTGATATTGAAAGAAGTTCTCGAGGAGAACCTTAATTAGTAGTGAGGTGTTAATTGAACTGCAGGATGCAGTTGGTTTAAATAATAATAATCGCGAACCCCTTCATTTAATTGAATGATTAATTTATGTTTCAGCCATTTATAGGCTACTCTGTATTTGGTTATATTCATTTCTTAATTCATTCTTTTTATTGGAATTGTTGTTGCGATCGATTATTGATTGACGGGTGAGATACAGGCGGAAGAGCACGAATTACGGTGCGAGCAGCAAAGTACAGTACAGATCAGCCAACTACCAAATCAACCCTTTTGGTGATGTAAACAGTACTGGGAATCGGTTGCCCCGCTGACCTCAGTACCAAAGGGAACATATTGCGGCGGTGTGAAATAGCGAGCAAGACCGGCCTAGAGATATTGTGAATTTCCCCACGTTTACACTCTTTAACAACTTTTTTAAAAGTTTTTTCCCATTGCCCTTTGAGGTACACAATTGCCCTTTTATCCACTTTAGGTATCGCTTAGGACAATCAATTTTGTCGTGAACCCAGCTTGTTCATTGCGAATTGGTTATGAAACATATCTAGCTTGGGTCGAGCACGGTGGAAACATAACGTGCTTCAGTCGAGCATGGTCGAGCTTATTCTTTTTGGCCTAGCACGGTCGAAACATATCTTGCTTGAGTAGAGAACGTTCGAGCACTAATGTTTCTATTGAGCACGGTCGAAACAGAGCGAATATCGTTCGAGACGGTCGAAACATACCATTCGAAACATACCAAGACTTGACTGATCCTATTGAGGTCAATGGATTTATCTGGCTGGCTCAGCGTTGTCTAGTTTCAACCTTTACTGTTCCGATTTTCTTAATTTTGCGCTAATACATTTTCCTGATTTGCTCTGTGACACCAATCCGGAGTCGTAAATCTTACTTTTTGCCTCCCTGGTTGTCAAAACATAAACACAAAAGTTCTCTTAATTGTTAGCATTTGCTTCGTAACACTAACTTTTGTGGAACATTTATAAAAATGTTATTAAGAGTAGTTTGAGAGTCACAAGTACCCAGCAAAAGCTTCTAAACTGGATCGAAATTTTAGATAGATAATCTAGTTTTCTCTGTTTTCCGCACTGAAACTTTTTATTTCTAACCTTACGTTAGAAATAAACAATTTCTAACAAGAATAAACTGAAAATGGTTCACTGCTCAAAATAAACATGCTCCGGGGTATACAAAATAGCCGTAGCAGCACAATGCAAATTAACACTTGTTATAACAAGCGTTACTTTGCAATACATTGCTAAAACTATTTGTATAAATAAGGTCAAGTTCCTTAGTGGATAATGCATGCGGGTGGCCACCGGGAGGTTAGGGCATCGAGCCCCCCCCCCCCCCCCAGGAGTTCGAGAATATCCTAGATTTAGCTAAATTCTTATCAAAAATAAGATTAGAAAAAAGAACTTTAGGAAAACTCAAGGTTTATTTAAACGAAAATCTGACGAGACATTTAGATTAGAAGCTAAGTATTTCTCGTCAGAATTGTCATTTTTTTTGTTACGTGAGAGTCCTAGAGCTCAAAATTAAGTATAATTACATTTGCTTACCTTTTCTACCCAACTGTTTTGAAATTTCTCAAAAATCAGCCATTTCATAGATCAATACTAAATACTCAGCACTGACCATCGATGATGCAGTTAATTACAAGGCCAAGCTGTACATTGGAAAGGCACACAATTTTTCTTCTGTAATTTTATGGATTCCAGAGACAATTCTTTAATTATGGTAAAATTTTGTCGGAACAATCCAAGAAAACAAAAAAAGAAGATTTATGTTGACTTGTACAGAGTATCATGTAGATCGGGAGTCTACTCTAGCAGTACTTATTGCGAGGCCGATCCCGAACCACGTTTCCCATTTGCTAAAAAAATATCTAATAGTGTGATTGAAGGCATATAATCAAAAGTTACTCCTGAAAACCTTTTCTAGATTCTTGTAAATTTAGCTCTAGATAAGAGCTGAAATAACATTTTTTTTTTTAATTCACGAGATAATTTTCTTTGCGTTTTATCGAATTAAACATCTTATCACACAATCACCATCACCTCAAGTTATCTAAATTATTTGAGATAGTCTTTCATTGTCTATTTCATTTTGATAATTCAGCGCACAAATTTGTTTTGCCTGTGGCTCATAACAAAGCTGAAAACTTTGGTCGAAACACTTCGCTGAACTTGGTCGCTAAAAGTCAAAACATAGACTAATTAAATACCACATGACAATCAAACAACCAAGAAAATCTCGATAAGCCAATTGATAAAAGAATGCCTCCACCTCCTCAATGCATTCAAATTTTCTTCAATTTGTTTCAGTAGTAATTTTTTTAAGTTAAGGACGGATATTTTAGCTAAACACTGCCAAATAACAGGTGTACTTATTGCTAAATCATAGGAAAAAAAGTAATCATTGTCATCGAATCTGGGTTGCATTGATATCAAATTGTGAGTAGTTTTTTTGTCAGATAATTGGAGTTATTTTTGCCGCAAGTAATGAAACGTTTTTTTTTTGGTTTCCTCACAAAGCGGGACTTAAACGAAGGCGGCTCAATATGCTTATACAGCTTAATTCTCCTGAAAAAAAGTTTGTTTCATTAAATTGGAAGATTCAATTGCTAACTTGTCTACATTATAAGAAACAAGCTTGGTTGTTACTTAACGAAAAAGTATCTAAGTCGTCAATGGCAACTTCACTCGTATGAAAATTGATTCAAAAGTTGTCAGCTGATTCAAAGGGTTAGAGCTCGCAATCGATGGAATTTTTTTTAGAAAACACTTTTTCTGTAAACATAGCAATCGTGAACATGTAAAATTGCATTCAATCCATGTAAAAAGTTCACAATCTTCATAAGTCATTATCGAGCACTGTTGGTATTCACTCCGTGTTCACGCAATGCATTCAATGCACTCAAGTTCATTCATTGTACTAAATGTGTCCAACTGAAATTGAATTAAGCTCAAGGACGTAGAAATAAAATTAGTAGAATTTACGCAGAATTTATCGGTGTATTAGTCAAACGCCTTTTCTTACACAGATTTGATCAAAATTTAAGATCTTCTTAATAAAGTAATTTTTAACTTAATTCAAAAATTTTGCAAAAACAAACAAAAATAGCTTGCTTCATAATCAGGTTTATACAATTTTTTTTGCTATGTGCTTGTCAACAGAAAGATATAGTTTTTGCTGAAAAAACTTAATAGTCTGAGTAAATTAAAACAATTACGAGCTTTTCTCGAGAAAGTCAATAGTTCGTTTTCTTCTTTTCGTGAAAAAACTCATTTTAAACACAAACAGTTTTCACATTTTAATTTTATCACATTAAGAGTATCAATACTGGCAGCAGATTTTCAGAAAAATTCAATGAGAGCAAGTGAACACATAATAAATTTTCTTCAAAAACTTCATGTTGAGACATACAAAAAATATTTGCTATTAAAGGTTCAATAATTTTGAAAGAATTTTTCCTGGACCGTTTTTTGGTTAAAAAACCCAAATCGAAAAAACGGATGAGTAATTTTTTGTCATATTCAACTAAAAGTCTAAACAATAAAATCCATTTTTAAAACTAGAAGTAGCTCGCATTTTTGTGCTTATCACACTTTTGCCGTTCGATGGTGAAGTTTGCCTTCTTTTGAAAAGTAGTGGTGGTTTCTGTGATCCGCGGAGGACCTATGAAAAGCTTTGCAGCCTGTTTAAGCATAGGCCGTTTCTGTTATTTCTCCACAATTCGGTCTGAGTTTTTGTTGAGCGAAGCTCTTTTTAACGACCATTGTCTTTTTTTTGCGTGTTGCACTTTTACATGATACCACTATTGCTGCCGAAGTCGGTCAGACTGTAGTAGACCTGAAACTGGAGGCCAAGTGAGAGCTTGTCCTCACACACTATCATTGCCATTGCAAGAGGTCGATTTTACTATCCGACACACGAAGTGAACGCATTACCCTTATGCTAAGTGCCTCACTATGCTGAGTACTTGGAAAAAAAACAGCAAAAATTATGGAAAAAAATCACTACTTTTTTAATTGTCTTCTTTACGTTCATTGGAACTTAAAAACTGTCTTACAACTTCTATGACATTAGTTTCGGATTTTTCATTTTTCTCTTGCTTCAATAACTTGTGTCAACTTTCATTTCAACAGATGAGTCCAATTTGCCATCAAAACAAACAGCACCGGTACTGGTATGATCTTGACTGCCCTGCTCACATCGTCAAAGCGTGCCCTAGCTCTGAAACATCACAATCAGTATAATCTCGTTTGACAATCACGATTATCATGACAATTCTTATCGGTCATAAGACTAGTTAAAATCATTATCGTTTCTGCAAACCTGAAATCAGCTGTCAAAGTCTACTAAGCAAGTCCAATTTAGTTTTCCTAAACATATCTTTACACTGAGAAATTTTTTGAGATGAGAACTTTGTTGCGAGCCATGGTCATTTGTTTACGTCTAGAATTTGTGAGGTACCACTATTGCAACTGAAACCGGTGAGCATGCCCTAGGGGATTAAGGAAGGTTATCTTGCAAGATCTTGCGAGAATCTTGAAAGACAACCTCCTTTAAAGATAACCTTAATTCTAGCAAGATATATAAAGACATGATTTTTTTGTTAAAAAAAACGTACACAAGAAGACTAGTGTAATTTTTTTTACTAGTAAATACTTTACCAGTAGCAAGTAGAAAAATTTAAATAATTGGACAAATCAACATCAACAAGAAATATATGACCTCATAATATACTGAACATAATTTTTAATCGGATTTATGTGAACACAACATTCAAAATATCTCAAGCTAACGAATCTTGACTTTATTCGTTAAAGTTTTGACAAAAAAATAAAATAATGAAATATAACTACTAAAGTTGCAAAACTAGATGTATTACGAGGTCAAACTTTGCACTGGATAGGCGCACAATTTTGTGTCTGCATGTTCCTGGATTCCATAGACAAATCTTTAAATATGTTAAAATTTTGTCGGAACGATCAAAGAAAAAGAAAGAACAAAAAAGAACAAAGCCAGGGTCCTTGTTGCGGAATCCGCTTTCAGGTCTAAGATTGCACAGTTCGACCTCGTAGTGTGAAAAATTTCATTGATGTCAAAAAATACGTTTCTGAAAATTCTAATTTGAAATGAAAAAATTCAGAAACCAGAAACTATTCACACGACTAGCGAAGACACAAGCGCGCTCAAAACCCAGCACATCGAGATATGATTATTTTGATGGTCACTGAGGTAGTTTTCCTCCCTCATATGAACATTACCGGCACTGACAAAAATGGACTAGGATCGATTTTAGTATGAAAAAAGTATGTTGATTACATTTAGATCGATTTTAATATGAAAAAATACTTTGATTAAATTTAGATCGGTTTTAGTATGAAAAACGTACGAAGAATAAATAGAAAAAAGATGAAGATTGATTTGGATCGATTTAAAATTGATTCAAATTGATCTTAAATCCCAGCTAAAAAAAAAATCCAAATCAATTTTAAATCAATTGAAATGCATTTTTTTTCAGTCTGAATTTGTTTTTATTTTTAAGGGGATTGAAACGGATTTAAATTCATTTAAGTCAATTTTTTTTATTCAAGATTTATCAGTTTCAAATTTTTAATGCATTTATTCATTGACTATCTTTTTTCATTTTACATCCATAGCGTATTGTAGCATAAAAAAGACCAAACGAAAAGACCAAAATATCGATAAAATTCTAAAATTCTTTTGCATATTTTGAGTTCAAAAACTGATTTACATCATTGATCCTTTTCTTGATTCGTTTTATAAGCTTTGCCTGAAATCTGATTTATCTTCAAAACTTTCTATGATTTAATTACATAATAATGAAATCAAATTTAAATTTTTTCTGACCCTTTTCTTGTTTGTTACATAGGATTTACAATAACTTTCTATAATTACATTGCCTATTCTCGAGCTTAAAATCTGATTTATGTGGATCATTTTATTAAATTCGATAACATCTGGCACGAGCGTTTATATTTAAAAAATCGAGAATAAAAAATTCCAACAATTTTTTAAAGTGTGTTTTTTTCGCCTTGATAGCAAAAAAAATGATTTTAGTGGGTCTGAAAATCCATGCAAATCAATTTAAATTGATTTTTTAGACACTTGAATCGATTTAAAATTTTCAAAAAGATCGATTTAAATTGATTTACAATGGATTTAATTGAGTTTTGGATGGATTTTAGTGAGTCGGAACAACCATCCAAATCGGTTTAAATCGATTTTTTTTAGAAATTTAAATCGATTTAAAATTTTCAAAAAAATTGATTTAAATCAATTTAAAATCCATACAAGTTCGTAAAATGTACATGGTTAATCGATTTGGATCGATTTCAAATCGGTTTAAAATCATTTTAAACCAATCCCAAACCATTTTTGTCACTGCGAGTAAGGTCAATTTTTTGCAATCTATTCTAAGCTCTCATCCTCAGTAGAATCTCAAAAAATATATTGAACAAAGTTGAAAAACTTAAATGTAAACTTTGCTCAATCTCTTCATTGTTCTATATCTACAAAAAAATGAAAAATCAAAGTATCTATGAACACTTTAAAAAATTGGTTAACCTAGTTTTTTCCCCCAGCTTAAAAACGGATTTTTTGTGATCGTAGTCAAATTGGAGCTCAGTTTTTTTTTGGAGCTCAGATTAAGATTTTGCGAAAATATAATAGTTGGTTATCTTGCAAGATAACCTCACTCTTGTAAAATCTTGCAAGATCTTAAAACATAACCACCGTTTTGCAAGATCTTGCAAGATAACCCTCTTTGATTGACTAGGGTGTGGTAGACATAAATCTAAGTGTTCAGCGGATCAAACACGCGTTATAAGGATCTCAAGGTGAACACTTCATCACTATAAAATACCTTTTAAAAGAAAAACTGATTGGTGTTTTAAATAGGAATTCTATGAATTGAATTGATCAAAGACTGATTTTTGAAGACTAAAGGAGCGGGTTTTAATGTTGCTGAAGTTGCTTTAAACTAGTTGACCACAAATATTGTAGCCAACAATCTAACAAAAACTACGAATTTAGCAAAAAAATAATCTAAATTTTACTCTTTCAACTCTGTAGACCAAAAACTTATTCGCACTCCATTTTCAAAAAAAGGCACTCAGGCTCATAATAAATTAACCGCTGGCAAAGTACAAAAGCAAGGGCGGATTTGGGGGGGGGGGGGGGGCGAGGGGACGGAGGCCTCTTGCTCCCCCTCAGGGATTCGAACCCCGCACCAATCAAAGGTACCTCCCTTCGGTATTTAATGACATCCCTTTTCGTCCGACCAACCCAAATTTTTTCTACTGCGCTAATGTAAACTATTTTTGAAGGAGAGCGCGCGCCAAAAAAAAACGCCATTCCCAGTATTTTTGACCAGTATTTCCAAAATTTTGCAATACCTTCTTCTAATCATTAGAAGGTCTTTGTAGTTCTTTGAGAGCGCTGTCCGGATAGCAGTTTCGTCCGCCCTCTGACCCATCGATAAAATCCTATATCCTCCGCTGTACCTGGGCCAAGTGCAATGCATTTATTGATATTTTTTTATATTAAATTGCTTTTTCCTTAATTGACTAATACGGACATATTTTATCCGAAAAGATGGATAGATTCGTATTTTGATTTAATACCATTTTTCCTGAAAATTGTTTTCTTCATGTAAAAAATATATACTCTTTTTCTTAAAATAGCTTGTTCGTCTTCGGATGTAAAACCATTTTGTAACGATAGTTTAGTGTTCATTTAAGGACAAAACATACTATAACAAAACTTCTATGAAAAAAATGTCCAATGTCCAAAAATGATCATTCGTACAACAACCCGCACCCCCTTCCTCAAATCGACTTACATGGAAAAAATACCGGTTTTTCAAATACTGATTTCAAGGGCAAAATAAATTGATCTAAATCAAACGATGACAAAATTATTTTATACTGTTAACAAGATGAAACAACTATTGGCATAAAAGTACTTTTCCAACATTTTTTTAGCGCGCATGTTTGAATTGAAACCTTTACACAGAATTGTTTTCAAAATAAATACCTTGTTGTGGAGTATAATCTACATTAGTTCACTTAACGGGGAGGGTGTTTCGCCTCTACATTAGTTCACTTAACGGGGAGGGTGTTTCGCAGTTAATCCAAATGACACGATCAAAGATTTCATGTACCATATACGCTTGTGCCATGAAATTCCATGCTAAATTAAACAATATTTCAAGGTACGAACGAAGGATATGATCAAAAATAATTAGAAGTAAGAACCCGGGTTGAAGTTGCTGTTCCATTTTTTTTACATCCATGCATCATTCATATTCAAGTGGCAGTTCAACGATGTTCATCTTTGTTTAATCTATGAAACATGGATGCAAAACACATAAAAGTTTCTTCGTTGAATCATGACTGAAACATGGATGCCAACGCTAGGGTTAATCTTTTAAACATGGATAGAAATTTTTTTGATATTGCACCCATAAGTCCTCGCTCAAACATGGTTGTCTTTTTAATGATTGGTCCATAAAAATGGATGCAAAATACATTGATCTATCACCCCTGTTTTATACCTGGGCATCATTGAGATCTGCTGAACGTCTCTGAATCATTTATTTTTAAACCATTCAAGCGATATACTTACACTTAGTAAACTGGGAAAAAGTTTTATCGGTAAAGTATCCAAAAGAGTTTTAAACTTGGATTCTAAACCAAAAAGAGTAACATTTTAAAAAAAAACAAACCTCAATTGCAACAGCAGAAAATCAATAAAAGGAGCCAGAGAAAGACGCAAAAAAACTTAAATACATGCAGAATCAGAGCTCGCAAACTGATTTACGCACGGGATGAAAGTTTTTGACTCTAGACCTCGATTTTGGATTTTCGACATCGGTTTTTGAACTCAACTTCTTGTTTTCAAAAATAGTTCGAAAAAATTCAAACAAGGATTTGACATGGAAGTTTTACCTAATTACAGCAAGGTATCGAAATTAGCAAAAAATAGATCTCACCTCGATGTTTCATTAAGTTCACATCATTGTTTTTGTGTTAAGTAATAGAAAAACAATGAACATACATGTAGAAAAAACATAGCTAATCTATGTATTAACTATGTTTTTTTTTTCAGGAGTGGTACATTCCTGAAACAAGTCAAAATAATGCAATAAGGAAGATACACTTTTAAATTGCAATGCAACTTCAACCCGGGCAAGGAGTTAGAAAGCCCCAATTAGGGTCGCGCTTTTTTTTGAAAATCAAGAATCTTTTATGATTGGCTTTCTTCAACAAATAAATCCCAGAAAGTTGAATCTATATTTGAAAACAGGGGAAAACATTTTGAAAAGCCTTTTTCAAATTGTGATCAAAGGACTGAGAAGGATTTGAGCCAGAAATCATTGTTTTTTAATAAAAAAAATTATGTTTCTTTGAATTGGCTGCGTGGTAAAATGCCTTTACAACAAAAAAAATCAAACCGTTTTCTTAAAGTTTTCATTTTGTTTTCGCTATTCGAAAAAAAATCGGCCATATTGCAAGCAAATGACTTAGTAGGTATGAAACTAAAAGTTTTCAGACAAGCCGTTCCTTTTCATGTTTTTTGAACAAATGGCTAATCACTGACGACTTAACAGCAGCATCAACCACAATTGTTAAGGGTAATCTGTACAATTTTGAAACACAATTTCTCTCCGAAAACTAAAAATTAGGAACTTAGGTAAACTCAAGATTTTTACATTAAAACACCATTACAAATCCAAACTGTGTTTTTTGCGATATTTATGCGGATTCCGAAACAGGGACGCTGCCTTTGTTCCTTATTGTTCTTTCTTTTTTTTAGATTGTTCCGACGAAACTTTAAGAAATTTAAAGATTTGTCTATGGAATCCAGTAACATACGGACACAACATGAGAAAAAAACTAAATATATTCAGCATAACTTACAAAATTGTAATTACTACATTCCCCTATAAAAAGTACGAACGGCAGTCCCGGTTTGAAGTCCATTTACTGAAAAGGCTTATCATATAATTCCATACAACAAAAATCATTTTCATCAAGTATATAGAGAAAAAGCCTGTCATACAATTTTCATACACTTTCGAGAAACAATAGAGAACTAAAACCAAGCATTTTCTGCGACTATTTGAGACCAGTTGAACAGGCTGGTAACAAGAAAAAAAACTGAGTTATGGTTTTTTTTAAAAAAAGCTTAGCATACAATTTAAATCTAAATGAAAATTGTACGACAAGCATTTTTGCCAAAAGGGATAAATTTTTCGAAAGTTTTTTTAAACCAGTTTTTGTAAATTTCAAAGGAATTGGTAGCGTTTTTTTCGAAGGACGAGAACAAAATGCAAAGATAAATCCGTTCAAATCCAAGCAAAGGAGAAGCAATCAAGAACAAAAAAATTGAGTTTTAAGCGTTTAAAGGGATTGCAGATAGGTAATAAAGCCCTAAAATTTTTGTAATTTAATCGTTTTTTTCATCGAAAAAAAAACAAAAACTAAACAAAAAATTTTTTTTTTCTTTTGAGCTCACAAAATTTACATTTTACAACTCCATACTCAAATAAGATAACTGTGATTTTTCACTGTGAAAAACTATGCTTGATATGAAGTGAGAGAAACCGAGAGAGGGTATTATTTCAAATTTTTCAATCTTTATTTAATTTCTACCAATTTTTAAAACTATCAGAAACTTTCTCCGAATTTCACAAAATTCACATTGGTCAGCGTTATCAAAGCCGTCTAACCCATCGATTTCTCATTTGAGCAATGTTTGTCTTTTGGGTGTCGTGGCAAAAACCAAAAACAAAGGAAACAAAAAAAATATATTTTTTTTTCAGTTAAAAATAGCTGGTTAAAAAGTCGAGGGAGAAAAAAATCAAGCCAAGCAGATATATTCCGTCACTTTTTTCAAAAAAAAACAGTATGAATTGTACTAGGGCTTAAAAAACGGTGAAATAATGCGTTAAAAGCAACAATTTAGGATCAAAAAGGGAAGAGTTCAATTTGGGGGGCTTCATTTGGTCTGAAAACTTGCTTCAAACAATGTTTTGCCGTTATTACCAAAAAGTACTGCAAATTTTTGACTGCTTCTTTGGTAATCGGGAGAATAATAAGAAGCATAAATTTTGATGCTTGTTAAATTCCTAAACTCAGGGATTGTGAAAATATCAAACTTACAAAAAAAAACAATTTTTCAAATTCCTGACTCTTCGCAGTATTTGCGTTAGTTATGGAGTTGTGAAAACCAAGTTTTTTTTCTGAAAAACTGATATTTTATGGAATCGGAAAACAATAACAGAAATTCATTATGATATATACTACATTCCTTTACGCTGCGCGGATAATCAAGTAAACAATTTCAATTTAAAAAAGTTTTTTTTTTCGGTTTTCTAGCTCGCTCAAAGGTTGGCTTCAGTTTTTTTGTGCTCTGGCCCTGTTCTTAATTTCAAAGACACTTGCTTTGTTCATCTCACGCTGTTTATAGCTACAGGTCTCAAATTGAAGCGTTTACAAACCTCAATACATTGTGCTAGTTTCGATATAGTTCTCTAGTGTCGATAGTTTTCATCGATAAGTTCTTCAAATTGCCCCCTAATTTCTTGTTTTCATAAAATTCTTGTGCAATTGAGGCAGTAACCTTTCATAAAATTTCTCTGGTTCATATCCGAGGCTCGTACTTTTTGCAGCTTTGAATTCATCGCAATGCTCAACTTTTACAAAAATAGTTCGTTCTTTACCATTTTGTTTTTTTTTCCATGAATTACTTTGTGTAAAAATTTACTGTCTGGATAACGTTGAAACTCCCGTGTTTGTTTGAGCTTGAAATAGGTTTTTGAAAGAAAAACACGATCAAATATATTGTGTCCCTCACTTTCCAAGTTCAGACATGTTTCAGACATATAATGATTTTTTGAACTACCTTAAATATTTATCTGAAAACCCAATAGAAAAATAGATACTTGTTTTTTTTAAATAATTTATTAATTTTTTTCTATACCGGAGCAAAACGAATCGTCGTATTCTTTTCAAAATTAGATTTCTAAGCCTGCCAATTTTATAAAAAGATAACCAATAAAGATTTTTATAATTGTGTTCATTTAATAAAAAATCTTTTTGTTATGATTAAACTTTGTAGAGTGAAATAAATATCACTGTCATCGAGTGGAAATCAGTTTTTGAGAGGAACAATGATTTTTTTATCGGCACAAAATCGATTTATCATTTCAAATGTTTTGCTTACCATTGTATTTCTTAGGACGAAATTTGATGAAAACCAGTTATCGTCGATTATTATATAACAACCTTGGTAAACTTTTTCTTGAAGATTTAGGATTGCGATAAAATTGAAGTTAAACGCCAACAACAAGCATACCTTGTAAAGATAATTAAAAGAATTTTTAAAAGCGAAAATTGAGAAGTTGAGATCAAGTTCAAGAAAACTTTTTCCAGCGACTATTTTGTCTAAAGTTTTGGGTTGAAAAAAATGTTATTATTTTGTACAGCTGTTGTGAAGGACGCTCGGAAAGTAAAAGATTGTGCCCTGATACGAGAAGTCTTGTTATGCACTTTTCTAACAAGTGATATGTCTTCACTTTAACTTCATAATCTTCATTATTTTTGATGTCTTTTTGGTTCTTATTTATCGATACTCTTACCTGAATTATAAGTTAAACTACTTCATTAACAAAACTAAATGTTCTAGTATCGCTATCGCAAAAAAAAATTGCAATTCTTTTTTTCGAATTTTACAGGCGCATTTTTTGGAGAAAAATTTACAAAATTGTGCCTCTTGTTTTATTTATAAGATCTTGATTCCAATTCGACCAGCGCATTAGAAAAAAAATACTTTCGAGTTCGCCTTTGTTATGAAAAAAAAACATCAACAGTTTAAATAATTTCATAAAAACCGATCAAAAGTGTTTTGCGGTTGTTTTGCCACACTAGTAATCGCAACACATCTTACTTCGTTGATTTTTTGAACTCAAATTTATTTCTTGTCAAATGCAATTGAAAAAAGAACAAAAGCTTACACTGTGAGTGCTGATCCTTCTGGAATTATCACACCGTTGATCAAGCTTTCATAGTCTTCAAAAGATGACAACGACGCCTAAAACAAAATTAAGAAATTTTTCAAGACCATTTATCCACGAGGGAAAAGGCCAACATACAAGCTGTACAGCGCATCACGGAGAACCGTTGTTGGGCTACTGCTTAAGAATTACATTCAACTTTTCGATTAGTTTTCTGGGCTGGTTAATGTTGCCTCACTCTCAAACAACGAGCACGAATCATGGTGGGCTGAGAACTTTCGATTGAGAGGCGGTGATATTACCACTTCACCAACGCTCCCCTTGGGATATCAGACAGTTTTATAAAATTTGGTCATGGATCTTGAAGATTGCATATCAATTTAGTAAATTTCGCATTAACTTATGCCACTGAATAGTAAAATACAGGTCATTTTTTCTTCACATTTCGAAAAGAAAAAATGAACAGCAATATGATTTTTTAATTATTCTGCACCGATAAAAATGGTTGTGGGTACAATTTTCCCTTTGGCAATTGTGGGTACAATTTTCCCTTTAACTATATGACGACCGATCAGCCTTATTTGATTCGTAAGATTTGGGTCTTTTTCGCATATATTAATACCATGCTCCTAAAAAGTATAAAAAAACTTGAATAACAAAAGCTGATGCCGTTTTGTTTGATATAATAATAAGGCGTTTTCTTGACGTTTTCACTGTAACTATATGACGACCGAAGCTCAATTTTTGACGCATGGTGAATGAAACTCTTGCAAAAGGTCACAATGAGAATCATGGGCATAGCAAAGGAACTTCATTCTAAGCAACCATTTCACATAACCGCAAGGACTTGTTAATTCCAGTAAAAAACTGTACTGAAACCCGGAAAAATTTTCTGATAAGGTGTGACTGAATGAATAAAAACGTCTCGGAAACATCAGTTTTTCTTATTTTGATCATCCACATCCAGAATTTAGATTTGCTAAGTGCCGTAAAATCAGCATAAATTAGCATGCTGATTCTTCGGACCAGAAAAAAAAAAACAAAAAAATTAGGAAGAAGTTGTTGATGATTTCATCGATAAACTACCCCAAAACAAAGATAGCTGGTTACTGTGTAAAAAGCACAGAGTGTTCCGACCATAGTCTTAAGAAAAAACTATTTTTTGCATATTATTGAGTTTTTTTTCAGCGTGTATGGATAAAAAGATCTGAACGAAGAAATTGGGCTTCGGTATAATTGCTAGTCATAGTAAAACAATCCAATTAGAAATAGTTTTTCTAGAAAAATGACTAAAGACACGAAAAAAAAATTTTAAATGATTTTTTTTTTGGAATTTTGAGTTTTTGATTAGCAAAATGTTTTTGATTACTAAAAACAAAAATACACTGCCTAAGTTAGGCATAAGCAAGCTATTGTAAGCCTGCATGCTCACCTTTTTTGCTCGAAATTAGAGCAAAAATTAGAAAAATTCAAACCGATCTAAAAAAAATTTTTGAAAAATTTTAATGTTGTTCAAATCACGACTGAAAGCGCCATAAATTGATAAAACCATCGATCCATTCCAATAATCATTTGTGGTAGCTGATTTTGCGTGGAAAACAAAAAGTAGAAAAAAAAGAAAAAATTATGATCGACACTTTTCTGCCAAGACTAACTCCATATGAAAAAAAACTGGACCAGTTGGTAAAAAAATCTGAAAATTAAATTCACCTAAAATCTATCGAAACTAGAAGTCGATCTCGTTTTTCGTTATTCTTGATTTTTTCTGTTTTATAGTGAATTTTTCTTTCCTTTTAGTAACGGATCATAAGTCAAACGGCGAAAAAAAAATGAGTTTGAGCTTGAATAATTTTCCTGAATAAAGAAAAACATCATAATGATCGACCTATGTAAGAGTCTGATTAGCACGGTAAAAAATCTGTGCAGATTCGGCATTTCAAATAACAGTAAATGCATTTAGCAAAAATCATCGATGAGAACAAATAGTCATATTCCCATATTTCCTCTTCAAAAGGTAGATGGAGAGAAAATTCAGATAGCGGTCAGCAAATTACGTGACACGAAATAAAAATAATTTAGAAGCACAATCTGAATGATAAACATTCAATTGTTTGCGCTAAACACAGAAATTACATAGACTTTTTTTAATAACTACAGCCTTTTACACCAATTCAATAAATTAGAAAAAAATTAAAAATGGGATAAAACAAAAGTAAACAAAAAGAGAGTAGAAAAAGTTGTTTTCCTTTTCAAACAAGATGTTTTCTTTGTTTGCTTCCTCTTCCAACAACATTGCCTTTGAATTTGATTCTCAATCGATTGCTGAAGATTTTTCACTCAGTTTTTTGACGTCTGGGTTCAAAGCTTCCACCACCAGTGGAGTCAAAGATACCATTTTTGATGGAATTTTCGCCAGCGATTTGATCGAAGATGTATCTTATGAATCTGATATAGTGGATTCTGCAACCAGTATGTCCTTCGGTAGTTCGCAATTCACTGTGGGTCTGAGGAAAAAGGAAGGCGAAACAGTTGAGTCGGTAGGAGTAGTTGTGACATGCAATGGGGGGGGGGGGGGTCTTGATTGTAGTAGTAAGAACCTGAGGGATTTTGTTCTCCACTGAGTCGATAAACCTCCGAAGAAAATAGAAGGCCCAACGGTTTTTTATCGGTTTTGGATCTGGAGGAGCAACAAGATCCGGAGGTAGTTCACTTCTTCCGGAGTGCTTGAAAGATTGATGCGATCTTACTGAGATCCTACAAGGGTCTTCTTTGGCTCCTGTGTTTTATAAACTGCTTTCATCACGGGTATAGCTGAGGATACTATAGCTCAAACTGCTTTATTTCTTTTCACCTGTATTCAGAAATTTTGTAGCTAGTACACTTGTAACCAAATTGTCTCTCGACCCCCTATATGATGCGTCTGCTTCAGGGCTGCTTGATGCGTCCCCTATATGATGCATCTATAATGATGTCCTTGTGATCAAAAAACGATTCGTTATTCTTTAAAATTCGTTAAACACACTGCCAAGTCTGTAAAATCCCGTTAGAATTCTATTAGCTCCGTTGATTTCAACTCTTACGATGCTGAAACTGCACTGATTTCTTGTTTTCAATTGCATACAGGCAGTTGGCTAAAAGCCTTTCTGAGATCAAGCTTGCTAAACTATTCTTTGCCATTGGCTTTGAGGAAGTCTGAAGGGACCAAGTTAACATCCCCCACCCTTAATCCGTTTAGGGGGGAGGATGTTAAATTGCTTCTGAGTTCGAAGTTTTAGCCAATCAGAACAAAACATTTCATACGCAGCGCTTATCAAATTTAAATTAAAGTAAACGCTAGCTTGGAGGATCTTAACTTGGTCTGTTTTTTTTTGGGGGGGGGGTTGTTAAGATGTTAACTTGATCTTTCTGAAGGGATATGTAGTCAGTGAATTCTTGGATATTTGGCATTTAAATATTTACCAATACATTTCTGCCCAATTTTAGAGTACAAGACTTCATTTTTGATCTTTCTCTCTTTTGAATTGAAATTAAAGGGCCTACAAAACATATTTCATGATCAATATGGTGCTTTCAATCATGTCCGTCGGATTACTCTTTTTGAAAGGTGAATAGAAACTTTTCTTCCTCTCAGTTCAACTGGTTCGAAAAGGTCATGAAAATTCATGAAAATTTGTTTCTTTCTATCGTTTTGGCGTCTGCTCACTCAGGAAAAGATTTCCTCAAAAATTGTGGGCTCTTTTCCAGTTTCCCCCCCCCCTTCAAATTAATTTTTGAAAACCTTATTTAACGTCGTCATAAAGCAATGAAAATTGGCATGGTGAACAAATTGACAATTATAAACAGATATGTTCTTCATACTTCACAGCGTAACATCATGCATTTAGCCGTAATAAAACGTAGAAACAAACATAAAAATCGATATTTTGAAAGGTGGGGGGGAAAGTGGAAAAGAGCCAAATTGTGAAAGTGTTGGAGGTTAAACATATAAAAAGACATACTCGGAATTGAGAATTGAAAAAAAAACGTCATTGACAAGCATGTGGCTTTTTTTGTATGACTTCAACTCCCAATTTTGTTTGGTTTTTTGATTTCCGATGATACCGCCTTCATGTCCTGAAGTTATGGAAAAAAAGAAGTTTCGTCGTATTACCAACCATTTTATGATGTAATATTTGATTTTTCTGTTTGTGGCATTAATGATTTTATCACTGATGGATTAGTATTGTTCTTTACTTCGCTTATCCATTGACATGGTCTTCGATTTCCTAATTCTCATTGAGCAAATTGATCTCTGATCTCTTAAAGAAATTTGCTTTTAAACATCTAAAAGAGCAGCTTGAAATTAGAGGTATAATCATACGTACAATCAAATCTTCTCCAAAGCCAATACATTTTTTTTTCATTTCGCGGTGGTCGTTCCCACCATAAAAATCGCGAAGGCTTAAAACCAAGTAATCTTCTCTTCAACCAGACTTACTCCAGGCCTTGATTACTCCTCCGAATTACGTGTTTCAGATTTTTTACATTTTGGATTTTTTTCAAAGTGTGTTACTATTCACATATTGACTTTCGCATGTGTTTCTTTGATTTATATGGTTTTTGTATTTTATAAAAGCTGCACAGATTGTTTTTTGCTTGGCATTGTTCAGGTGACCTTTCTTGAATGTGTTTCCACGACACAAGCAGCCATTGGTTTTTAGGTTTTCAAGCTAGAGCCCCGCCCTTCTTGATGTGAAAATGAGATTGCTCTTGAAAGTTTGCCCATGGAAAGATAATCATGCCATCTTTGTGAGTTTTGAGTGGAAAGCGTAACTTTTTCCCCACTGACTGTTGGACTTAAAACCCCTAACGATGATAGAATCGAAGTTTTCTTTGGAGCTCACAATTTTTCAAGTTGAAAAAAAGAACATCTGTTATTCACTTCGATGATTCTTGTTTCTCATTTTTGTGCTTTCTAGCAAGTTCAATTAAAGCAACTCCTAAATCCACAGTTTGGTTAAAAAAACTTTTTATACCGTTGCTTTCTACCTAATAGATTGTTCCGATCGAAAGTTCTTTTGACGGTTTTGCGAAAAATGTATGTTAGAGTTTACAAAACTCTTGAAAATCGATTTTTAAAATCTGGATTCGGGCGCTCTTATGAGTAGAGACACATCTTTCTTCAGCGCGAGGGCAAGAAAATCAGATATTTGGACAACTTCTTGCCTTATTTTTCCGTTATGTAGTTTTTTTCTCCTACGCGATTCCTTTTTCTTCAGCTGGCTGATTCATCTTGTTGTAATGTTTCTCTTTTCGGAGGTTCTCTTTCCCTCTAAACTTTACCTGCTCTGCTCTCTCTGGTTGCCTGTTCCTAGATAGGGTCCGGAAATTATGGAACCAATAGTGATTTCAGGTTGTTTATGTCAAGGTTCTCTTTGGCAAAAATCGCTAGGTGATTTTGCTCGATTGCATGGCTTAAAGTATTGGGAGGTTTTGCAGTGTATTTTGGCCAGAGGGATGAAACTCCAGAGATCCGAGTCGCTGTTTGATTGCACATAAAAAATACCCTACTATGCTGTTTATTCTAAAGATAAAATAACTTCAAATTTTAAACTGGAATAAGAATTCGTTCAAAAACAAGAAGCGTGTAGTGGATGAGAAATACCAATGGGAGTTGAGTGATAAGTAAGCAGATAATACTTAAAACATTATCTCCAATGAATTTAAACGGCCATACGAATACGTATCACAAAACGACATTTGACGTCAATTTGAGTCAATTGGTTGTAGATGACAACTCCCGTACCGATTTTTACTCACAATTACACGTCTGATCATACAATTTTCCGACATTAGCTGCTTTCCAGTTCTGAACATATCTGTTTCACATGAGATCACATATTTTATGTTTCGTATAAGCTTATATTTCTGCCTTGTTTTGGTTCTGGGGTAGATCGGTTTCGGGTAGCTGGCTGATTAACATTATTTCACGTCATACGTAAATTGACCGCAATCATCGGAAATTACATCTCAACAATAAATAACCAACCGCAATATATTTTGGTATTTAAAGGCAGAATTCGAGGTCATAAAATACGCAAAATGAAAATAGTTATAAATCAATTTTAAGAAAGCGTCTGAAAAACTTATGAGCTTTGTTTCGATCTTTCAGTTTTCGACTTTTCTCACACACTGTTTTTCGTTCACCTGAAAACGCATTTGTTACGATCTTGGATTTTATTTCTCTCAATTCTAGCGAGAAATTCAAAAAAGTGAAGAATTGCATGGTTGTTGTTAAACTTGAAAAAAATGAGAGTACTTGCATTTTTAGTGACCGTTTCAATCTTGACAGACGGAATATAATTGAGTTGCTGACATGTCCATAAGGGGCACTCAAAATGAGAACGTCCATAGGGTTCTTCTCCGTAAACACTCAGATTTTCCCCTGAAGCTTTTCCGCCCAGTCCCAAGTCCTTCAAAAAATACTTATCCCGCTCTCTTTTTCCAGTATGAGAGATTAGAATTTTTTATCAACAAATGAAAAAAATAACATACACCAACAATTCTGTTCGTATTTTCTAAGATTAAAAAAGTGATTAGGAACTAAAATTAAGTTTCCCGAGTCGAGATTTTTCACCTAATTCGAAGCAAGATTTGAGCGGTTTGAGCGGTTTTTTTAGACAATTACGCTCAAAATCTTGCTTCAAAATGAGCGGTTTGAGCGGTTTTTGAACGGTTTATCTAAAAAAAACGCTCAAAAACCGCTCAAGATTTGAACAGTTTTGAGCGGTTTATCTAAAAAAACCGCTCAAAAACCGCGCAAGATTTAATAAAAAAAAAAGTCGACCACAGAGGGATTCGAACCCCCAATCTTCTGATTCGAAGTCAGACGCCTTATCCGTTAGCCCATGCGGCCCTGAAAATAAAGTCGCGCAGCGAAGCCAATATAAATTACGCACCTCAATGAATACTGAATACTCTGCATTCTAATTCATGCTTTTGAAATTCCTGTGACATTATTAGTCTGTATGTAAATTTTCATAACAATTTGACAATGTGGTCAACAAATTAGCATGTAAAAATTTGCAGGTGGGGGGAAGGAAAAAGAGCCCGTACCTCAGACCACAGATATCCATAGTACTGTGCATCGTATCCATGAAAGTATGGACATGAGTCTGGGACCTCGACCCCGGAAGACCGCTCAAAACCGCTCAAAAACCGCTCAAATCTTGCTTGAAAAACCGTTCAAAAATCACCGCAAGAAATGAGCAGTTTTTGAGCGGTTTTTTAAGCAAGATTTGAGCGGTTCGAGCGGTTATTCCAAAAAAAAACGCCCAAACTGCCCAAACCGCTCAAACAGCTCAAGTCTTGCTGGAAAACCGCTCAAACCGCTCAAATCTTGGGCGGTTTTTGAGCGGGATCTCGACCCGGGTTTAGGAAAAGTTCAAAAAGCGAGAGATTTTATCCAGAATTTTCTTGATGCAATTGTCATCCGGCATGGATAGATAAAACTCCATATTAAACTTATTATGTATTTATACATCATATATGTCTTGATATTATGTAACTTTAATGTGTACTGGTCGATTGACCTTGATAGCTAGGACGAGAACGGCGGTTAAATAGAACTACGGTTCAATAAGAGAATTAACGTTAACAATAACTAGTTGTTTTAACTTCTCTCTCTCGCGTCCGATATTATCTATCCATTCAGGAATTAGCAATTCATACCTTGAGGACTTAGCTGTATGACATGGCGCAATCATCAGGATTTGCGAAGAATCCGCTAAACATAAACCCATTCTGGAAACGAGCATCGGCCAAACCCCAATTAGAGTGAACAAAATGGGCGGCAATACTGGAAATGGCTGTACCCGCAAAAGACGGCATCGAAATTCAATATCTTTTACGAACAAGACCGCAATTAGTAGAGCCAACTGAACCAGTATTTGAAGTCAAAATAACCGGTGAAATGGAAGTCCAAAGGAAAAACCGAGAGGTACGTATCCAAGAGAAAAAGTGGGCTGGGAAAACCACGTGATCAAAGCACGTGAGAAAAGAGTTTTTATGTAACTCATTCAGATGGGACCAAGCGGACGCAAAAGTACGCAGCTATCTTCTCTTGTGTCTCGGCGCTGAAGGATATCGCCAAATTCAACAAAACGACCTAACTTACACTTACACACGGTAACTGCACAAGAATTCATGACTGTCTTGGAAGATATATTCGCATAATAGGTTTTGAGAGGTATAACTTTATCTATCGAAAACAAAAGAAAGCAGAAAGTTTAAAACAATTTCCTGCTGACCTTGTGGAACTAGCTTAAAGGGCTAACTTTGCCGACTGAGAAAGTATATGTTTACCGCTCACATAAACAATGAAAAAATTGCAGAAGATTTACTGGCACAAACACGTAGCCCACAAGAGGCATACGAGTACGCGATACGACAAGAAAAAGGAATAGAACACAAACGTACAATGAAAATAAATCCGAATGAAGGCCAAACAGTGACTACAAAATAAGAGCCGGTTAATTACGTAAATACACGTGTCAGACAAAATCAGCAGTACAACCAAAACAATCAGCGAGGTCGGGGCGGTTTTCGCGGCCGACGTGATCCACGTGGATCGCAAAACACAAGAGGTCAACAGCATTAAAAACAATGAAACACAAATTCAAGACAATGTTATAAGTGTGGGAGCCAATATGGTCCGAACCATCTACAATCATGTCCGGCAAAAGACAAAATTTGCTCGAAATGCGCAAAACGCGGACACTTCGCAAAAGTTTGTCGTTCTACAAGCGTCAATTACTTAGGAAACACAATTGATGAACAACAAGAGGAAACTGAAACAGAGAGCACGGAAACGGACCTGTCGCATATGCTGAGTTCTCTACAAAAAATGTTTGGGAGAACTACCAAATAGACGAACTTTCCGTAATGGCGATAGCAGAGTCATTCGAAATAAAAAACATAATAATCATATCGGGAGACGATCTAAATGGACATATTGTTAAATTGAAAACAAACACAACAGTACTAATCGCTATTTTTGACTGGTGTCTTTCCTAAACAAAAAAACCGCTCAACGAATACAACAAAATGATCAAACGGCAGTTTTCAAAAATATCCCATCGGAGGATATTGCCAGAAATTTTGCATGCTAAAACGGCGAATCAGTATATCCAAAAGTAAGATTGTATATTACAATTGAGTCGAGGGTATGGAAAATACAAACCGCTCCTTTCATCCTAGTGGACAAGGCAAATCACAAGGCAAATATTATAGAAGGAAACCTATTACCACGCATCGGCATTGGATTGATTCAGGAAAAACAAACACACAGGGTACTCAAAATTCAACAAAACGACGAGTAAAACCACGAAATTAAACAATGGGTCAAGGAAAATTTTCAACAGCTATGCAATTGCAATGGCAAGTCAAAACACCACATAATGAGAACACAATTCAGTAAAGAGTTCGAACCGATACAGCAAAAGGGTAGACGTATACCAATACATCAACAAGAAAAAGTCGAATTAGAATTAAACAAGTTGATTGATCAAAAACACATCATCAAACTCGTTAAGTGTTCAGGCAAACAACTCATTAGCCCAATAGCTATCACAGTCAAAAAGTACCAATCAGTTAATTTGGCTTTATTTTCCAAAAAGATTAACAAATACAAACATAAAAACAAATACCAAATGCCCAATATCGCCCTACTCCTGGATAACATCACGCAATTGGTGAAATCAGACAAGTCAAATCAAACATTTTTCTCTACTCTCGATTTACGATACGCATATTCACAAATCCCGTTGGATAAAGCAACGCGAGAACAATGAAACATCAGTCTCATTAGGGTTGATGCTACAGGTACATACCAATTTCAGACGGGATTTTACGGTCTTACGGATATGCCGGCAGAATTTCAGCAAGCAGTGGACTTAACACTTACTAACTGTAATAATACTTACGCATATCTGGACGATATTTTAATTGTAACAAAAGGAACCACAGAGACACATCGCCAAAAACTCCACGAGTGCTTACGAAACTCGACGAGGAAAATCTCACAATTTCCCTAGATAAGTGTAAAGCAAGTTGAGTAGTTAGGTCTCAACATCAACAGTGAAGGAACCAAACCATTTAGAAAGAAAACTGAAGCGACTGAAAAAGTATCGCCTCACAAAACTTTCAAACAACATAAAAAATTCATGGGCTCAATACACCACCTTACAAGATACATTTCAAATTTAGCACAAACAGCGGCAGCCCTACGGCCTCTACTAAGAAACACTGGAAAAAAACAGACCCCAAAACTGATTACCAGAACATAACTTAGCTCTCAAAAACAACTGGTAGCTAGAATAACACAAAATAAATACTTTGATCAGCATTTAGACACGCGCATCGTCTGTGATGCATCTAACACAGGGCTATGAGCAGCCTTGGAACATCACTCAACTGAAGGTAGGATATATCATACGCGTCACGGTTTTTAAACTCCCTTGAGGAAATATATTCAGTCAACGAACTAGAACTACTAGGGGTCGTATAGGCAGTTGAACACTTCAAAAACTATCAATACGGCAAACATTTTACTGTCATCGACCATCAAGCTTTAATCAGCGCTTTAAACGCAAGCGAACGATCAAAGACGAGTCAAAGCCGACTAACCCGCTGGATCGATAGATTAAAATCATTTCATTTTGATATTAAGCATCTCACAGGGAGTAAAATGGGACTAATAGACCATTTGTCACGAAATCGGGTTGGGTTACCAATACACCCCAGTGAGTACGATAAGGAATTTGTAGTGGTGTCATTTAATACATTCATAAACAACCTCGAAATGATTGACAACGTCATTCTAATCAACTTGGCCAGTCAAAACAGAGCACCATATGATCTGATTAAAAAGCGAGAGGAAAAAAAAGGTTGTTAGAGGCTAGATCAGACGCTCAATTAAAAATCTAAACAGTCCAAATTGGAAATAGCGGTCAATTACAACCCAAAGGCAAAATTAGTCTAAATCAAATTCTGCTCACAAACAGTCAACTCTCTCGCATTCAAAAATTTTCAATTGCAGCAAGTCTACGATCAACTTTAAAACAATGAGCAGAAAAGAAAGAAAAATTTCGAAGTCGGATTCTTTCCACCAGAGTTTGAAACAAGCAAACCACGCGGTCGTGCAGATATTTCGATTGACTGGCAAAACGCATCCGACCGGGAAGAAGGTATTTCTGACCCAAGGTGGCACAAGCGACTACCAATGAAAGGAAAGCAAAGGAAGAACACAAAGTCACCGACACCATCCACTTCAACTGCGTCAGTAACCGACGCAAGGCAACTGATAACAAAATCAAAACAATCAAACTTTCCAAAAATCATTTTTGGAGGCAGCTCGACCTCAAAAACCACCGTGGTAGACCGACAGAGCCCAAAAACGGATAAACCGGAAACGGAGACAGCCAGGGCGACTACAGCCACACAAACAGTGATCAACACAGAAGTTGAAACCGAAAAAGCAGAAGCAGCCGGGTCGACTACAGTCACACAAACAGTGATCAACACAGAAGCTTAAATCGAAACAGCCAAGACGACTACAACCACCCAAACGGACAGCCACACTGAAACTACACCACCTGAGAAAAAAATATGGGTCAGCCGCGTGGACCCCAGCGTTTGTCTACAAGTAGAAACAACACCCAACGTGGAGCCACCGATGACATCTTCGTCACAGCTAAAGGCCAGTCACAACGAAAAATTGGATGGAGTGGTAGCAACGGTGGATAAAGCCACAGAAAGGGAGGATGACAAGCCGCTATTCCGTCGAAAACTCCAGCGAGTACTGGGGGTTCCTTTCATCGCCACACTTACAAAAAGGACCGAAACCTGCGTCTACTGATCAATTTCGTACAGAATTTGAGTCTCCATGTCTGGTTCCCGCATATTCATCGATCCATTGTGCAAATGGCAAAAAACTGGAATTACTGCACGGAGCAAGGTAAAAACTTAAAACCCATCTTAGGAAAGCAGATATTGCAATCAAACTCCTGCAAAGATACATTTCTAAAAACGGGGTACCATGAAGATTAAGATGCGATCAAGCGCAAACATTCAGAGCTAAAAAAAAATTCAAATTTTTTGTCGGACAAACCAAATAAAATTACTATTCGCAATAGTAGATGATCATAGAGCTATAGGAGTGGTTGAAAGAATGATTCAGACAATTAAACGTAGTATGGCAGTAATGAAAATAGACCAGTCAAATACACCATATAAATTAGCTTCAGATGTCGCAGTAACAATAAAAACACTAAGAATCACACCACACGGTGTCACAAAATTTCGCCTTTGGGCAGAAAACCAAGTACCCCACTTTCGAAAATAGCCACAAAAAGCTCGCCAAACAAACTCAATTGGGAGATCGGAAAACATGCATGTTCGTATCGGAAGAATCATACGAAGCCACCTCTGCCAGCGGAAAAAAATGCATGACCTCCAGCGATCATCGGAGGACGAAGTGCAAATACAGAAGAAGGGATCGCCACCTAAAGTCACAAATAAACCACGCTCACTAACACGCATTCACCGACACAGCCAGAAACAGGTGCTCATTCAAGATCTATAGAACTAGCTAAAACCAAACCTAACATAGGATACAAAGGAGTACAAAGAACAATAGACAAAAATATTGAAAAACGAATAGAGCAAGTGGCACGGAAAACTATCAGGCTAGCAACAAAATTCAAGAACCCAAAAACGTTTGAACAAAAGTATAAGACCATAGATAGAAAAATCCTAACTTACACACCACATACTGCTTCGGTACAAACTTTTGGCAAACCACCGAGTTTTCTAAGAAATAGCGGTACAACAGTTGTTCCTAACCCTGTTTCATACGGATCATGCAGACCTTCTCGATTAGGCAATTATGTTGCGTATAAATCCGCACGGAGAACGGGACCATGTCTACGTTTTTTAGACATGGAAAACTTGCACGCGCCACAAATCCTTAGAAACTGAGGACACTAGAACGGGGCTCCCAATCAATTTAACAGGACAGGAGAAAGCACCACTGAGCAAAAGCCAAAGCAGCCCCACAAAAAGAAAAACGACAAGTAAGAAGATTGGAGGAAAAACAGTAAGAAAGCTACAAACGCCATGGGGGATGAGCATCCAAACGTAGACTGAACAGGAAACGAACAAGAGCCCTGAGAAGGACGATGATTTGTCTTCAATGTCGGAGGAACCCATTGCACCGTCACCAAAGCGACAAAATCAAAAGAACACACCACCTGCAACCGCAACGAGAAAGTCAACTAAGAACCGACAGGCGACCTTGGCAACAGCACTTGGTAACCCCATCCCAATCAGCACAATACAAATCGCAAGTGCAACCGGTAAAAAGCAGTTCGAAATCGACTCATCACCAGATAAATCAGCACAAGACCTCCCAAGCTTAAAATCTCTAACACAGGAGACGGGATTTACCAAAAAAACTCCCGAGTACAAGGCTTGTGTACAATTTATACAAGCTATTAGCACAAAACACAAACCGATCACCGCAAGCGACGTAATCGACTTAACATCACGAGCAGAAGCAGAAGACGAAACAACGGAAAATAATGACAGATTATTTGTGAACACGAAGGACATCGAGATGAAAGAAGACAAACAGCCAAAAAAAGACTAAAAGCACGGAACAATGGACTACAACATCGATACTACCACGGATACAAGTAGAGAAAAATGAACAGCCAGAACAAAACAGTCCCACGATGACTAAAAACTCAATTAAACTTTATCATTTTTCCCGAGGAGGGGGAATGTCATCCGTCATGGATAGATAAAACTCCATATAAAACTTATAATTTGTTTATACATCATTTATGTTTTGATTTTATGTAACGTTTTTGTGTACTGGATGATTGACCTTGATAGCGAGGACGAGAACGGCGGTTAAAGAAAACTACGGTTCAGAAAGAGAATTAAATTAACATTAACTAGTTGTTTTAACTTCTCTCTCTCTCTCTCTCTCTCTCTCTCTCTCTCTCGCGTCCGATATTATCTATCCATACGGATTCAGGAATTAGCAATTCAAACCTTGCGGACTTAGCGGTATGACAGCAATGTTGGTACTATCTCGATCTTCATACACGTTCTGAATGAAATCGCACTTGATGTCAAACAAATTAAGATTTTTGTCAACTAGAGTACAGTTTTCATCTGAAAATGTTTTGAAGCAGCTTTTTAAAGTGCCTAAGGTTTTGAGAGAACAAAATTGAATAATTTATGTCACATAATCTTTCAGTAAAAATCGATATTTCTGTATTACATTTTTGGAATTTTGATTCTTAGGTCATAAAAATTGATGTTATTTTTAAAGGTTATTCGCGATTTAAGCTAAATAAGTGCAAATGAGAGCGAGCACATTTTGTCAAGGAGGTGTTGTTTATGGAGATTCGCAGAACTACTTTTGTTTGTTAATTTTGAAAAAAAGTATATAAAATTTGAGCAGAGTAAGTGTGAAGAGGAACCCATCGCACCGTCACCAAAGCGACAAAACCAAAAGAACACACCACCTGCAACCGCAACGAGAAAGTCAACTAAGAACCGACAGGCGACCTTGGCAACAGCATTCGGTAACCCCATCCCAATCAGCACAATACAAATCGCAAGTGCAACCGGTAAAAAGCAGTTCGAAATCGACTCATCACCAGAAAAATCAGCACAAGACCCCCCAAGCTTAAAATCTCTAATACAGGAGATGGGATTTACGAAAAAACTCCCGAGTACAAGGCTTGAGTACAATTTATACAAGCTATTAGCACAAAACACAAACCGATCACCGCAAGCGACGTAATCGACTTAACATCACGAGCAGAAGCAGAAGACGAAACAACGGAAAATAATGACAGATTATTTGTGAACACGAAGAACATTGAGATGAAAGAAGACAAACAGCCACAAAAAGACTAAGAGCACGAAACAATGGACTACAACATCGATACTACCACGGATACAAGTAGAGAAAAATGAACAGCCAGAACAAAACAGTCCCACGATGACTAAAAACTCAATTAAACTTTATCATTTTTCCCGAGGAGGGGGAATGTCATCCGTCATGGATAGATAAAACTCCATATAAAACTTATAATTTGTTTATACATCATTTATGTTTTGATTTTATGTAACGTTTTTGTGTACTGGATGATTGACCTTGATAGCGAGGACGAGAACGGCGGTTAAAGAAAACTACGGTTCAGAAAGAGAATTAAATTAACATTAACTAGTTGTTTTAACTTCTCTCTCTCTCTCTCTCTCTCTCTCTCGCGTCCGATATTATCTATCCATACGGATTCAGGAATTAGCAATTCACAAACCTTGCGGACTTAGCGGTATGACAGCAATGTTGGTACTATCTCGATCTTCATACACGTTCTGAATGAAATCGCACTTGATGTCAAACAAATTAAGATTTTTGTCAACTAGAGTACAGTTTTCGTCTGAAAATGTTTTGAAGCAGCTTTTTAAAGTGCTAAGGTTTTGAGAGAACAAAACTGAATAATTTATGTCACATAATCTTTCAGTAAAAATCGATATTTCTGTATTACATTTTTGGAATTGTGATTCTTAGGTCATAAAAAAAGATGTTATTTTTAAAGGTTATTCGCGATTTAAGCAAAATAAGTGCAAATGAGAGCGAGCACATTTTGTCAAGGAGGTGTTGTTTATGGAGATTCGCAGAACTACTTTTGTTTGTTAATTTTGAAAAAAAGTATATAAAATTTGAGCAGAGTAAGTGTGAAGAGGAACCCATCGCACCGTCACCAAAGCGACAAAACCACAAGAACACACCACCTGCAACCGCAACGAGAAAGTCAACTAAGAACCGACAGGCGACCTTGGCAACAGCACTCGGTAACCCCATCCCAATCAGCACAATACAAATCGCAAGTGCAACCGGTAAAAAGCAGTTCGAAACCGACTCATCACCAGAAAAATCAGCACAAGACCCCCCAAGCTTAAAATCTCTAATACAGGAGATGGGATTTACGAAAAAACTCCCGAGTACAAGGCTTGAGTACAATTTATACAAGCTATTAGCACAAAACACAAACCGATCACCGCAAGCGACGTAATCGACTTAACATCACGAGCAGAAGCAGAAGACGAAACAACGGAAAATAATGACAGATTATTTGTGAACACGAAGAACATTGAGATGAAAGAAGACAAACAGCCACAAAAAGACTAAGAGCACGAAACAATGGACTACAACATCGATACTACCACGGAAACAAGTAGAGAAAAATGAACAGCCAGAACAAAACAGTCCCACGATGACTAAAAACTCAATTAAACTTTATCATTTTTCCCGAGGAGGGGGAATGTCATCCGTCATGGATAGATAAAACTCCATATAAAACTTATAATTTATTTATACATCATTTATGTTTTGATTTTATGTAACGTTAATGTGTACTGGATGATTGACCTTGATAGCAAGGACGAGAACGGCGGTTAAAGAAAACTACGGTTCAGAAAGAGAATTAAAGTTAACATTAACTAGTTGTTTTAACTTCTCTCTCTCTCTCTCTCTCTCTCTCTCTCTCTCTCGCGTCCGATATTATCTATCCATACGGATTCAGGAATTAGCAATTCAAACCTTGCGGACTTAGCGGTATGACAGCAATGTTGGTACTATCTCGATCTTCATACACGTTCTGAATGAAATCGCACTTGATGTCAGACAAATTAAGATTTTTGTCAACTAGAGTACAGTTTTCGTCTGAAAATGTTTTAAAGCAGCTTTTTAAAGTGCCTAAGGTTTTGAGAGAACAAAACTGAATAATTTATGTCACATAATCTTTCAGTAAAAATCGATATTTCTGTATTACATTTTTGAAATTTTGATTCTTAGGTCATAAAAATTGATGTTATTTTTAAAGGTTATTCGCGATTTAAGCAAAATAAGTGCAAATGAGAGCGAGCACATTTTGTCAAGGAGGAGTTGTTTATGGAGATTCACAGGAATACTTTTGTTTGTTAATTTTGAAAAAAGTATATAAAATTTGAGCGGAGTAAGTGTGAAGAGTTTTCATCTAGAATCATAAGGTTCATCATCACGGTTTCCTTCGTTTTGATCAACTTTTCACCAGGATTCTCAGCGTTTGGATCTCTTTGAATACCCTCAAATCCATATGCAAGACTCATGTAATCAAATTGTTGAGTACTTTGCTGGTCTAAAAACATAAATAAATTTCCTTTTTTTCGTTTTAGAGTGAAAATGGTTGCTTCCTACCGAGTTTGGAGTTTCTAATATGTTTCATTAAAAACTAATTTACCTGAAATTGAAAAAAGCTCATCAAGCCATATCGCTACAAGTTCCGACTTACCTCTTTTTTGTCCTATATTGATATTTGTGCAAAAACGCTTTAAAAAATTACTCTAAAACTATGAAATAATAATTCTTTTGTTGAACATTCATGGCTTTGAAGTTGTATTTATTTTTGTACGATATATAGGGTCTTCCTTTGATACTTTTTCAGAAAAAACGCGATTTTTTTGCGGAAAATTTTCAAAAAGTGCCCAATACATATATATAAAAATGTGTGTGTGTGTATGTGTGTGTGTGATTAATGGAGAAACAATAGCGTATTCAATTGTTGAGATGTAACACAACCTGCGAAATAAATCAAAGGCATTATTCCGACTGTCAAAGCAGTGTCTTTATTAGGCAAGTCAATTTGAGGCCAAACGCTCGTTCTGTATTGTACCCCATCTGAAACAAATTAAATACGAGTTAATGATTCAGTTTTTGAATTTGTATTCTGTAAATTATTTAATTTATTTTTTTTTAAATGAGAATTGACGATTCGGTTAAATATAGTTTAAATTTCGATTTACTGCGTTAAAACGTCAAAATTTAGTATTTTCATCTGAAATCAAAACAATATTCCTTCCCTGCTTACCCTCATACTTATAATTTTCAGTTGTGAGTTTCATAATTTTAGATTTTGTGAAATTTAGAGCATAGAATTTAGTGCAGTCAAAAACTTCAGAACGGAAAGATTAGTTAGTGGCAATTAAATAACACACCAGTTTTTTTTTTCATTCGATCAAAACGGCTCCAATTTTCATGCTTAGTCTTATTTTTCAGGCTCCAATTTTGTTGGCTTTTTGGACTAAAAAACGTGTCATTCCGAGAGCGCTTTTGATTTACCGAAATCTCCACAAAACGTGAAAAAATAGCACATTTTGAAGTTCTGATTTGCTGACAAACAGTTGTTTACCCTGATAAAATAGTGAAGCTATTGACAACATGCATCACCAAAAAAAATCTAAAAACACTTATTTGACATTTTTTTTTCATAAAAAATCTAATTTATAAAAAGATTTCGATCGCGGGTTTAAAGTACCAAGTTTATCATATAAAAAAAATAAAATTCTTCTTTTTCAGTTTTTTGTTTGCGCACACAACACCAATAGACTTTGCTAAAATGATTAGACCATCGTGGACAGGCGCGGATCTAGGATTTTCTTGAGGGGGGGGGGGGGGGGCGGAATGAGAAAAGTTTTGACGAAATTAATGATTTATTTACAATAAGAAAATGAACAAAATTAAACAAAATTGAGTCTTCGATTTTTTGCGGCAAATCTGTCGATGACCTCTTCGACATTGATTTCTACATCTTTCTGAATGTAAATTAGCGCCAAATTTGAGAGTCGGTCCTCCTTCATGTTGGAGCTGAGGTCACTTTTTAGTAGTTTCATGCTCGAAAAAGAGCGCTCAGCAGTGCATACCGTCACTGGGAGGGTAGCACCAATTTGGAGCAAAGTAAAAATTACTAGCGTTGTGGCTTTGTGACACAATCTGAGTGCAGCTGTAAAGGTTTCTGAGGTATCGGTGTACAGGGGAAGTGCCACGTGTTTTTCCAAACTTCGAACTCGCTGGGGAAGTCACCATCTGGAAGTATTCCTTCGTATAACTGGACCAGATCATCAAAATCTTCCTCGTTTGCATCCTTCTCACTTATCCAACGGGGTAGCAGCTTGCACACTTGGGCACAAGAAGAAGCTGCTCCAACGAAGCGTTCCTTGAGATCCATCAGGACAAAGTCAAGAAAGGGCAAGTAAACGGTCTGTCTGAAGTGATCATAAGCCGAAGATGCTACAGGAGGTGTGCCTCTTCTACCCTCTGTTTGAATATCGCCCAGCATCGCGCCATTGTTGAAAGAGGTGACGCAAGTTCCTGATGTGATCCATTGACTGAGGCATTTCTAGCGAAGGTCCCTGAAGAGCAATGCTAGTAGCTTTAGTCGCCCCCAGCAGGTGCTTCATAGACATCAGGGCAATCAAGAACTCTGACCGCATCATGCGAGCCAGATAAGCACATCAGTCAGAAGCACAGCTTTCCCCAGGCCAATTGCTGATGTCTTCTAGTGTAGCTTCAATCGAAGGCTTCAGCTGGATAAAAGTCAGAACAGCATCGTGTCGTTCAACCCATCGAGTGTCAGACATCTTTGGGGTTGCAGTTTTGCTAGCTTCGGACTGCAACGTCCGTATGTTCTCACAGAAAGCATCAGAACGCTTTGCAGAACCGCGAAGTAAGGTGATGATTCGAGAAATTAGGGCAAAAGCACGGCCTATCGGAAGAACTTTCGATGAATTGACCAGAGTCAGGTTAAGGCAATGCGCAGCACAGTGCAAATACACGGCAGCAGGGTGATGCTCCTTGATAATGGCTTGAACTCCACCACGAACCCCAGACATTGTTGCAGCTCCGTCGTAGCTCTGGCCAATCAGATGGGCATCTCCGAGTCCAGTTTCTGAGATACGTGCCAGGATGATTTCTTGTGATGGGCTGTTTTCTGATATGAATCCAAGTAGTTTGAGAGGCGTGCAAACTTCCTGAACGGCTTGTTGAATATCTGAATCTCTGCTGAGCCCCCCGCTTTCTTTATCTCTTCCAGGTCGGCAAAGCAGAAGCAGAAGCGACAGTAGAGTCCCTCCTGGATCATGGAGTAGGTCAGGAACTGGTACCTTTCCAGGTGCTGGGGGCCTAAAGTTCGCTTTTCTTGTTTTCCTTGTTTCGTCACAAGTTCGTATGGCCAGACTTGCAGTGGGGGTTTGTTGGGGATGTCCAGCAGTGCAAACTTGATGTCCCTGTCCATGTCCAGTGAGCTGTAGAGATGGAGAGTGTAGAGCTTGCTCAGAGAGCGGAGATATAGAACTAATTGATGAAAGAGATTCATCTTTAATGGTGGCTAAAGGAGCCAGTGGCTCTAAGAGCCTTGAAGGTCCATGTATGGGCGTCTCAGGAGTGGATGATCCAGGGTTGTCAGGCTCAGGAGTGGTTGCAGTGGATGAAGTTGGTGACTTCTTGGGTCCACTGGTGAAGAAAGCCTTGAGCGTCTTGAAGCCAGAAGCCTTGGAGTCCTTGGGAGCAGTCCGCTTTGACATCTGGAAGGTTGAAGTTGAAGTCCATGGTCCAATCCAGAGTGCAGTGTGAAGTCCAGCGAAGAAGTTTTTAGATTGAGCTAGGTAGTTTTGAACGGGGTATATATACTGCGAATGAGGCAGGTTGACAGGTACATGTTAGCAGGTACCTGCCTCGAGTCAAAAAATGAGTCCAATTTGAGGCCTCAAAAAAGACGCACTTTCACACCGTGAATTTTCACACCTCAAAATTTTCTTTGATATACAGGCCAAAGACACCGGCGCCAAAAGCGCCCTTTGATTTAGGCAGGTTGACAGGTACATGTTAGCAGGTACCTGCCTCCAGTCAAAAAATGAGTCCAATTTGAGGCCTCAAAAAAGACGCACTTTCACACCGTGAATTTTCATACCTCAAAATTTTCTTCGATATACAGGCCAAAGACACCGGCGCCAAAAGCGCCCTTTGAAAAAAAATTAAGTAAATTGTTCAAAGGAGGGACCCTTTGGTAACTGTTACGGTCAAATTCCTGAGGGGGAAGCGTCCACGCCCCCCTCTCCTAAATCCGCCCCTGATCATGGATTTAAGCTGATTTCAGATTAGTCTCTAGACCCGACTGTGCTTGTGGCATTCAAAGAAGGGAAATCTCGTTTTCCATCCCTGCCGCCAAGTTGATAACTAGCCTGCTATATCATTATTTACCTGTTAAATCCTGTTTAAATCCTTTTCCTGTTAAATCTCCGCGCAGCAATCTGATATTTCTTGATTTTATTAGGTTAATCAAAATTGACTTGATAAATTGAGTGGGGGATGGGGGATGGGGATAGATTAAGTAGAGATATTTAGCTTGCCATTATTGCAAGTATCCAGCAGAACATCCTCTGAAAATAACCAGAAAATATCACCTAACCCTCAGGAATTTTAGTATAAGGAAAAGGAGGAAAAAAATTGACGCAAAACGAACGAGATCTAAAGTTTTTTGTTCGTTGAAATCATCATTTCTCGCCTGGTTTTGAAAAATCTATTCAAAAAATTAGGTCAAAAGTTCGATTGTGCACTAGTTCAAAAAAATAATTGTATACCATAGAAAAAATACGAAACTGTTTACCATAAAATGGAAATCTGAAACGTGGAAAAAATATTTGAGTTGCTATCGGAAGGCCTTGGTATTTTTCATACCTTCAAAATTGAAATACGAATGATAAATTAGAGGTGTTTAGTATCGTCAAAAAATGATAGAGCATTTTTTTATAGTTACTGATTCAAAAAAAAACCTTCAGCATAGTCGTTTCAGGTCAATTGGGTAATTCGTTTTTTCTGCACGCCTAAATTACAGTTTTAGGGTTTGTTACGTTATACGGCCCAAAAAAAATAAAAGGCGCCTCAAAATTTTTATTATTAAAAAATTGTGACAGAACAAGTATTGAACGCAAAACAAGCAAGTATAGCCGGTCACTGTGCAATTTGCGCAGATTGTTCCGACCATAGTCTTGAAACATGCAATAAAAAAATTTTTTTATTTTATTGTAGTTTTTCGATGTGGAGTATTAAAAAGATCAGAAAAAAAAAGAGGGCAAGCATATTCTACAGTAATAAATGGGCCAACTGGAAAACAATTTTTGAAAAAGAAATCACTAGAAGAAAAGTTGTAAAAATTTTCGTTTTAAGTTTGAATAATTTTCATTTTTTTCTGCAGAATCTTTTTGATTTTCTGAAGTTTTTGATTTCCAAAATAACCTAACTCGACTGAAATTTAGTTTATACAGCTATATGTGGCCGTTTTACTTTTTTATTATGAGTATAGGGCTTTATGGTGCGGGCCAAAATTGAGAAGTTTCCATGAAAAATTAGTTGGCCAATTGATAAAATTGCATGGTTTTCGGTCATTTTGGAGAAAAGAGCTTCTTTGTAATAATGTTTTCCAGCATTTGTCTCGGCTGTTTTCATTTTCAACTAATTAGAACTGATCATTCTTGTCTCATTAGTTCTCGGTTTTTTTAAAAAAAATTATATCTATGTTGGGCCGTATAACGGAAAAGACCCCAGGTTTGCACTTAAGTTTGGGAAAGTTTATTTGAGAAGCCATTTTGGTTGGTGGTGATACTTTCTCGCAATTGATAATTTATCGTGGTTTTGAGTTTCCAAGCAAAAAAGAACAAAGTTCCAGAAACAAAAACGCAAAAAAAAACTACTTTTTTTCTGTAGATTCCGAAGAAACTAAAGTTCGCTTTTCTTGTTTTCCTTGTTTCGTCACAAGTTCGTATGGCCAGACTTGCAGTGGGGGTTTGTTGGGGTTGTCCAGCAGTGCAAACTTGATGTCCCTGTCCATGTCCAGTGAGCTGTAGAGATGGAGAGTGTAGAGCTTGCTCAGAGAGCGGAGATATAGAACTAATTGATGAAAGAGATTCATCTTTAATGGTGGCTAAAGGAGCCAGTGGCTCTAAGAGCCTTGAAGGTCCTTGTATGGGCGTCTCAGGAGTGGATGATCCAGGGTTGTCAGGCTCAGCAGTGGTTGCAGTGGATGAAGTTGGTGACTTCTTGGGTCCACTGGTGAAGAAAGCCTTGAGCGTCTTGAAGCCAGAAGCCTTGGAGTCCTTGGGAGCAGTCCGCTTTGACATCTGGAAGGTTGAAGTTGAAGTCCATGGTCAAATCCAGAGTGCAGTGTGAAGTCCAGCGAAGAAGTTTTTAGAATGAGCTAGGTAGTTTTGAACGGGGTATATATACTGCGAATGAGGCAGGTTGACAGGTACATGTTAGCAGGTACCTGCCTCGAGTCAAAAAATGAGTCCAATTTGAGGCCTCAAAAAAGACGCACTTTCACACCGTGAATTTTCACACCTCAAAATTTTCTTTGATATACAGGCCAAAGACACCGGCGCCAAAAGCGCCCTTTGATTTAGGCAGGTTGACAGGTACATGTTAGCAGGTACCTGCCTCGAGTCAAAAAATGAGTCCAATTTGAGGCCTCAAAAAAGACGCACTTTCACACCGTGAATTTTCACACCTCAAAATTTTCTTTGATATACAGGCCAAAGACACCGGCGCCAAAAGCGCCCTTTGAAAAAAAATGAAGTAAATTGTTCAAAGGGGGGACCCTTTGGTAACTGTTACGGTCGAATTCCTGAGGGGGAAGCGTCCACGCCCCTCTCTCCTAAATCCGCCCCTGATCATGGATTTAAGCTGATTTCAGATTAGTCTCTAGACCCGACTGTGCTTGTGGCATGCAAAGAAGGGAAATCTCGTTTTCCATCCCTGCCGCCAAGTTGATAACTAGCCTGCTACATCATTATTTACCTGTTAAATCCTGTTTAAATCCTTTTCCTGTTAAATCTCCGCGCAGCAATCTGATATTTCTTGATTTTATTAGGTTAATCAAAATTGACTTGATAAATTGAGTGGGGGATGGGGGATGGGGATAGATTAAGTAGAGATATTTAGCTTACCATTGTTGCAAGTATCCAGCAGAACATCCTCTGAAAACAACCAGAAAATATCACCTAACCCTCAGGAGTTTTAGTATAAGGAAAAGGAGGAAAAAAATTGACGCAAAACGAACGAGATCTAAAGTTTTTTTGTTCGTTGAAATCATCATTTCTCGCCTGGTTTTGAAAAATCTATTCAAAAAATTAGGTCAAAAGTTCGATTGTGCACTAGTTCAAAAAAATAATTGTATACCATAGAAAAAATACGAAACTGTTTACCATAAAATGGAAATCTGAAACGTGGAAAAGATATTTGAGTTGCTATCGGAAGGCCTTGGTATTTTTCATACCTTCAAAATTGAAATACGAATGATAAATTAGAGGTGTTTAGTATCGTCAAAAAATGATAGAGCATTTTTTTATAGTTACTGATTCAAAAAAAAACCTTCAGCATAGTCGTTTCAGGCCAATTGGGTAATTCGTTTTTTCTGCACGCCTAAATTACAGTTTTAGGGTTTGTTACGTTATACGGCCCAAAAAAAATAAAAGGCGCCTCAAAATTTTTATTATTAAAAAATTGTGACAGAACAAGTATTGAACGCAAAACAAGCAACTATAGCCGGTCACTGTGCAAATAGCGCAGATTGTTCCGACCATAGTCTTGAAACATGCAATAAAAAAAAACTTTTTACTTTATTGTAGTTTTTCGATGTGGAGTATTAAAAAGATCAGAAAAAAAAGAGGGCAAGCATATTCTACAGTAATAAATGGGCCAACTGGAAAACAATTTTTGAAAAAGAAATCACTAGAAGAAAAGTTGTAAAATTTTTCGTTTTAAGTTTGAATAATTTTCATTTTTTTCTGCAGAATTTTTTTGATTTTCTGAAGTTTTTGATTTCCAAAATAACCTAACTCGACTGAAATTTAGTTTATACAGCTATATGTGGCCGTTTTACTTTTTTATTATGAGTATAGGGCTTTATGGTGCGGGCCAAAATTGAGAAGTTTCCATGAAAAATTAGTTGGCCAATTGATAAAATTGCATGGTTTTCGGTCATTTTGGAGAAAAGAGCTTCTTTGTAATAATGTTTTCCAGCATTTGTCTCGGCTGTTTTCATTTTCAACTAATTAGAACTGATCATTCTTGTCTCTTTAGTTCTCGGTTTTTTTTAAAAAAATTATATCTATGTTGGGCCGTATAACGGAAAAGACCCCAGGTTTGCACTTAAGTTTGGGAAAGTTTATTTGAGAAGCCATTTTTGTTGGTGGTGATACTTTCTCGCAATTGATAATTTATCGTGGTTTTGAGTTTCCAAGCAAAAAAGAACAAAGTTCCAGAAACAAAAACGCAAAAAAACCAACTTTTTTTCTGTAGATTCCGAAGAAACTTTAGAAGTTTTTTTTGTGAAACACAAAAACAAAAAAAGTTGCACCAAAAAATAAAAAGTTGAGATTATCCTGAGACCACAGTTTGTTTTTTGTGAGCTTTTTAAATTTACAGCTTGTTTTGCGAGTACATTGACATCAGCGTAGCAATTCGAGGCCAAATAGTGTCTTTTGGGAACTGTAAGCGGATTTCAGCTACAACTTTCGCAATGACTTTAAGGCTGCTTTGAATGCAATTGTGTTAAAAGTATATTCAGTTCTGTCGTAATGCTTTTTTTCAAATATAGGGCTTTGTAAGAATGCTTGAAATATGCTTCATTAGGGTTTCCTTTGTTGTTTTTTTAAACTAAATTTCAGAACGTTCTGATAATGGCGTTTCAAATCAAAAAGTTTTTTCTGTTAAATTTTGTTTGGAGTTTTGATTGAAATCATGTTCTTCCATTTGTGGTATTTAACAACTCTACCAGGTTTCAGTGTGGTCTTTTTATATTAAGCTTTTCCGAAAGTCTTTGGGCCTGTATATTGTGACATGTAAAAAAGGTTTAAGTTTCGTACAGTTCAATTTGATAGTGAATTATAAAAATAACTTCACAAAGCGATGAGACCTTGAAATTTTCACAAAGTCCGAGCTTACTTTTTCAAAATTTTGTCCGCTATTTTTTGTTGGCGTACTTTGAAACTAGCGTATTTTGTGGGAGTTTCCGACGCAACTTCGTATTTGTTTAATGCAATTCAATCGTAAACTTTTTCATTATTTTGAGTTTTGTTTGTAGGCTTCAACTGAGTTTCAATGGGATTTCGTTTGTTTTATTTATTAGATTGGATTTTGGACGGTTCTGATGATAGCTTTTTCAGTTATAAGGAACTTCCGATTCGATTTTTTTCAGGGTGTTATTTCAGGTCATGTTTTAACCTTGGCATGGTCTTGAAAGCCATACTTTTATTCACTTTTTTTCTCTGCTTTAAACTTCCTTCTTCACACAAAACAATTTATCTTAAAAAAATGTGCATCCTTTGAATCTAGATCTTTTTCTCGAAGGGGTTACGGATTTTGAAAAAATTTTTAGGTCGGCCAAACTGATTTTTTGAGCTCTCAGAAATCACTGTAAAGACCATATTTTGTGCGCCGCCGGTTGAGTTTTGAAAAAAAGCCAAAAAAGCGTTTCAGGTACTTTTTGAAAAAATTTGACCAAAAAACGCGTTTTTTGGCGCGCACTTCCCCCTCAGATCTAGTACATATTATATTCTAGATGATACTCTTAGGAAAACAGCTATTTCATGTGATTAATTCCATAGTAGTATAGTAAAAGTGGCTAGAAAAATGACGACTTTTAACCCCCCCCCCCCCCCCAAAAATTCAGTGTGCCGTTGTACTTACCACTTTTAACCCCCAAAGGGGTTAAAGCCCCTACTTTTTCAGGCACGCATGTTTTAAGGGGGGTTAAGATTGGTAATTTTCCAGCCACTTTATGGAAATGGGAATGGAATTAAGTTTTGGTTGGTGCATGTTTTCCCTTCTAAAGTTTGGGGGTATTGGCTTGTTTACATGTAAAATGACGTTATATACCTATTATATGCAACCAAACTATATGGTATATAGGAAAGCCAAGATTTTGGCAGCGTAGCTTAACTGTTGGCTGCGGTGAACGATTTCCTTCAAAAATGCATGTTTTATTGCTGAATCTCGAAGAAAGGAAAATTCGTCAAGTGCGTTGGCCGCCACCTCTATTAAGGCAAAAATGAATGATCTATTTTAAAAAAATTAAGAATTACTTACCCGAAAGTTGAGTTCGTCGAAGGATTGGTAATAATAATAATCATAATAATCAAATTAAAGAAAATAAGAAAGGGGGATGTTGAGGAAGGGGGCTAAAAAAATAAAATTTATAAATAAAAAAAAATATAAAATAAAATAAAATAAAAATTGCATGGTTTTCGGTCATTTTGGAGAAAAGAGCTTCTTTGTAATAATGTTTTCCAGCATTTGTCTCGGCTGTTTTCATTTTCAACTAATTAGAACTGATCATTCTTGTCTCTTTAGTTCTCGGTTTTTTTTAAAAAAAATTATATCTATGTTGGGCCGTATAACGGAAAAGACCCCAGGTTTGCACTTAAGTTTGGGAAAGTTTATTTGAGAAGCCATTTTTGTTGGTGGTGATACTTTCTCGCAATTGATAATTTATCGTGGTTTTGAGTTTCCAAGCAAAAAAGAACAAAGTTCCAGAAACAAAAACGCAAAAAAACCAACTTTTTTTCTGTAGATTCCGAAGAAACTTTAGAAGTTTTTTTTGTGAAACACAAAAACAAAAAAAGTTGCACCAAAAAATAAAAAGTTGAGATTATCCTGAGACCACAGTTTGTTTTTTGTGAGCTTTTTAAATTTACAGCTTGTTTTGCGAGTACATTGACATCAGCGTAGCAATTCGAGGCCAAATAGTGTCTTTTGGGAACTGTAAGCGGATTTCAGCTACAACTTTCGCAATGACTTTAAGGCTGCTTTGAATGCAATTGTGTTAAAAGTATATTCAGTTCTGTCGTAATGCTTTTTTTCAAATATAGGGCTTTGTAAGAATGCTTGAAATATGCTTCATTAGGGTTTCCTTTGTTGTTTTTTTAAACTAAATTTCAGAACGTTCTGATAATGGCGTTTCAAATCAAAAAGTTTTTTCTGTTAAATTTTGTTTGGAGTTTTGATTGAAATCATGTTCTTCCATTTGTGGTATTTAACAACTCTACCAGGTTTCAGTGTGGTCTTTTTATATTAAGCTTTTCCGAAAGTCTTTGGGCCTGTATATTGTGACATGTAAAAAAGGTTTAAGTTTCGTACAGTTCAATTTGATAGTGAATTATAAAAATAACTTCACAAAGCGATGAGACCTTGAAATTTTCACAAAGTCCGAGCTTACTTTTTCAAAATTTTGTCCGCTATTTTTTGTTGGCGTACTTTGAAACTAGCGTATTTTGTGGGAGTTTCCGACGCAACTTCGTATTTGTTTAATGCAATTCAATCGTAAACTTTTTCATTATTTTGAGTTTTGTTTGTAGGCTTCAACTGAGTTTCAATGGGATTTCGTTTGTTTTATTTATTAGATTGGATTTTGGACGGTTCTGATGATAGCTTTTTCAGTTATAAGGAACTTCCGATTCGATTTTTTTCAGGGTGTTATTTCAGGTCATGTTTTAACCTTGGCATGGTCTTGAAAGCCATACTTTTATTCACTTTTTTTCTCTGCTTTAAACTTCCTTCTTCACACAAAACAATTTATCTTAAAAAAATGTGCATCCTTTGAATCTAGATCTTTTTCTCGAAGGGGTTACGGATTTTGAAAAAATTTTTAGGTCGGCCAAACTGATTTTTTGAGCTCTCAGAAATCACTGTAAAGACCATATTTTGTGCGCCGCCGGTTGAGTTTTGAAAAAAAGCCAAAAAAGCGTTTCAGGTACTTTTTGAAAAAATTTGACCAAAAAACGCGTTTTTTGGCGCGCACTTCCCCCTCAGATCTAGTACATATTATATTCTAGATGATACTCTTAGGAAAACAGCTATTTCATGTGATTAATTCCATAGTAGTATAGTAAAAGTGGCTAGGAAAATGACGACTTTTAACCCCCCCCCCCCAAAAATTCAGTGTGCCGTTGTACTTACCACTTTTAACCCCCAAAGGGGTTAAAGCCCCTACTTTTTCAGGCACGCATGTTTTAAGGGGGGTTAAGATTGGTAATTTTCCAGCCACTTTATGGAAATGGGAATGGAATTAAGTTTTGGTTGGTGCATGTTTTCCCTTCTAAAGTTTGGGGGTATTGGCTTGTTTACATGTAAAATGACGTTATATACCTATTATATGCAACCAAACTATATGGTATATAGGAAAGCCAAGATTTTGGCAGCGTAGCTTAACTGTTGGCTGCGGTGAACGATTTCCTTCAAAAATGCATGTTTTATTGCTGAATCTCGAAGAAAGGAAAATTCGTCAAGTGCGTTGGCCGCCACCTCTATTAAGGCAAAAATGAATGATCTATTTGAAAAAAATAAGAATTACTTACCCGAAAGTTGAGTTCGTCGAAGGATTGGTAATAATAATAATCATAATAATCAAATTAAAGAAAATAAGAAAGGGGGATGTTGAGGAAGGGGGCTAAAAAAATAAAATTTGGTAAAGAAAAACCTCTTCTTTATAAGAAGAGATAAGAATAAATAGAGGCTGCTGGGCTGTACATCAGCACCAGCAGATCAGAAGCCCTGTAGGCAATCCAACCCCCGAGGGCGACCACGTCCCTGAGTTGCTCAGAGAGGAGTTCCCACTCGGGCGACCCAGGGACGAAAGTCCGGGGAAGGGGTTTCCCCTTGGCTCACTGGCGCGGTTTGACCCACAGCTCCTTCACCACCAGCACCTCAGGATCGGGCCCAGCCTTATATCTGACGTGAATTTCTTCAACAGGATTGTTTATGAGCACTAGTCCCCCGAAAGGGATTTTTACAGTTTCGATGTATGATGGAATCTAAAACAAGCAAATTAACATTTTAAATCACATTTAAATTGTTCATCAAATAAAAATTTTTGGAACAGCAGGTTTCGGAAGGTGATAATTGTGCTAAACTTTCCCTAAATTTTCCCCGAGTTTAAAATACGCTCATCACGAGAACACAGACAAAATAAATTGTACTTTTAGCTGCGTGTTATTCTCAACCAGTTTAGAAATTTTGAGTTTGATTTGGAAACAAAAACTGGTAAAAACATTTGATTTGTCGAATACTACTTTTGAAATTGACTAGATTTGACTTCTTGTTTGACATTGTCACTAAGCTGATTGAAAGAAAAAAGAAAGCGCAGACTGAAAATTCATGTTTACTAAAATGTTAAAAATATATGAAAAAAGCTGATGGTCTAATTCAATGTATATGACCGAGTTGTAGATATCAGCTGTTGGCATCTAAACGGATACTTTCATTTCCACTGTTTTGAAATTCAGCAGGCTCAAAGAGTGTTGGAAAAAAATGGAATTGGAAAAATGTAGAGTTACCTCAACAGACTTGGAAATCATTCATGAGATTTATTTGACTGTGAAAAAAAACTATCCGGAAATTTCTGACCGTCGGAATTACTTTCTGGCTGCATGTTCTCTGTTTTTTTTCCAGTGAAAACGATTTAAATTATGACGTAGCTTTTGGACTTAGGCCATATGGAGGTCTTATTGGCATAGACGACTCTTCCTTGGACAAATATTTAAAAGATTCAAAAATACTACGTCTGCATGCAATTTTACACGACGCTGCAGGTTTTGTTGACGAAGTTTACAACACGGGTCCCACTTACTGCTATATGTTACCCTGGAAGTGTAACAGCAGTCTGATTGGTCACTTGAGCGGTATTACTTTCTGTTTATTCGTCAAACTAACCAGACCAGAACTCTATCAGTTATTAGAATGTTGAGCAAACGATCAGTCGTCATAGATTTGGAAGGATTTCGCTATAAAAGAAGTACCTTTATAGTTAAAGAAATAGCCATTACGACTTTTGAATATAGCGACTCTCTTATTTTTCTACCTCCAGTCCCTTTCAACTCACTACCCAAAGCTGAACAAAAAGCGTACAACTGGTTAACACAATACTTGCACGGAATTCACTGGGAAAGCGGAGATTTTTTATATTTAAATCTAAATCAGATTATTCAAAATTTTGTTTTGAGAAATCCTAACACTGTATTTTACGCCAAAGGAAAAGAGAAGGCTGAACTCCTTGCAAAGTACTTGGATCGACAGGCTGTGAATCTTGATGAATTGGGTTGCCCGAGAATTGAAAACTTACATTTAAAGAAATATCCATCTTGCAATAGACATTTACAACCTAATTATAACTCTAGGAATCACTGTTCCCTGAAAAAACGAAGGTCTTTTTTGATTGGCTGACAAATGAGCAACAACGAAAGACTAGCAAAACCGGAGATGTACCAATCTCCAAATTTAGTGTTCTTGTCTTGGATGACACCAGAGAGTGATATCAAAATAACTTTGACCAGAACAGAACAAATCAATTGCCGAGGTCAAGTTGTGCAGCGGAAAGGACAAATTATTCTCCCAGGAGACGAATTGACTATTTTAAGAATTTTTTCCCAGTGATTGACCAATTCATCTATTTTCAACGACACAAGTTTAGTCAAAATGTTGGCCAACAAACAAGGAGTATGTCTTCCCAGGTTAGTCTTAGTGCCCAAACGTCAACCCGGAGTTCAAATGGATCTTCAAAGCAGTGACCTACCTGAGGAAGATCAGAAACTAGTAAAAGAGAACTCTGTAAAGAAAATTGTATTTCATGCAAAAACTGAATATGTGCCAGCCAATTAAGTTGTGGAAATGCTGCATGACAATGACAATGACATAACTAATGACTCTAGAAGTTATACTCGATACGAGATTTTTTATTGTTCTGAAGTATAGATAATACATATTTTATGACAAGAACACATTTTTTAATTCTCATTAAGGTACTAGTGTTATAGATAGAGAGGAGTTACAAAGAACCAGTGAGAGAGAAAAATATAAATCGAACAACTGAATGACTGAATTAGCTATTGGTGAGCCTGATGCTACTATAGTTACCGATTTTGCTTATGATCAAACAAACACTGAAAAAAAATCTTGGAAGTTTTGTAATGATGTTACAGTCCCCAGATCAGAAGTAGTTTTTATGTCTCAAATGATTTTAATTTTCGTTTTACTTACTTTTGCATCTATAAACTTTCTTGGACGCCAATAATCTGTGAAGAAACGTCAGTTTGGTTTTCAATAGTGTCTGGTTTAGTTGGGTACGTGCTACCAAACCCAAGGATATGAATAAAATTATTGATACGTCGACAAGACTGTTTATGGCAGTTGTAGGACCGTCAGGATCCGGAAAAACAGAGTTGATTTTCAAGCTATTGACAGGAAGATCATTTTATCCCAAATTTGAAAGATTGTTATTTTTTTACAAAGATATTCAACCTGTAGTTATGGACGAGTTAAACGCTCGCAGAATTCATATTGAATTTGTATAATTTGACGGATTCGATCGATTGAAAACATTCTGTTAGTGTTTGATGACTCATGCGAATAAATATACAATGATAAAGAATTCGTTAAATTAGCAACAGCAGGAAGACACAGGGGCTTAGATTTTATTTATGTTAAACATAATTTATTCCAACAAAGCCGATGGTCACGAACTATTGATTTAAACACATCTCACATCATTTTATTCAAATCACCTCGTGATATTCAGCAACTTGATCACCTCGGAAGGCAACTTAATGCACCTAAATTCTTACGTCAATCGTATGAACTGGCTACAAAGGACAGCTTCGGACATCTATTAAAAGATTTAGATACCCAAACATCAGACTGTCTCAGATACTGTTCAAACATAATACCACCTGGTCCGTCAATTTTCTATTTACCTTTAGATAAAGCAGAAGTGACACCCATCACAATTGAACGCGAAAAAATTAATTATTCTGCAGCACATGGTACAGTTGAACCCAACTCAACTACGAGGCTTCATTAGAAAAAAAACATCAAATAGTCAAATCATATCAGTTGTTTGTGAATGCTTGCTCAATGTAGTCAACGGTAATGTGCCTGTCAGTATCCCAAACCTCAATAAATTCGAAACAGCATACAAAATTTTAATCAATCCAAAACTTGAGCTATTATACTGAGCAAACAAGGATTTTATCTCATCAGACAAATACTTTATTTTTGCTTCAAGTATTTGACTGCATAGAAATTGCAGCAGAAGAATTTGTCCTAATTCCAAAGCATATGTACATCAGAGATCAACCACATGCAGCACAGATTTTGCTTGACAACTCAATCAAACACAAGAAACCGCAACTATCATATTTGAACCGTTTGAGACCACTAAATGAATCAGCGAGAACAACAACATCAGCCATTGATACGCCAGCAGTCATTCCCTCAACCCCTGAACCACCTATTCTTGCCAAAGCAGAAAACAATCCACAAAAACAAGCTCTCCCTCTCACTTCTCAAGACGATGATGATGATGATGATGATGATGATGATGATGATGATGATGATGGCTTGTGCGTGTGTGCCCTCCGAGCGGGACAAGCGGGAAACGCACGAGTTATCTGTGCGGCAAAGAACACACAGGGTTTTCGGAACGGAAGGGAACAAACCGGGAACGGCGAGGACCCAAAACCCCCCAGAATACCAACAGAGTGGCGAAGACCCAGCCAGTCAAAGCACCTCTTACAACAACATTGTGGCCAGAACCTCCCCCAGGTTCGAGTGTGTCGGGTTTTTTGTCGCTGACTCGGGACTAGCCCATCTGGGTCAGCTAATAACGAGGGCCGGAGACGTTGAGAAGAATCCGGGACCCACGCTGTGTGGAGAATGCAGGAAGAAAGTAACAAGCAACAGCGTGAAATGCACATGGTGCGAACAATGGATACACCAAGGATGTAGCGGTCTATCCCGGCAAGAGATCCAACAGCTAGCTAAAGCCAACCGATATGCATTTGAGTGCACCAAATGCAGTTCCGCTCTGTCGAACCCTAACAGGGAGTTTCCCGAGGTTGAAACGAGGGGAGAAAAACCCTGCGAAAACCCCGTGCAGGAGCCAAAGGAAGCAAACGGAACAGACACAAGGGAACCAAGGGAACAAGCTCCCTGGCCCCACCTCGACCAGGAGTCAGCAGAGGGTGAACCGAGGGGAACAAATACCTGCGACAACCCCGCGCAGGGCCCAACACTGACAAACGAGCTCCCGCAAAGAGAGGAACCGAAGAGTCCCTGCCTCCATCCCGGACAGGAGGCTGAAGAAGAAGAAACCATGGGCATAGACAGTTGCGAAAACCCCGCGCAACATCTTCTGCGGCAAAAAGACTCGGACAAAGGGGAGGAAACAAGGAGAGGAAAAATGAGACGCCCCACTGAAGAACACCGGGAAGCTCGCAGACAGAAGAGAAGACAAAGAAGATTACCCACTCCCCCCGAGGGACAGCCGAGTATTACGGTAACAGCATGGAACCTACAAGGGTTATCAGATCACGAAAGAAACAGAAACCGACTAAAGAGAGTAATTACGTATGCACAAGGCAAAAGATGGGAAATAATCTTAATATCAGAGCTTCGATCAAAATCGAAAGGAGTGATATGGCTAGGTGAAGATAGTGAACAAACAGTTGTTATACACTCCCAACGTAGCGGTATAGTTCTCAGTGGCGAGGCCCTCAAGTCCTGGATCAGCGAAGGCCAAAAGAAAAGTTTCTCGGAGCGCACTACCGCCATAGAGGTACATGGTATGAAAATTATATCAGTTTACCAACCACTTTGGAGTAACGGGGTCGAAGGAATAGAAGAATATAGACACTGCCTAGAAAATGAAGTAGCCCGAACCCCCAAGGCCAAGGTATTAATAATTGGAGGGGACCATAATGCTCACATTGGAAGGGAGAGAGCCTGTGAAACAAATGGAAGGTATGGTCTAACCAACGCCAACAATCGAAGCAGGAGGAGACCTCCTCGATTGGTGTGTAGCGCACAATCTCCAATGGATAAACTCTTTCTCTAACCTTAGGAAAAGGGGAACTTGGTTTAACCACAGCCACCGCAGATGGTATGAGCTGGACGGATTTATAATGAGGCGAGGAGAAAGGCACAGGCATGCAAAAAGGATACAAATTACCGAGGAGCTAACGCTATCGGACCACAAGCCGGTATCCCTCCACCTAAAAATCCCAAAGAGGTCCAGACCAACAAGAGTAGCACGGAAACCAGCAATAAACTGGGAGAAATTGAGTACTGAGCAGACAGCTCTAAAATTCCAAAAGGAGACCGAGACAAAGGAGGTGGACGAGGATAGCTCATGGAGCGAAATAGCGACAGCGCTAACGCAAGCTGCACTAAAGGTATGTGGAAAGAGAACCAGGCAGATAGCGAATCCGTGGACGATCGGCCACGAAGATGAGCTGTCACAGCTCCATAATTCCATAGCTTCGGCCGTGAGGGATAGAAACGAATCCTTAGAGCAGGACCGTCCACTCCAAGATATACTGCGTAATAGGGACAACCTTAGGAAAGCAAGGGCTAAAATGAAGGGGAAGCTGAAAGAATTAGAACGTGAATGGTGGGATAAAATCCTAGACGAATGCCAACAGGCCAACATCGAAGGAGATATGGGCACCATGTACCGAACACTACGCCAATTAGGCGGCAGAGATAGGAAACGGGATACTGGCACAACACTCACAACTGATGAATTCAAAGCCCACTTCGAAGGAGTATAGAAAAACCGATATGAAATCAGCCCTCAGCTTCTAATGGATACTGTTGCACGTATGGGGGATCACAGAGCGGAAAAGAAGTATATCGAAGAAAATAACCTGCTAAATGAGACCCCATCGGATAAGGAAATACAGGACTGCATCAGTGAAATAAGGGAGTCCGCGCCCGGAAAAGACAATGTCCGCATAAAGTACATCAAATTGGCCAGCCCACATGTTAAATCAGCAATAGTGGCCATGGTTAAAAAGATGTTCTTATTCCGCGCCCCGACATGGGACGAAATCCTAAAGAACGGACAAATAGTACCCCTACATAAGAAGGGCGGAAAAAATGATGTAAACAACCATAGAGGAGTCTGCCTATTGGCCAAGGGCAGCAGGATCCTAGCAAGAATTCTGTCCAAAAGACTAAGAAAGTGGACAGAACGCCTAAATCTTCTAGATGACAATCAAAGCGGCTTCAGGACCGGAAGGTCGACTGCGGATGCAACACAAATCCTGGTCAGAATAACAGAAGACGCAGACGATCTAAAGAAGAGGCCAGCAATCTGGAACCTGCCTCAAATTGAACATACTGACCCCGAAGCAAGGCTTTTGGACCTACGTAAAGCGTATCCCAGAGTGAACAAACCAGCATTTTGGGAAATCCTGCGAAACTACGGGATGAAAGGACCCTTCCTAGAATCCCTAGCAGATTTACACGAGGCAACCAGTTACCAAGTGAAAGGGAAGGAAGGAGATAGCGAGGAATGGATCCCAGAACGGGGTCTCAGGGAGGGTTGCTCGACATCGCCATGTCTATTCAATATCTATCACCAAGTGGTAATGCGCATAGCGGAGAATGAACGGAAAAAGATATCAGACGCGAAACATGGACAGACGGGCATAAAATGGCGATGGATACCAGGCAGCAATAAACCGGATATAAACAAGATCGAAAAGTCAAACAGCGAGACGCAAACTGTTAACATAACCATATCCTTGTTCGCAGATGATACCACTATCATCGGCGAGCAAAGAGCTGGAAGAGGGCGTTAACATTATCAAAGAAGTCTTGGAGAAATTTGAGGAAAAGAACAACACAGACAAAGAAGAAAAGGCTTTATTTGGATCAGAAGAAGCAGAAGAAATACGCATGTTGGGTTGTTGGCTAGGTCCAAAAAAAGACCTAATGAATAGAAAAAAGCGAGCTGGATACCTACTGACCCCGAAGCAAGGCTTTTGGACCTACGTAAAGCGTATCCCAGAGTGAACAAACCAGCTCTTTGGGAAATCCTGCGAAACTACGGGATGAAAGGACCCTTCCTAGAATCCCTAGCAGATTTACACGAGGCAACCAGTTGCCAAGTGAAAGGGAAGGAAGGAGATAGCGAGGAATGGATCCAGAACGGGGTCTCAGGGAGGTTTGCTCGACATCGCCATGTCTATTCAATATCTATCACCAAGTGGTAATGCGCATAGCGGAGAATGAACGGAAAAAGATATCAGACGCGAAACATGGACAGACGGGCATAAAATGGCGATGGATACCAGGCAGCAATATACCGGATATAAACAAGATCGAAAAGTCAAACAGCGAGACGCAAACTGTTAACATAACCATATCCTTGTTCGCAGATGATACCACTATCATCGGCGAGCAAAGAGCTGGAAGAGGGCGTTAACATTATCAAAGAAGTCATGGAGAAATTTGAGGAAAAGAACAACACAGACAAAGAAGAAAAGGCTTTATTTGGATCAGAAGAAGCAGAAGAAATACGCATGTTGGGTTGTTGGCTAGGTCCAAAAAAAGACCTAATGAATAGAAAAAAGCGAGCTGGATACCTATGGGCAAAATGCCGCTCGCAACTTCTGAAAAGAAAACTTCCCAGAAAACAAGCACAAGTGGTGCAAGCATGTATCGAAAGTGGGCTTCTATTCGATTGCGCTACTCGGCCGTGGTATAACCAAGAGATCAATAATATTCAGTCGTGAATAGATAAAAGATATAGATATCTCTGGAGTAATAAAAAGGGTCCACCGCTGAAACAAATGCATTATGAGGGGGTTAATATGCAGGACATCCGGAACATGTACGACATAAGATCATTGAGATGGAAGATCGAGAAACGTACATTAGAGCGGATAGGCCACATATTAAGAATGAGCAACGCAAGGACGGTTAAAATGGCGGTATTAGGGTGGCTGGGCAGCCTCGAGGAAATCCAGAAGCGACCAGGTTACAAACAGAAAACCATTTTCTACTGGAGGAAGTTGCTCATGGAGGCCGGAATCAACTGGACCGAAGCCCCTAAATTTGCCTTAGACCGAAAAGAATGCAAAAGAAGAATCAAGATACGCATGGACCACTTGGAGAAATGGGAGTACCAACAAGGGAATCGCCATGATGGGGAAGAAAAGTTAGAGAAGAGGAATTTCGATCTCCCCCCGACGAACTTACAGTGTGACATATGTGAAAAGGTTTGCAAATCGGTAGGGTACTATAGATTCTAATAAAGAGAATGCACACCGAAGCCTCGCACTCTTTCACGTGCAGTCGTTGCCAGAAAACATGGAAGACAGAAGGTCCATACAAAAATCACGTCAAAGTCTGTAACCCTCAAGAAGCTGAAAAACCCAGAAAATACATGGCAAAGAAGAAGGAAGGTAGCAAATGCAACAAGACACTGTCGGCGACAAACATGGTCAAACACACAGACAGATGCAGGGGGAGAGGGCATGGCTCGAACGAGCCGAACGCCTAGAAGAAGTAGAAGATGATGATGATGAAGGTAACGAGATGGAAAAAAGCGTTGAGCTTAGTGAGGCATTATCCACAGAACGTATCCTGTTACAATTACAGCTCATGGACGAACACAAACTTAAGCGAGCAAAAAAAGTTCTTGAAGTTATTAAAAAGTCAGAGAGAGTCAAAATATATAAAGATAATGAAGAAATTTACGTTGATAAAGGCCCAACAGGTCTTAAAGCATCAGTTTTTCTGTATGATATACAACAACAAACTAAAAAACTTTACAACCCTGCTTTTATACTGATTTTGAGGTCACTCAAACTTGATGAACGGTTGGTTATGAACAAGTATGCCAAAGTCGCGGTTCAGCCAACGAATACGGAACAAGCTCAAGAGAAGCAAAGAAGCAGACGTTCCACAAATTCCCCTTCAAAACCTACAGCCCTCCTCCTCCTTTCTTTTGAGAAAAAACTTTCGTCGTCGTCGTCGACGACGTCAAAAAGTTCCACCTCAAAAAGCAGTAAGAGACGCAAAAACAGATAGACTGTTGCAGACAGTGAAAGATAACGGTCACCGCAAAAAACCAAACGAGAAGAAGGTGCAGCAGAAGAAGACTCCGAGTCGTACGAAACGCCCGATAACGATTCAGATTCTGCAACGACAGAGAAGAAGAAGACAAGAACAAACAAAAATGGCAAGATTACACCAGCTGAAGAAAAAATATTGAAAACTAAACTTACAAGTAAAGGTTCAGCATTGCTTGGCAGTGTACAGAATTTAAAAGAGGAATTAAAAATTTCACGAAGTAAAGTGAAACGTTTTTTACATACAGAGCCAGCATATACAAAATATCGAACAGATCGTCGCAAAACAACACGCCTCAAAGTGATAGTTTTCGACATAGACGAAATAAGGTCAATTGACCTGGCGTATGCTGATAAACTTGCAGATTACAACAAAAACATTTAATGTCTTATGGTTGCAGTGGATTGCATGTCCCGCTTTCTACGTGTACAACCATTGAAATCAAAGTATGCCACCTCAACTGCGGAAGCATTCAAACAAATGATAAAAACAAAACAGCCGAAAAAAAATTGGGTAGATAAAGGCACAGAGTTCAAGGGGTCATTCAAAACTTTATGTGAGGAAAAGGACATCGAAATTTATACAACAGAGAGTGAAAAAAAATCCGCTTTCGACGAGAGGAACATTCGATCACTAAAGGGTTTGATTTATAAGTATTTGGAGGACAAATGGACTTACTCATACATCGATAAGCTTCAAGATTTTGTCAACACAATTAACTCGAGAACAAACCGCGTTACCAAAATCGCCCCGAATGAAGTTACCAAAAAGGACGTTCCATGTCTCACTTCATTAAGAGTGGAACAATCGCAGAAACTAGAACGCCGACCAAAGCTCTACGTTGGTGATTTTGTTAGAATAGCAAAAATTGACCTTCCGTTTCGAAAACGATACAAACAATCTTTCACTGACGAAGTTTTTGAAATCTTTGACATCCCAACAAGAAACCCACCAAAATATAACCTCATCGACGCTGATAGGGAACCAATAGAGGGTAATTTTTAGGAGCCTGAACTAATCAGGGTCTTGGAAAAGGAAGGAAGGATCAAACTATACAATGTCTGACAACTTTTTAAGCGAAAAAAAATTCATTTACCATTACACTGGTGTCATCAGCCTCAATGAATATTTTCAATGACAACTCGCTAGCGAGCTTTAAAAACCTGCTAAGCGATAATATCGATCTACAAGGTGAATGGAGAGTTGCATTGACAGAAAAAAACGTTTCCCGCTCATATTAACAATGTTACGGATACCAAACTAGTGTACTACAAAAAAGACAAAGTTAAAGCAAGCCTTAAAGTGGCAAAAAAAAATATCCAGACCATATGATGGAGAAAAAGGTGAAATAACAAAAGGTGTTTATGACGAAAGCGAGAAAATATTCAACGAAATCAATCGGAAGATTGATCTTGATAATATCAGTTATAGCATCGACCCCATTACCAAACATCTTTCAATAAGGATGCATTATTGGGAAGGCATTACCTTTGAAAGTCCACAAAATCCTAGTATCTTAGGTTTCAAAGGCTT
>NC_087071.1:18406211-18504018 GCF_963678635.1 Symsagittifera roscoffensis | reverse complement strand
TTCTAATTTATTACCAACTGAAGCAACTCACAGCTCATTAGATTTATTTGAAAAACCTCCTCTACTCGTTACATTTGAAAATGCATTCACTCAAAAAATTGGTCCATCTTATTCACCTGATGGTCCCATGCTTGAATTTGAAGTTTTAGGAGATAGAAACAACTTTATTGATCTTCAACGAACTCGCTTGGAGATTGTAGCACGCATTGTTCAAAATAAAGGTAGTGTACTGCGAACTCACGCCACAGAGAAAGGGCAACGAGACGCACCATATTTGGTTAATCATCCACTTTCATCTTTATTTTCCCAATGCACCATGTCCCTGAATGGAGAAAAACTTTCAACAACTAATGCCAATTTGGCCCATAAGAGTTTCATTGAGACAGAACTTTCTCACGGTAATGATGCAAAGAAAACGTGGCTTGCTTGTCAAGGCTTTTATAATGAAGATAATCCATCAGGTATTGATAGTGCTAATGGGCGAGCTGAAGATGTCGCTGAACATAAGCGAATCGTAGCAGCATCAAGCGAATTCCGATTATTTGGTAAAATTGCCTGTGATTTTTTATCATGCGACAAACATCTTATCAGCGGTGTTACAATAAGACTTTATCTGAGACGATCTCCTAATGACTTTGTTATCATGTCTGAGCACGCTTATAAATATTTCCAAGTCCAAATCTCTGAGGCTAACCTATATGTGCGCAAAATGACAGTAACAGATTTTGTACTATCATCGATAGAAAAAACTCTGTTGAAAACACCTGCAATATACAATTATATTGATGTTTTACCAAGAACCTTTTTGGCCACAATTGGTGTGCAAAGTTGGCGACAAGAGGACGTTTTTGCCAAAGAGCCAGTTCGTCAAATGATTTTGGCAATGAGCTCGAATACAGCATACCTGGGTACTAACCGAACAAACCCGTTTCATTATCAAACGTTTCAGCTGAATGAAATCATTGTTTACCGAAACGGCCTACCCATTGCAGGAACTCCTGTGTCAACGACTGATAACAAAAGAATATACTACAACACATTGGAAGCTCTAGACTTTGTTTTTAACAATAGTCATGGAATCAGTTTGGCTAATTATCACAATCATTATATTATGGCATTTGATCTCACATCTACTCAGGAGGCTTCACACGACTTTATTCATCCTGAATTGACCAATTGCACCATTTAAGTAGAGCTGAAGTTTGATGCACCGCTGGGGGAAAAATGTAGAGTTACTTTTCATGGGAGAGCGTGCATCAACAGTTTACGTGCGTTCCGATAGAAAAATAGCTAAAACACTCTAATGAATTGAATCGGGGAAAAAATGGACAATTTGCAGATTCTTGAGCTTATTAACCGATGCAAACATTTGAAACATCGATTTTGGGGCATTTTTCCCGCTAACTTAGCATTTAATACAATATTGAAACGCGACAATACTTTCATGATAGTCAACGCATCAAACTCAGACCAGCCAAGAACTTATTGGTTACTGTTTGCTTAAGCTGGTAGTCAAATATTTTTTGCAGATCCTCTTGGACGAAGCCTACACAACTATCCACATATATACAAAAATATGAGACGTTCTATCCATGAGGGAAACCAAATACTGATGAATAAGCCAATCCAATCAGCTAACTCGGTCTTGTGAGGACTTTATTGTATTTATGTTGCTCATGTTATAATTTCATCTAAATTTCCTATAGGTTTCAAGGTTAAAGACCATGACATGATGCGTTTTGCTAAACATATGATGTTATAACTTTGTGATACTTTTGCATTTCTTTAATGATTAATAATTGATTTTTTTTAAGAAAAAAACATGTTTTATGGTTGCTAGAACACATACCGCTGGAATTATTTCACAAATATTTCTCAAGAATTGTATATATTCTCCATTAAAATTTTAACAAACAAAGTGTTTGAATCAATCTCTAATCCATACCCACTCAAAATAATATCAATAATTTTTGAAAATTCAGCAGCATTATCCCCATTCAAAATTCGAATAAAACGTTCAATGGTTACATTAGTAATTAGATCAGTTTGAGTTTGAATGGATCGAGTCTGTGATGCAAAGCAAATCTGTGGCAATCGTTTTCGCAAAGTAACACCGGCGGTGTCAAGGTTGTTAGTCGAATTGTAGTTAACAGCCAATTTCTTTTTTTCCATCGATCGGTCCTGATAGATGATATTTGCTGCACCGCATAATCAAGCATTTAAAGGATGAAAGGAGGCAAGGCACGATAAAAGGTTTAAGGTCATCTTGTTAACTGCTTCAGTGCATTCTTTTGTAACTTCGATAAGAACGTGGTAATGTGGCTGACCATTGGCAGTAGATTGGGAACAAACTTCGTTCTGATTTGAATGGACTGCAAATGCAAAGTTCGTATTAGAAGGAAGGTCAGAGACGTCGGGTTCATTGTTCAGAAAAAAAAATTTAAAGTTTTTCCGAAATTGTTTAAAGTTTTCCGGCGATTGTTCATACATTGCTTCAACCATTCTGATAATTAATAAATGAAACTGTTTTTTTTTTCAATTTACTCAAGCCACTCGACATTTTTAGTTAAAATAATCTTCTTCATCATCGTCTCCGTTTTCACTGTTACAGTCTTTTTCGGAGTAAACCGATCGTTTTGATTTATATTGTCGTTTTTGAGGTTTATCGTTTCCTGTTGTGGGAGTTGAAATCTTTTCACCAGATTGTACTATGATCATTTTTTTACTTTTGAATAATTATCTGCTAAGCAATCAATTTCTTTCGTCGTCAAAGAAACTGCTTGATACATTTTGAACACTTCTTCGTCAGTTTTTTTATACAATTTTAGTGTAATATAGGTACCTGTTTTTTCAAATGTTTTTGTTCCAACTCTGACTATACGTTTTTCTCCTGAAGAAATATCACGAAAGTCATCAAAAAAGTTAGTATCACTTTCAAGCGTGTACATATTTGGGTAGCGGTAATTTTATTCAACCGTATCAGTCAAGAGACAATTTAAGAATGATTTACCCAGCCGGTGAATAGCTTAACTCGGGCGATTTATTTTACGGTAAAGCTTAAGCTTCCTTGGGGACTTTTAATTTGTTTGCAGTTGGAAAATTATGAGTTTAAGTTATACATGTCAAATCTGTCTGGCAAATTCCCGTTTTAGCTCATAAATCTCAACGGTTTTACCCTGGCGGCATGCCTGTTATCTCTTTGAAGTGTAAAACTTCTGTCATTTGTGCTTAGGGTATCATAAAAAGGCGCCATGCGGTTTCTTTGAAGTATAGATTTTCAAAGCGTTCATATTTCTACTTTAATTGCAAAAGCCCTGAAAACATATTAAAATTTTGCAAAACCCGATTTATGGTAATTGGCTAAAACTTAGACCACCAGCAATAAAAAACTAAAAGTGGTACGTCAAACTAAATCTACTCGCTATTTTTATTCAATCTCTCAAAATCAAACAAAACAAAATTTCAACAATGGCAAGTCCACTGCAAATTATTTCAATTATTTCTCTTGAAGGAGCTATATTGTACCAAACTTATACCAGAGATTCTATCGTAGTGGTTCAACAGGAACGGAAAATGCGTCATCGAAAAGCAAGTCCTTTGAACGATCTTGATCCAGGAAGCAGAGAATTCGATGAATGGGTCACTAAAAACCATATGATGTTACCCAACTATTTGATAGATCAAATTAGTATCCTCATACAAAGCAGAAAACAGGTCTACGAGAGTTGTTGTGTGACTGAATCGTATTCTGCGCCGAAGCGCACAGATATTCAAGACCCTACTTGCCTTGATCGTTCACCGAGAAAAATACAGTTTAACTACGATTGCCAAAAGATCCCCTTTTACGAAAATTACGAAGGATCCATTAGAGATTTAGCAGAGCGAGAAAACTACTGGAACATTGAGTCGATTGAATCACCAGACTCAACAGAAAAAAAAGATGAGGACCAGCAGACGCCCAAAACCACCATAAAACCGGATATTTCTCCAATCACTCAACAACAGCAGCAGCAAACTTCTTCTGCTTCTTCTTCCGGCAGTCAAAGTCCCACTGCACCAAACTTAGTAGCTGAGACTACGCAAACTGCAATTTAGAGATCTCTGAAAAATCAAAAAACTTTGTTTCCACCGAGAGAGCACCAGTTTGGGGGTTTATCATTTAGTTTGATAATCTTTTTTTAATTATTGTGGCTGAATCTTTGTTTACGTTTTGATTTTGATTTTTCTAAATTAATGTTTGCTCTCTAACTTTTTTCAGAAACCTTTGAAAGAATAAAACTAAACAAAAAGAAACATATTTTAAATTTTTTTTTGTTTTTGAAAAAAAAATTGAGAGACTCAAAATTTTGTTTGAAACAAATAGTGGTATCAAAAGTTATCCTCTGGTTTGGACCAGTAGTATGTGATCAAAATAGCTAATGAAAGTTTGCCTGTATATGCAACAATTAACATGTTATTTCTGTTCAAAACCGAATCCAGAAAAAGTATGCAAAATTTCGTTTTTGTTTTTTGTCCAAAAATTGTCAAAAATTGATTTCGTGAACTGCAACTTTATCTCATACTGTTGCTATAATGGTATTACAGCTGATGAAACCCGCAGTGCCTTGATACATCGCTTTTTGAAATGTTATTTTTGAGAAAATCGAAATTCGTTAAAGTTCATCGTTGGCTAAGTGTCGTTCAAAATGAAGCCGTGCTCAGAAACGGATGAAACTATTTTTTTTAGACTCAGCGGGGTCGAAAACAAGGCGTAGCCGCTGTTTTCGAGTCTAGGCGGCCACGTTTCAAAAGAAATTTGGTCGTTTTTGAAAAGACTGAATATCCACTGAGCCAATGCACCTCACCACCCTGCAGTGGAAACCATCTAAAAGTAAACGCTGAAACACTGCAAAGGACCCAACAGATACCTGAATCAGTGAACATATACGCCGAATGAATTTTAAAACAACAAGAAAAAATCAAAAAAGAATAAATTGACCTGTTTGGTTTTTTCGAAGTTTGACATGAAAAATTCCCATTATTTAATTTTTAAAAAATTCATGATATGAAGCTTTATCACTTCTTTGACAGCTCAATTGATAATTAACTACATTCGGTGTAAGGCTTTCTTTTCACTCTGCTGGGCTTAGGTCTACTCGGGTTAGGTCTTTTTGAATTGAGTGCCGTTGAATTGTTTGAAGCTACACAACTTGTTTAGGAACTTCGTGGTTAATTCAGAAAATTTGGTTGATTTATGAGACTATTTTATAGGTTTATAAATAAGCTGAAGTTGTTTTCTTTGATGTATCTGTGAGCAATTTGGGCACACCCACTCGATTTTTTTAATCTAAGCTCCACCTTAGGAAACCACTCCTTGTTTGGCAAGTAAGCAAATGATAGAAAAAGTTTGAAAATCTAAACAGATTTAATAGCAGTCGTAAAACAAACGGGAAATCACTTGAACTCTTTTGACTTGTAAACAAGTATCTGCTTTATTTGAACCTAGCATTCCGAAATATCAAAATTCTCAAAAAACAACCGCCTCGCAATGTCTACAAAAGTCGTACCCTGTAATCTCTGCCAAAAAAAAACTGAGTGACCGGCGAAGCCTCAAAAAACATCTAATGGCTGTTCACAAGATTGATCCTGTGAAAACCGAATACATCTGTGGTGACTGTGAACTAGAGGATAAGTCACTTCGTGTCATTTGGGAACATGTGGTGGAGCGTCACAAAACAATCGATGAAACGGAAGAAAGAAGAATTTGTCTCTACGACATGAATGTGTTACAAAATGATCGCGCATATGCTGCGCATATGCTAAACGAACACAGTCTGCCAGCATGGGATGTGAGCCGAGAAATCCTCACTTCTATACAGCCTGAGACAGCTTTTGATGGAGCAGTCAGGACATACGATATAGTGCCGATGGAAACGGAAGTGGACCTACTAGCGCTATTCGTGACCAAGAGAGACGAAATCGAAGAGCTGATACTTCAAAATACCATGTATGAGCCTCAGAAAGCTCAATTGTCGGCAGAAGTAACTCTTGAAAAAGAAAAAGCAGATGGCACAGAAGAAGTAATAACCATCTTCGCCAATTTCAAAATGCTTGCTGTAGACGTTCATGGTTGGACCCAGGACCAATTCTATGATTGCGTAGACCAAATATTGTCTACTGTCCATCAATATGCGTCTCATGGTAGCGGCTGGAGAATCCGCAGGATTGATCAGATTGTTCTAAAAATGGTGAAGTCTGCACCGATCAGGGGTTCATCGTACTTGCCACTACCAGCCGATCTACTGAAACTCAAACGCTTCTTGTTGAATATTCGCAATTATGAAGACGATCGATGCTTTGAGTACTGCTTCGTTGCTGAGTATCATCGGCAGTACAATATCCCGCTTACTCTTTGTACGATGCAGAGTAAAGAGGAAGAGAAAGCGAGCTTCTATGATTATCGCAGAAACTCAAGAGCGCACGAGCCAACTGGTGATTTTGTGTACCCAATGGGACTACCGGCTACCGCACGCTTCGAAATTTTGAATGAAGTGCAAGTGAAGTTCTTCAGTTTAGTTGCAGTTTTAATCAAATCTTTTTTTTTAATTGGTGTGAAGCTGTATGTAAGCACATCAGAACAAATGGTTGGCTGCACATTCGTTGAAGAATTAAAAATTAGTATAAAAATATCATTCAAAGTTCTTCTCTAGGTACAATGAAAAGACTCTTCTACCCCTGAGAGTGTCAAAATATCAGACTAAATTTGCTGCTTCTAAACGATATTGGCACGCATCACTGCGTCGTGGTTAAAGACCTGAACAAGCTAGTGAGCAAAATGCAAAAAAGAAAACTGAGATCGAGAAACATGCTGTGCCGAAATTGCTTCCACCGGTGTTCATCTGAGGAACGACTTGAGCGCCACCAGTTAACCTGCATGGGGAACGAACCAGCAATCGTTACCATGCCAAATGTTGACAAGAGCAGTGTAGGCTTCAAAAACTTCGGTGCTCGAAGCTATAGCCCATTCGCGGTTTACTTTGATTTGGAGTCTGTGCTGGAGAAGGTGGAGACAGTGAGAAACAATCCTACCTGCTTGAGCACAACCTTGATTGAAAAACATAAGCCCAGCAGTTTTTGCCTTGTCGTTGTGGAAGCTGGAAACCCGAAACCGGCGTTTTTTTTTCACTTCATCGAGGAAAGGACGCCATGACTAAATTCGTTCGAATGCTGGAAGTATTTGCGCGTGACTTTCATAATAAAAAACGACGATACCCGAACTACCTCGGAAGCACCACTATTCTTGAAGACAGTGACAAATGCTGGATTTGCGAAGAGCAAGTCTCCGAAACTAACGCGAAAGTTTTGGACCATAATCATTTCGATGGATCATTCCTCGGATGGGCTCACAACAAATGCAACGTCCTGAGACTTACCATACAATTCACCCCTGTCTTTGCCCACAATCTCCAGAATTATGATTTGCACCATGTACTGAAGATTCTGCAAGATACCAATACCAGAAACACCTTTTCGGTCATTCCTCTCAGTGACGAAAATTTTATTTCACTTACAATGAAAGTGTGGATTAGATCGTACACTAACGAAAAAGGAAATGTCCAACATGTCTACGAAGAAATCCGTTTTGTGGACAGTTGTAAATTTATGAACAGCTCACTAGATGAGCTAGCTCGAAATCTACCCGTGGCAAAGTTCATATATCTCAATAACCACTTTGCTACCCGACCGGAAGAAGATAAAGCATTGATTCGACAAAAAGGTTACTTCCCCTACTCGTATGTTGACAGCCATGCAAGATACACAGAAGATGGACTAACTGCACGCGACAAGTGGACCAACACGCTGCAAGGAGGTGTTGTTAGTGTCAGAAAAAAAGAATACCAACATGCATGGTTAGTGTACACTCGTTTCGGTTGTCAGACTTTGGGCGAATACAGCGATTTGTATCTAACGACTGATAACTTGATTCTTGCATGCGTTTTTGAAGACTTTAGACGAGTGTGTTATGAAACATATAAGCTAGATTGTGCTCAATATTTCACGGTTAGCAATCTCTCAGGGGATGCATTTTTGCGAACATGCAAGGCTGACCTCCAATTGCTCACTAATAGGGAGCACTTGGATATGGCAGAAAATCTGATCAGGGGGGGCATTGCAAGTGTTGTTGAAAAAAGACTTGTTTCCGCCAACAATAAATTTGTGAAAAATTACGACCCTAAACAGCCTAACACTTTCCTCTTCATGATAGACGCGAACAATTTTTATGGCGGGATTATGGAGAAATTTCCTCTTCCACTTAACTCATTCGAAGTTTAATGACCAAGTAACTATAGCCGAAATTCTCAACACGAGCAGAGAATCCGAAATTGGATACAGTTTGGACGTCGATTTTTTATACCCCGATCAATTGCATGATGCACATTTGGATTACCCACTCGCCCCAACAAAAGAAATTGTGTCCAAAATGTGGCTCAGTGAGCTTCAATTGGACAGGTTGAAAAAAATGAACATTTCGGTTAAAGTGGGCCCTACGCCAAAGCTCATACAAAACTTCTTTCCAAAGAAAAACTATACTGTACACTACCTAACACTTCAGCTCTATGTCAAACTTGGTTTGAAAATTGAAAAAGTTAATCAAGTACTGCAGTTTAGACAAGAAAATTTTATTGCACCATATGTTCAGTTGAACACTTAGCTCCAAAAAAAAGCTACTACCAAGTTTGAACAAGATTTTTTCAAGCAAATAATAAATAGTGCGTTTGGAAAATTCTGCGAATCAAAAAGGAATCGACTTATTGTAGGTATTGTTCGCAATGCTGAAGAACTGCAAAATTTATCAAGGAAAAAAAGATTTAGCAGTATAAAAATTATTGACCAACACTTGGTATCTGTAACCTCAAAACCTGTGAACATTAAATGGGATAAGCCCGCAATTGTTGGTGCAACGATACTAGATTTGGAAAAGTTTTACATGTTCCAGTTCCATTACAACATATTCAAGAAAAATTATGACGCAACTCTTTTATATTCGGACACTGATTCGTTCCTGTATGAAATCCGCAGCAAAGATCTCTACAATGAAATTGAGAAAAACCATGAACTGCGAAATCATTTTGACTTTTCAAATCTACCAGCCACCCACCCCCTCTACACCAACGAGAATTTGCGCGTTACCCTCAAATTCAAGGACGAGTTTGCTGGGGAGATCATACAGGAGTACGTGGACTAAAACCCAAACTGTACAGCATTAGTTCTTCGAGTAAGTTTCTTTTTCTTTTCTTTTACCATTTTGCAATTACCATTTTAGAAAAGGGCAACAAAAACAAATCATAAGATTATGTAGTGAGGGTTGGGGGAGGTGGGAGTATGGTTTTATGTGGAAAAGGGAAAAAAAAACTGTTAAAAATTTGAAGTAAATCGATTGTATTTTTGTTTCAGACATGGATAAAAAAAGCGCGAAGGGGATAGCTAAATATGCAAAAAGGGAGCTAACCCAAAATAAATACAAAGAAACTTTGACTTACTGTTCGCTGGTTCGGTCAGAAAATGTGAGGGTAAATTCCTGTAATCACAATTTACAAACCATAATAACGAACAAAATTTCCCTGAGCGCATTTGACAATAAGCGCTATATACATGCAGACAGAGTAACTACTAGTCCTTTCGGACATAAACGTTTGCGTGAGGATATGTTCATAAGAGAAATTGGGCGCACCATTGACTTGGGCGAATACGACGTAGACGACGCCGTGGTCCCCACTCCCACCGATAACGGAAGTGGAGAGGATTTGGCTGAAGCTATAGAAGCGCAGGGCGGTTATTACGTGGATACTTTTACTCCACCAGATATGGGGTTCAACCAACCCAAATACACTGATCAAGAGCTAGAACAGGATTTGGTAGATTTCGACCAGCTAAGTGGGCAAAATGAGTCAGAACCAGCAGCGTACAACTGCCCCTATTTGGACATTGAAGATCGAGAAGAAAACGAGCGGGAAGAAATTAGACCACCTAAACGGCGGTGCTTAAATCGACGTGCTATTATATTAGACGATTCTGACTAAATAACTTCTGATTATAAATGTAAATGATTAGCTTTATAGTACTTTTCATTCAGGAAATGAAGATTTTCAAAATTGTTCTTTTGACCGAAAAGTGAAATAATCAACAACTCTAATCGTGAGGGGGGGGGGGGTATTCAAAACAACAATATAAACTTACCAATTTCACAGCATTTTCTTTAATTCCACACGTGGCGATAAAGATTACAAAATAATCCACAATATAACGCGCGCAGTAAAGTTTGAACTGTCAAAGTCAAAGGGAAAACATGCACCAACCAAAACTTAATTCCATTCTCGTTTCCATAAAGTGGCTGGAAAATTACCAATTTTAACCCCCCTTAAAACATGCGTGCCCGAAAAAGTAGGGGCTTTAACCCCTTTGGGGGTTAAAAGTGGTAAGTACAACGGCACACCGAATTTTTTTGGGGGGGGGGGGGTTAAACGTGGTCATTTTCCTAGCCACTTTTACTATACTACTAACAAGCACAAAATAATTATTCCAAATTGGCAAAAATGGCAAACAGAAAACTTTAGCAAAAGCGTCAACAGGTTTTATTAGTTTTGAGCGAATAATTAAATTTCGATCAAAAAAATTTTCCATAAAAGTATCGGCATAAAAAATTTTCTCGAAAAAAGTATATTCATGAAAAAGTCAAACTATGGTCTGAATAAAAACCATACATGGCATAATTGCATACCGTTACTTTCTTTGGAAGCTAGACAAACAAACAAGGAACTGACCTGTTGGTCGAATCAGTATGACTTTTGTTGTGTTCTCAGGAACTCGCACCATGAAATCGTGGATCATGGCAGTCGGTCTGACATCCCCATATGAGAAGAACATGTGAACTATGAATTTGGCCTTATTTACTCTCTTGTATTCAAAATTGACTTTCAAGCTCATTGCGCTATTAGGTTCATAGGCTAATTTGAAGTACCTCCACTTCGAAATATCCGGTTTCGTTACTTTGAATTTGTTTTTAATGGAAGAGATGCTGATGTCATTCAGAGTCGATGCCTGTCTTTTAAACCGTTTCATGCGTGTTTCATTCCTGATTAACGGTACTGTTGCAAAACCACTACATAATACCGAAAACACCTAGAACAAAATCAGTTATATGTCAAAAATAAATCACGCTTCCTGGAGCCCGGATTTCCATGGAAAACCAGTTCCAGAGTGAGTCAGGGAAAAATACTTCAAAGTTTCATGTAAAAAAATTGATTATGATGGATTTGCGTTGTCTAAATTGTTTCCTTGATAATCCATTATCGTGGCAAATTCAGACCACATAATGGATTTTTAATCATTATAAAAGATTTTTGTCAAAAAAACACAATCCATTTTAATTGATTATAATACTTTTTTGTTTTCATTATAATCGATTTTTTTCATTCTTAAAATCCATAAAAAGTAGTTTTTTTTCTGAATAATTGCTCTAATTTTTGCTGTTTTTTGCAAAATGCGAACCCAAACGAACACATTTATACTATATTGAGTACTCACTGCCACAATCACAGAACCCTTTCCGCGTTGCCGGCTACGCGCTCTACCAACCAGAACCCCTTTTCAACCCGCGGTAACCCCCAAACTCTCCTATACTGTCACCGCACCCCAACCCTAATCAATAAGGAGAAATAAGAGATAAGTGCGGGGAGGGCTAACTGTGTGTGTGTGTGTGTGCGTGTGTGTGTGTGTTTGTGTGTGTGTGTGTGTGTGTGTGTGTAATTGGGGGGGGGGGGGGGATGGCGTTAAAGTGATAAAACTTATATTTTTTTGCGAATTAATTCAGCGAAAGAAACTCTGCGCTGAAAAACAGAGAAGCAAAATGAACATTTGAAAAAAAGTTTTTTTTATAGTTTGGAAAAAAGTAAAAACTGAACAGTTTTTCAGTATTGTAATATTGATTCTCACCTGATCTTGATCCCATCTGAAGTAATCAAATGAATTATAAGAATAAACCCTCAATTTGGATTGAGCAATGGACTCCAATGTTGACAATGAGGCATTCTCGTGCATGCCAATGGCGAACACATTGACATCGGGTACCTGAAAAGAATATACTTGCAAAAAGTTCGGATAACAATTGAAACCAATTAAGCTCCATGAGAAAAACTCGTTTGAAAGCAGAAAGTAAGCCCTGATCACCTTGTTAAGATTCAGAGTTAGAGCAACTAGGATTGAAAAGGCTGGGATAGAGACCGGGATGGAAATTGAAGTTTGAACTGAGGATTAAGAACAGGTAATGGCATTTGAAAAATGAATTGAGAATGCGAAGGTAAATAATGTGATAAAAAAGCATAAAAAACAGTTAATTATTTTTTGATTAAATTGTTAGTAGTTGATTTCCTCTAATTTTAATCATTTTTAACCAGTTTAATCAGTTTCCACCTCGAAACTGATTCGCTTCAATTAATCTGTCTGACCCTGAGATGCTCTAACCTCAACACCCCACTCAGGTTGAGTTGGCTTTGTCTAATGTTAGGCTTCGAGGTTGTTGGTCCTTCTTAGCCTTGCTCAGGGCATTCTTGGTAGAACAAACTAGATTTCGATTGTCTTAACTTACAATCATTCTCGAACAAGATGGCACTTCACATCGAATTGTATCGTTCGGTTTTGCTTGACAGGATTCTTGCATATCCTGATGCAGCTCTAGTTGTGCTCCTTGATGACTGATGACGCGTCGTTCACCTCGGCTATCTCAACAAGAACTGATCGCAAGTATAGAGCCTCCTGAACCGCTGGTGTATTACTTGATAGGCAGCTTCACTGATAGTTACGGCATTGCATTTGGTTGCTTCTTAGTAGTCCAAATGACTACTTCCCTGTCTTCTGCAAATGACAGCTGTAGCCTCAGCCTTTATGGACGCTGCATCAGCAGAACCAGCTTTAGGGCAGTCTTTTTTGATAGTTGTGGTTTGATATCCACTGGATTGCAGTCTACAAGTCCGAAGCAGTCGTCGGTGAAGCGGCGTGATTGATTCACGGTTACTGACCCAGGCTACCGCTTGGCCTGCTTTCCAAGGAACTAGGACGGAGCGCCTCTGTAATCAATCTTGAGTCGTTCGAAGAAACGGCCTCTCATCTTTTCAACTTCGTCTTGATTTCTGCACCAATTGATGTCATATACCCAAACTACTACATAGATCAAAACGTTGTCTGTCCCCCTCATCGCGAGCAAACAGAAGTCGTTGCTGTTTCTAGTTAGTTTTTCAAGTTAAGGTAGGAAAGTGCTCAGCGTCTGTCTTTTCCTGCCTGCTGCAGCGTCTGTTTCTTCTTGTCAGTCTCAGCGTTTGTCTCTTCCTGTCACCGCTGCCGAACCCCTCTGGGTCCTCCATATTACTGTCTCTGTTCGAAGAGAGTTGGGAAGGTTGACCTCACATCAGTTTGCTGAAGTAAAAGATAATTTTTTGCCCCAAAACCAGTAGAATTTTCTTGATTTTGGGCTTAAATGTCGGAGCACATGTCTTGTCTACTTTGCAAAGCAAAACTCAACAGAAGTCTACTGCTTTCACTTGCATGATCGTTTTAACTACATATCGGGCTTTGAACCGCTCCATTTACCCCGTCCCATCTCTCTTCACAGCAAGAACCCATCATTTACGGATAACCTTGCGAGATTGTGGCCTTTCAACAAGTGTCCAAAATCCCATGGCTTTTACAGAACTCATTTCTACAGACATGGCTGCCTCCAACTGGTCCTTGTCGGTTTCACACTCTGCTTCTGAAAAGTTCCTTGGCTCTTGGATTCCAATCGCTGAATCTCGGTTGTAGGCCACTCTGAACTCAATTAGTGGATTCCTCGCATTTATGTTTCTCTTCACTAGATGCTCGAACTAATGTTAATCAACTGATTCCTCCTTGAACTGATTCAGAATCAGTCTCAATTGGGGCGCTTGGTGCTTTGCTGGTCGTCTTCGTGCTTTATGGCTAGTGGTTGGGGCTGATCATGGCGCAGGGGAGCTGGAGATCTCAATTTAGTAAGATAACCTATACCTTTCCGGTTTCCAAGCAGTGTTTTAGCATAGGGAATAGGTTTTTAATGTTTTTTTTCAGGTACTAAGTTTTGTTATTTGTTGAGATACGAGATTGAGATGTGTTAGTTTGAAAGCTTTAAAAAAAAATTGGGATCTGAAACCAAGTTTTCAGATCCTGTACACCATTGTGAAAGAGTCTATGTATCAAGATATATTTTTTACTAGTGTCTAACTAACAAAATTTGTTTCGAAATTTTCTGGAACTTTGCCGAAACCTAGCAGACAAATCAAAGAAAAATAGGTTGTTTCAGAAAAATAAATAAATTACTGTTAACTGTTAAGTTTCAGCTCAAAAATTAAACAACATATAAGTCACTGCACTGGACGAATTGTCACTACATTGAAACCTTAAAATTACAACTTCCAAAGGTTTATAATGGATTCCAACATTAAGAACTTCTCTTTTTTTAGTGAAAGTTACTGAGTTCATTTTAATTCGTTCATTTGTCCCAACTAAATGGCTGGTGGTGTTGAAACAGTGACTTGTCGACTTAAAAATTATAAATTTATCAAGAGTTCGTTTGTATTTGCACATTGGTCTGTCTCCACAATCTTTGAGAGATTTTTAGCAGATCCTTTTGCTACTGAATTTGAATTTATTTGTGTTACTATCATAGTATCAAACTGTCTTGATGCGGAGGCACAACTTTTTGGTACAGCGAATATCTTCTTCTAATAGTCCGGGTTCTGGTTTATCAAGCATTTTATAAATGGCGTAGCATATACGTGGAAAAACATTTTTCTTTGCATTAGCTAAAAAGTCAATTCTGCAGAATAATTGACATCGATTGAGCTTTCTTCTAGGGTATTATACAATTGTTCAAGTTCTCTTTGGCTAATGCTAGACATATATCTTCCGTTTCCATTTCCAATTCCTCGAACTTGTTCTCATCAGAGTACTTATAGAGAAAAAACGTAATATAATTTCAACATTTTGAGTTTGGCATATTGAAAATTGAAAATTCCAACTTAAACTGGTTCAATGTGTTCAAATTGACAATGAGCAGAATTGTTCATTTGGGAGTTTTTTGTTTGGAACTCAATTTCAAACCCAGATTAGGAAAGTTTCGGAAAGAGCTATCGGAGACGGGATTGGAAAACGAAGTTTTTAAAAACATCAACGAAAAAAAAACCATCTCGAAAAAATATCTGAAATTGTTACCAGGATCAGCAAAAAAAACAGATGAAAACAAACTCAAGGAAATACGAGAAAAAACTTTAAGTCAGTTTGATTTCTAACGCCTTTATCGCAGCTGCTGATGGAGGGAAAACGTGTGCTCTGATAATTCTTCTATTAAAAACTCATTAGACCATTTGGGTCAATCTTTAGTTTTCATTGAGAAGAATTCCAGTTAAATATCATTATGTCATTCAACATTTGCAAAATTGATTTAATTCCAGATCTGAATAATCAATTGCAAAATTGATTTTATTCCAGATTTAATCAAAACTGCCAAAAACTGTTCTTTAGTAACCGATGCGGTTTTTGAAACGTCTAGATGAAAACTACGTTTTTTGCCCTTTCTTAGTCAAATAAAACAATCGCACTGGTATACGACTTATTTCCTTGTTAAACATTAATTCTTAGAAAAAAAAACATTTTGCTACAACTGAATCACACGTTAGACGCAATTGTGGCGTTCATTGAATATGAACATTAAAAAATGGTTGATACTTCCAAATTTTTGAAGCATTGCGATATAAATGGTTTTTGGGAAACGTCCTGATTTTTTTTGGCAGTCTTCGTTTTTTCATTTTGCCTTCATCAATTTCTGTGTGTTTTCGTTTAGCGGAAAATTTTTTTCAAAACTTGGATAAAAAAATTCAAATTCCTGACACACGTAAGCTTGATCGAATGTTAATGTTGATTTATTTAATATCTTAGCTGATTATTGGATCAAACTTACACAAAATGATTTTAGAATGACTGCAATACCAAGTAAACAGATTCATTAAAACAGAATGAAAAAAACCAAGAGAAGCAAAAATTAGTTCAAAACAACCGTATATTTATCAAAAAATACAAACCTATAGAAATGGTTTCTCTTAAGATAGAGCTAATTTGAAAAAAAAATCAAAAACCAAAATCTGATTGAACAAAAAACCGCTAGTTTTACAAAAAGGGCATTGATTCTAGAAACTTTCTTTGACCTTTTTTTTAAATGGGTTAAAAAACTTTGAGGAAAACTAAACCAAATTTATTTATCTCATTTATCACGATGGTGTTCCAACCAAGAAAAAAATGTTCGTGGCTAGGAAAATACCGTTAAATCAGAATCAATTTTATGTCGCAGGAAAAAAATACAACATTTATAAGATGAGATCAACACATAATTGAACTACCGAAGCTTCGTTAGAGTTTGTTGTTATTAGTTTATCTAGATAAATTTTATAAGTTTCTTAAAATTGATCTTGAAGAAGAGCATTAACGCTAGGAAAAAACCAGCAGTTTGTTAAGAAAACTCAAGGAAAAAAAATTGAAATAAGGATTTAATTTTTCCTCTGTTACTAAAAAGTTTGGATCATATTAGAACCGAAATATTTGTGCTCGGGTGGTTTTTTTTTTTCAGACCAATATCGACTTTTTAAATAGCAAGAAGGTTTTTAGTATCATTCAAAAGGTATTTTTACCTTGAGATTAAAATTGAAAAGATATTTCATCTGTGATCTCTTTTCGTAGGATTTTAAATATTGGCCAAAAGAGTTGGCCAATTTGGACAATTAACGTGCGATGTTTCTCGTTTAACGAGTAAGCGGATATTTAATCCATCTATATATCGTTCCGAATTGGTTGAAGGAAACTTATTTCTCATAATTGATTTTTACTAGGAGCGAAATCTATCATTTTGTACTTTATATGGCGTGTGGGGTTATGATTCTCACAAAGTATTTCAAATTTACAGAAAAAATTTTTTTTTTCACGTTTATCTTTTCATATTATTGCTTGTCTCTCCATAGAGCCAAAAAGGCAGTCGGACCACTCAGGGTTTTGTCCTGATACGAACAGTTTTTGTCACATATGAAAATCCTTATTTTACGATATTAAAAAATGATGCTCTCCAACTGCATTAAATGTGAGGGCAAGGAGTTATTGTTAATGTAGTTTTCTGTTGCTTTTTAAAACTAAAGGTTTTTTAAAGAAAACGAACCAAATTTTTCAAAAAAATTGTCTGTTGGATCATTTTTAAGCTGCTTTAATTTTATTTTTTTACTTATTTCAATGGAGGAAAAAGTTTTTCTTAAGAAAATTGAAAAACATGGGAAGATTTTTCAGATATCCCTTTTAAGGGCAAAACTAAAGCTATGCTTAAGTACCTTACTTTTAAGTTTTTAATATAGACGTATTGATTCTTTCAATTTGAAACTGTCAAAAAAACTGAGGTCACGATTAAGTAACACTGCAATTATTAAAACAGAATTTTTGTAGTCATGACCAAAAGGTTAATTTTAATTCTAAACTAAAGTGTTATTACCAAAGTTTTGAAACAAAATACCTCGTAATGCTATTGATTTGTCAGATACAGGTCGCTTACCCTGTGAATTGTTGTTTGAGAATAATTCTGATTATTGTGTTCTAAGACCAACCAGAAAACGTCAACCTACAAAAAATGTTTTTTCAAAAATTAGCATTTAATTATTTTCTTCTTAATGTGCGAGCTTGCAATTGTCAGACAAATTTCATGTATGTTTAACTGCTTATCTGTAAGGTTTTGTACAACAGATTTTTTTTGTAGAAATTTTGAAGCAAAAAATCCTTTTTTGCAAATGGTAAGTTTAGATTTTTTTTCTACCATAGGAGTCAACAAAATTTTTTTTAAAATCTGAATAGTTTCAGCACGTTTTCGGCTGTTTGATTTTCTGTCAGTTGAGCTTCAAAAAGTTAGTTCTGCTGAATGTTCCAAAAAATTTTGTTGCATCTAAAAGAAGACGTAAATGAAGCAAAAAAAAGTGTGCTTTAACAAACTCTTCCTTGATGTATTTGTATGGACAGTTGTTTGACATTTTTAACTAAGGAATTGCGTCATTTTTGACGCCAAAAATGTTAAGAGATTTTTAAAACTGCTGGTCGTGAAAAAATTCATGCTTAAATCGTTTGGCTGCATTCGGTGTTGTAACGCATTCTGGAGACTATACTTTTAAAACTCTGAGGTGGCGACAATAAGTTGATTCCTTTTTTTGGGTAGCAAAGCGTAGAAAATAGGATGAAAGCATCCTTCAACTGAAGCATGTTCGTATAAATTTGATACTATACAATGAGAGCAGTCGAAAACATTCCATCGCAGAACCAATCGTCTGATACAGATAGTAGGTCTAAATTAGTTAACGTGGTGAACAGAATAAACTGATTTTCACCTCGGAGACCAAATTGGTGAACAAAAAACTGCTCCTCATTGTTGGTTTTTTGTAGGGCCAGTGGTAATTCAAAGCTAATCAGCGATAAAGGCTCTGCCATCTTTGGTGCTTTTTTCACGTCGAACTTTTTTTTACAGCTTGCTAATTGGCTGAAAAACTTCGTAAATTAACAGATGTTTCTCTGTTTGCATCACGATGGGCTACAAACATAGTTTGCCCTGGTGTTACATCAAAAAATGCTGCTCAATCTTTAGCTATATTTTTACTGATCTTACGTTTTTCGATGTCAGCCAGATCAGGTAAGTAGCAAAGATCATAAACAATTTCAACGGATTTATTTTTGTACACACTCGTTAATTGCAACTATATTTTGCGCAGCGCCAGGAAAGTGTGTTGTCTGACATTGTTCGGTCTTTATACAAGCATTCACTTCAAAAGTCAGTAGGTCAGACTTCTTAGTAAGTTTAATTTCCATCGATACTTACTGAATTTCTTTTCTTTTGAGTGCTGCCAAGTGTTCGCAAATGAAACAACTTGATCAACATATAGTTTGTTGCATGGACTGAAAAAAGAGTCTACTTTTTTAAATTTCGTTAGCTTTTATGTTTCGCGTATTGATGATTTTAATGAATGGCCGCTGCTGTTGTCTAGGTTATTCTAATTTCTCTGCCATGCTGCTTTTTGTCTGCCGGATTTTTTAGGACCAAATCATTTTTAATCCGCAAGAATTTTGTGATGAATTTCTACAATATTTTTGACTTTGATCAATGGGAGTGTTTTTGGACTATTTGGGACTGTTTTTTTTGGGTTTTTTTGTACTTTGCTAAGATTGAAACTATTATATGCAAGAATGTTTTTTATTGGACTGGGACTGTTTTGTACAGACACGGACAAAACAGTCCCAGTCCAATAAAAAACAGTCCTGTATATAATAGTTTGAAAAATCTCAGCAAAAAACAAAAAAATAACCCAAGAAAAACAGTCCCAAAAAAGTCCAAAAACGCTTCCATTGATCAAATTCAAAAATATTGTAGAAACTGATAAGAAAATTCTCGCGGATTAAAAATGATTTGGTCCTAAAAAATCCGGCAGACAAAAATCAGTATGGCAGAGAAACTAAAATAACCTAGACAACAGCAGCGGCCACTCATTAAAACTACGCAAAACATAAAAGCTAACAAAATTTTAAAAATTAGGCTCTTTTTTCAGTCCATACAACAAACTATATGTTGTTCAAGTGGTTTCTTTTACAGGCAAGTCAGGCAAGTCAGAAAATGAACCGTGGATCGAGCGTAATTGACGGTAAAACGTCGGAAAACTGTCTAAATTGCGTAAAAATTTTGACTTCAAGAATATCATACTCACGACTGTCAGTGATCTCATGAAACTATACATACTATAGAAAACAACATCAATAGTTAAAGTTTTATTCCGCTGGAAATTCCAAAGATTGAGTTCTTCATTCCATATAGACAGGCTTTCCTAAATTTTGCGCCATTTGCACATAAGTAGCTTGTTGATTTTCCCGAATAATTCATTGACATTTTTTCTTGGAAATGACCCAAAATAATCATAATATCGGAAATAGAAAATGAGAATGCATCTTTTGGCCTTATTTTTTTTATTATTTGAGAAAGAATTTTGCCTTTTTAAGAAAAGAAAAGAAATATATGTTATATTTCAGTTGAAAATTAAGGTGATCGAGTGTCTCTGTTGGGCACGTTCAAGCTGAGTAGTCAGTTTCAAATATCAATCCCTAAAAAACGTTTTTGATTTTTTTTTCATGATTACCAAACATATGTTCAATTCGATTGGAATTTTAACGTACATGTCTCCGCGCTAAAAAAGATAAACAGCTGCGGTTTTCAGCTGTATCGCTTGTTTAATCAGTTGTTTCTAATAGCACTAAAATGGAGGCTGCTAAATTTAATTTGAAGAAGTTAATATTTTTTCTGTTTTACTTCTCTCTGTAATTCAAATTACCTATATCTTCACATAATGTCTCTCCTCGTCTCTTCACTGCTATTAGCTGTGTCTATACAAGTAACTGATAGTAAAATGGTGAAGCGATTGACCAAAACGTCAGCTGAGCCAGGTTAAGTCCCAGAAGGGCCGACTCAATTTTTGTGATTTTTTTCTTTGATCTATTTGAACTTTTTGAAGCTTTTTGACCGAAGCTGTCTGCTATACCCTTTAATTGATTAAAAAACTTGCACTATTATATCCCAATTTTTCGCGTGCCGATTGCCGCTTGAGCGGAACAACCTTACAGATAAATTTATACTGAGATTGTATCTTCAAATGCTTTCGTGTTTTTTCGGCAGTTGAAAAATTGCTTTTTGTTTAAGCCATTGTAGTGCAGCTGGTACAGTTAGTAGCAACGGTCATTGTTGAGCAGTGTTTCAGGTTTCAAATCAGGAGGGAGCTCAAGCTTGAAAATGAAGATCGACGAAAAGAATTTTAGCTCAAGTTGTTCAGTGACTCTGTGTAAACAGCAAAAAATCAAGAACCCTGCCCGGCACTCTCGCCCTGACCCCCTGGGTGATCGGCGTTTTCAGCCACCTTTTGTACGAACGCTTTTAACGAGCCACAGTGTTAAAATTCTTACTGTCTTAAAGACAGCGATGGGTTTAAAACTGATCTCACAAAATTACCGCTGCTTTTTTCTCGGATTTTTTCCACTGTGACTTGTTTTCCCAGCTAGAAAATACGCAAACTGGAAGTGCAATTTTACATTCGCTTCCCTGGGAAAAATCCTATTTCTTCACAGTAAGAATCGGAAATTGACAAAAAAACAGTATAGATTGATTTTTGTTATTATTAAATACCTTTATATCTTCTTTTCTCCCACTTCGTATAACAGATGAAAATCCTGATTGAAGACAAAAAAATTTCGTATGTTTTCTCAACTAACTTGTCAAGTACAATTGAAATTTTTCGTTTTTCGTAATCTGAAAGATTAATGTTGAAGCGTAACTGCCGAGAACTCCCAAACGTATTAGGTAAGTGAGAATCTCTATATGTAAGCGAAAAATCTTTTGTTTAGCAATTACCAAACCTATGTTCAATGTAATTCGAAGCTAAACATTGAAGTCTCTAAATTTGAAAAAGGTAAATTTTTGCAGTTTTCAATGGTATCACTCAATTCATCCGTTATTTCGAATAGTATATACATTTGAAGGCTGCTCTGCTTGATTTGGAGAGTTTGATTTTTTTTGCATTACTTTTCTCTTCAGTGTTTAATTAAATTTGTATCCAATCATGATATATCTTTTCTCTTGTCTTCACTGCCATCAGCGCTAGATATTCTAGTAACTGATGGTGAAAAAGCCACATAAATGTCCAACACATCAAAGGATTCAGTTCGAGTCCCAGATACGACTGTTAGGTTTTTTGTTTTCCTCCTTTTTACTTTGATCGATTTCAATTTATTGATATTTAAAAAAATGGACAGCAATGTCTTTCAAATGGTTGAGTTGGCATGATTTATCAGGATGTTTCACGTCCTTGTAGGGGCATGAGCGGACAGAAAAATCATCGTCTGTAAACCTATAGTCAATTGTTCATTTGGTACGCTATGTTAACAAATTGGTTGGTGATTTAACCCTTATAGTGTACTTGGGACACTTAGTATCATGGATGATCGATACGCAGTACGACAGGGTCAAATCCAAATGAGAGTTTAAAAGAAAGTTTTGTGATTGAAAGGATGCAAATGTGAGGTGGTAACGCAAAGCGTTCAAACAGCCAAAAAGCCAAGAACCCTGTCCGGCCCTCTCGCCCTGACACCTCTGGGTGGTCGGTGTATTCCTCCATCTTTTTGTACAAGCGCTTTTAGTGAGCCACTGCGAGTTCTAAACTTAATGCACCGGAGGATTTAAAACCGATTTCGCAAATTCTCGGTTTTTTTTTCAGTGTGACTTGCTTTCCCAGCTAGGAACTACGCTAATTGGAAGCGCAGTTTCTTTTCGCTTCCCTGGGAAAACTCCATTTTTTCCAGTAAGAATCGGCATTTAACAGAGAAGCAGATAAATTTGATTTTTATTTTCATTTATTACCTTGAGAGCCGATCGTTTATGTATTTGTCTCATACATCGTAAGACCAGGTTCAAATCATGATGGGAGACAAAAAAGTTTTCATTTGTTTTCTCAACTATCATATCAACCAGAACTGAAATTTTTTAAAATTTTTCGTTTTTCGTAATCAGAAAGGTCAGTGTTCAAGTGTATCTGCCGCAAAAACCATACCGATTAGACAAGCAAGAATCTCCATCCCTAAGAGAAAACATTTTTTTAAAGTAATTATCAAACCTATCTTCAATGTGATAGGAAACAAAACATTGAAATCTCTTAAGTTAAAATTGTAAACACCAGGGGTTCTCATTGGTATCACTCAATTCATCTGTTTTTCGAGTAAGATATATTTGAAGGCTGCTCAGCTTGATTTAGAGACTTTTGATTATTTCCATTACTTTCCTCTGCAGTGTTTAATTAATTTTGTATCCTATCATGATATATGTTTTTTCTTGTCTTCACTGCCATTAACTGTGGATATTCTAGTAACTGATAATGAAAAGGCCAATCACTTCCCCAATACATCAGAGATGTCAGTTCGAGTCCCAGATACGACAGTTAAGTTTTTTGTTTGCCTCATTTTGACTCTGAACAATTTCGACTTTTTGAAACTTTAAAGAAGAAAAGGACCGCAATTTTTTTCGGATGATTGAATTGGCATTGACATGCAAAGCTGTTTTAGGTCCTTTTAGAGGCTTGATTGGACAGACATCTCATCAGATTAAAATTTATAGCCAATGGTTCATGTGGTTCTTATTGTAAAAATAAATTGATTTGTGATTTAACCTTCATAGTGTGCTTGGGACAGTTATTATTATGGGTGATCGATACGCAGTACGACAGGTTCAAATCTGAATGGGAGTTTAAAAGGAAATTTTGTGATTAAAAGGATACAAACGTGAGAATGTAACGCAAAGCGTGCAACCAGCCAAAAAGCTAAGAACAATGACTAGGCCCTCGCACCCTAATCCCCCTGGGATGTCGGCGTTTTTAGCCATTATTTCGTACGAGCGCTTTTAAAGAGCCAAAGTGACTCCTAATTTAGTGACTTTCGAGGGTTTAAAACCGATCTCGCGCAACTTTTTTTTCGGTCTTTTTCCATGGTGACTTGCTTTTCGAGCAAGGAAACACGCAATTTGGGAGTGCAATTTTTATCCACTTCCCTGGAAGAAATCCCATTTTTTCCAGTAAAATTCGGGAAATAAAGAAAAGCAGATTGTCTAATAAAACATTTTAATTTTAACAATTACCTCCATAGCTGAGCATCTATGTTCTTTTCTCACACATTGTATAACAGATAAAAAACTTTTGTTCTCCTCCTTTTTATTTATTTCAACTTAATAAAAACTTTAAAACGAAATAAACTGCAATTTTTTTCAAATGATTGAATTGGCACTGATTTATCAGGCTATTTCACGTCCTTGTAGGGGCTTGAGTGGACAGAAAAATATTTTGCCAATTGTTCATGTGATTCGCTATGTATAATATTTGATTTGTGTTTGAAGATTTATAGAGTGCTTGTCACAATTAGTAGCATGGGTGATCGATACGCTGTACGACAGGGTCATATCTAGGTGGGAATTTCAAAGAACAATTTTTGGTTAAAAAGATGCAAATGTCAGGTGGTAAAGCAAAGCGTTCAATCAGAGAAAAGCCAACTAAGTGGGCCATCGCGCCTCCCCCTAGTTTTTTATGTAATTTTTAATTATGTAATACATATTATGTAATTCTGTTTTAAGTAATACATCAGTTTTCTGAACATTCCAAAATTAAAACTGGGACATATTCAGCTCAAATTTTGATTATGTTAGAGCTCAAATTTGGTCTTTTTTGAGTGTATTTTCGGAATTTCAAAACAAAGATCGCTAAGACTTAGGTTGATTTGAATCAATCTAAGTCTTAGCAATCTTTGTTTTGAATTATGAATAGTTTTGATAGTTATCACTTTTCTTTGACAAAAATATATCAGCCTTTCTTCTCGAGTTTCCTTGCCTAAAAACTGAAAACAGTGCAAGGCAAATCTGTGCGGCTGAAATTTTAAAAATAATTTTAAATGTCCCCACTTTTTTTGACAATTGCAGTCGAGCTTCAATTGTTTTCTGCAGATCATTGGGTTCCCCGGATGTCAGAATGACCAGATTCTTTGCAATGAGATGATCATCAATTCGGCTTCCACTGGTCGGGCTGGAAAAGATGTCACGTGCACTATCCAGAACATCGTGTACAGCCCTAAAATAAGTTTTTGTTATGAGCTTGATGTGTTTATTATGGCCTAATTTTTGTCGCCTTTTGTGTTTCAGTGATTGATTACAGTAGCTTTTTCTTCCTCGGGCGAACTTCGATTTTTGAACTCACCAACTTCAATTGAATTTTCTCCTGCCACTTGAAACAAACTAATGACCCGAGAAAAAAACTAAACAATAATATGCAGCCAAATTACAACGCCTTATGCGTTCGTTCTTTAAGTCTCGCAACTTTTTTATAGTATCAAGACTTTCATAGTAAGACTTTCAATCTGAAGGGATCAGAAGGGTATTATATACATTAATCAATTCAGGTGTCAAACAAAACTTCTCGTATCAAGGCGACGCCCTGCTAGTATCGACTGCAACTTAAGACCTACGGAATCTTCTTTACAAATTTTTTCTTCAAAACAATTAAGTTTAATGATTTTTTTGTTTTTCTATGAAAAAATACCGCAAACGATTTAACTATCGTCTATAAACGTAGTATTTGGTCCAAAGTACATGCCTTAATTCAATCTCAAGCGTTTTCTGTTCGGGATTAGATCGCCGCTTACGCTTTCAGAGAGACAAGTACAAATTGGCACAGTTTGTTTCCGCCATGTCATTGAAAATTGAATCACAGTGATAATGTTTCGGGAGTTTCAAATCGGGACGCCAGTGTCATTCAGTTTGAAAGGAAAAAACAATGCAAAAAAAATTAATTAAAAAAACGGATCCGGATTAAATCGCCGCTTGCAGGTTAATGAAATGAAATTTTTCCGCTCAATGATAATTACGCGGATTAATTGATAAATTGCCTCAAAAACGATAATTGGTTATTAAAATCTTACTTTTGTTGAGAAAACTCATCACACAGAGAATATTTAGAGAATTTTCTATTTAAGAATTCATTTCAGGACCTTAATATCTTTTAGACATCGTCTTTTTTAGGAAAACCAGTACATACGTTATGATAGGTGTAAACTGATATAGTTTGCTCTTTTCCAACCCTAGCTCTACCGTCCACCTCGAAGTATTGAACATATTTGTAGTTTTTACCCTTTATAACGTATGTACTGGGTTTCCTAAACACACGATATCTAAAAATATAAGGTCCTGAAATGAATTTTTTGAAGCTCTGTGAAATATTCTCTGTGTGATAAGTTTTCTCAACAATATGGAGATTTTAATAAGCAATTATCATAGTAGGAGACAATTTATCAATTAATCCGCATAATTATTTTGCGCGGAAAGATTTCATCTCCTTAATCTGCAAGCGGCGATTTAATCCGGATCAGTTTTTTTATCAACTTTTTTCAACTGTTTTTTCTTTTCAAACTGAATGATATTGACTTCTCTATTTCAAACTTCCAGAACATTATCACTGTTTATCTATTTTCAATGATATGGCTGAAACAAAATATGCCAGATTGTTTAAAATAGGACAAAGTACCCAAAACGTGTTTGTGTCACTGAAAGCGTCTAAATCTTTTAGATCCGGATTAGACTAATCCCGGCGACCTAATCCCGCGCTTAAAATGCTCGATAATGAAATGAGGCATGTCATTTGGACCTAATACTACGTTTGTAGACGATAGTTACAACGCTTGCGAGTTGTAAAAAACTCATTAAGCTTAATTCTTTTGAAGAAGAAAGTAGTAAAAAAACTTCTGTAGGTCTTAAGTCGCAGTCGATGCAAGCAGGGCGTCGCCTTGATACGAGAAGTCTTGGTTGATTTTTAAAAATATGACATTAAACAAGACTGCTCTTATCAGTGCAAAGCACTCAATGTTTTTATTTCCCTTCAACTGGTGTCAAAGAAATTTTGGTAAAAATTGAAAAAGAGTTTTTGGAAAAACTATAAAAATTTCACCTTTTGTTTTGATTCCTCATTAGCTGAAAACTAAAACTATTTGATTCAACTTCCTGTCGTACAATGACATGTATTATGACCAATAAGCTTGTCTAAAAGCAATTTGAATTGTTTTGGATCCAATATAGTTTTGCGCAGCATAATTGTTTCACGTTTATCATTTCATAAACTTTGATTGTTTTAAAAAGCGCGCACAATTACACCCAGATAATGGCCAAGCGGACCTTTATTTTCTTAACTGTTATTTTGATCTGTTATTCTGTGATTTAAGAACTGTTATTTTGATCGCCTCAAGTAAGTAAAAACATCGAGACATTCTATCTGAAGTGATCAGTAGATCAATACGTCCCGTGTCGAGGTCCGCGACTTATGTTCAGACTTTCGCCACAAATTTTTGGCATGTTCAGGCTTCGGCGACCAAATTTTTGCATGCCCAGACTTCGCGACCGAAACAACCGGCGCAATTAGCGCAGTTCAAAATGCAACGGCACAATCACCCTGGCCTCTGCGACCAGTTTTTGTGATTTCCAGAAGTTCCAGAAGAACAAATCGAAAAATATCAAAAGCGGCACGCCCCGATTTACAGCGGCGCGACCAGTCATGGAAATTCTTTGTTCAACTTTTCGCCACTTTGTGCCCAGACTTCCGCTACCAGTTTTTGGTATGACCAGAACTTCGCGAACAACGGCGTGACTTTAGCGATTTTATCTTCAGAATTTCCCGACTTATATTAACTTTTAACTTTTTGCGCCGCAGGCAAGCTTTTGAAAAGAAAAAACAAACCAAAAAAAGACATTTTTTGGCATTTTTTGGAAATTTTTGAAATTTTAGGGTCAGTCAGCCAGAAATTGATATCTCAAAATAGTACAAATGGAGGCCCACAAAAATTAGTAAAAACTGTGATATAGTTACCTCCTAAAGTCGGAAGCATTTTGTACGTAGTCTGTTACAGCCTGCAGGATTCCAGGATATACAACATTTGGGTCGTTATTCGCCTCTGGCCTCAGAAATTCTTCGAAATTGTGTACATTGACTTCTGAGTTGAAAAAAATAAGAGCTACACGAACGGATTGGCGATCGGACAAAGCCAAGGAACCATGAGTGTAATTACTCAGGAAGTCCACAACTTTGAGCCAGTTCTGAGGAAGTACGAATCCAGATCCATCCACAGCTATTAAACTCTTTTCTAGTATGATTTTTAAACTTTCCAAAAAATTGAGCGAGCAGAAAAAATGTGAAAAAGCAATTCAGGGGATCAAAATTCTATGCCCGAGGTAATGTAGTGACAAATGCTGTTTTGATCAGAGTTCGAGATATAATTAGATTCGGTAGGCACTCGTGAGAATCCTTCACGGTATGCTACGGGAGAACATGGGAGACACGTGACACTATATCTGAACCAACTATTTCTGAACCATTTCTGAACCAACCTGAACCAACTTCTGAGATACTTATTGATATGGGAGACTGATTCATCTGATAGATTCAGTCATCCATGAGACTAATTCACTTGGCAGAATGAGTCAAACGGGCGACCAACTTTCCTGGGAGATTAATTCATCAGGAGCCCAGGGCAGCTGGACTCATTGACCCAGGGCAGCCATTCATCGTGGAGATAAAATCAACGGGGAGACTCATTCACCTGGGAGACAGATTCAAAAGAGATATTTTTTTTGTGGTGGTTTTATTCATCTGTGAGACTAATTCACACGGCAGACTTTTTTGTCTGTAAAGGTAATTCATCCAGATTACCCATTCACCCCGAGGAATATTTATTCGGCGAGATTGAATCACTGAGATAGTCATTTATCCGGGCGACTGGTTATTTCACTCAACTGTTAGACTAATTGATCTAGGAGATTTGCTCTACTGACATAAAAACTCAACCTGGAGGCTCACCCAATTGAAAACAATCGGACAGTTTTACTTCAGAGAGAAACAATCATTGGATTAGTCATTCAACTGGGAGATTATTTATTCTGGAAAATTCAATTAGCCGTAAGAATTCTTCAGCCGGAAGATTAATTCTTCTGGTAGTCTCATTCACCCTGGAGACTATCATCCGGGAGACCGATTGACTCGGGTGACTCATTCATCCAGAAGACTCAATCAACAAAAAACTCCTTGACCGGGGAGACTAAACAGTCCAGAAGACTCAAGTGTCTGGGATACTCATTCACAAGGGATATTGACTCACCCGAGAGAATAAATCTTCTGGGAGAAGTTTCAACCGAGAGATTCAATCAACCGAGAGGCTAACTCGTCTTTGAGATTCATAAAACCGGAAAAATCAGACGCGTGGGAGACTGGTTCATGTACGAGAATCAATTAACTCAGACACTCATTCACTCGAAAGAACCCGAGTCGAGATTTTTCACCTAATTTGAAGCAAGATTTGAGCGGTTTGAGCGGTTTTTTTTAGACAATTACGCTCAAAATCTTGCTTCAAAATGAGCGGTTTGAGCGGTTTTTGAACGGTTTATTTAAAAAAAACCGCTCAAAAACCGCGCAAAATCTTTAACCTTGATGGGTGAGACTCATTCGTCTGTGAGAATAATTCATACGGCAGATTTGCGTGTCTGTGAAACTAGTTCACCAGGGTATTTCATTCACCAGAAAGACTCTTTCTCCTCATAAAGATTATTTTATTTGTTCTGGGTGATTCATTCAACAGTGAGAATAAATCATTTAGCAGACTTATCAACCTTCAGAATCGTTCAACCGGGAGATAAAATCATTAGAGAGACTTCATCATCGAGTTAAGTAGTTCATCTGTTGGACTCATTGACCAAGGAAGTCGTTCATCTGACAGACTCAAACATCTGGGAGAATCATTCGCCGGGGAGACTCGATGAACCGGGAGACCCATTTATCTGGGAGACGCATTCAACAGGGGGAGACATTAATACGGAAAAATCATTCATGTGTCACACTAATTCACCCCAAAGACTCTTTCTTTAGCGAGACTTAATCACTGATACAGTACTTCATCTGAGAGACTAGTTCAACAAGGAAATAAATTCATCTTGAAAACTCGTTCAAACATAGTCTCATAAACCTCAAAGACTCATTCATCCGAGAGAACTATTCACCCGGAACACTCATTCACTTTGGAGATTCTCATCCAGGACAATGAATCAAGCGAGGGGTCCATTCGTCCGGAAGACTTAACCAACACAAAAATCATTCACCTGGTGGACTAAATCATCCAGAAGACACAATCGTCCGGGTTACTTATTCACCAGAGCATCAACGAGCAGTCTGATTGAACCGGGAGAGTTATTCATCTGCGAGAATCATTTGCCAGGAAAATTCATGGATCTCGGAGAGTCTCTCATCTGGGATATTCATTCAGCTTGAAGATTCAATCAACCGTGAGACTAATTTACCTGGGACACGCATTCAATCGGGAGAGACATTCATGCGGGAAACTCATTCTTCGGCCAGACTTATTCACCCGGCAGACTTGACAAATGACTTCAACTATATGACTCATTCAACCGAAGACTATTTCATCAGCAAGGCTTTACCACTGATACCGCAGTCCTTCATCTGAGAGACTGGTTTATGATCCGAGATTACTTGGCTGGTTCATGACCTGAGATTCGATGAACCGTGAGACTAATTCATTTGGAGGACGAAGTCAACAGAGCGGCTCAAACTGCTGGGAAATTGATCTATGTGGGAGACTCATTCATCCGGGAGAATCGTTCAGCTTAGCTATATGACCGGTAGAATCATCTAGCTCAAAAACTTAGTCATCCGAGAGAATTATTCACCCGGAAAACTCATCCACTATGGAGATTCTCACCCCGGAAACTGATTCAAGCAAGGGACCGATTCACTCGTAAGTTTCACCCAAAACATCATTCACCAGGAAGACCAGATCATCCAGGAGACTCAACCGTCCGGGATATTCGTTCACCAGAGCATCACCAGTCAACCCATCAGACTCATTCAACCGGGAGACTAATTCAATCTAACAGGCTAATTCAACCGGGAGGCTCACCCACCTAGGAGACACAGGACTAAATTAACCGGAAGGTTCATTTAACTTGGAGTTTGGTTCATCTGGGAGACTATTTCACCCAGGAGAATAGTTCATCTGGACCACTCGGGTGACTCATTCATCTGAGAGACTCATTCATCCGAGAGATGTCTTCCCATGGAAGTCTGATTCATCTGGTAGACTCATTCGCCTTGAAGACTCTCAGCCGGGAGACTGACTCACGCGTGAACGCATTTACCGAGAAGACTCATTAAAACAAAAACTTATTCTCTTGGGAGATTAATTAATCTCCCAAGTGTCTCTTGTTTGAAGTAGTTTATCGGGTGAGTTTGTACCCAGACAAACTAGTCGCTTGGGTGAGTTAGTCTGCCTGGTAAATGAGTCTCTCGATTAAGACTCCTGGATAACTTAAGTCTCAATCAAGAATCGATTTAATAATTCAACATGGAGATTCAATTACGTGGGAGACTCAATCATCCGGGCGACTCAATCAACCGACCTGAGAGATTCATTCATTCGGGAGAAACCTGCAAGCGGCAAATTCATTGATCGGCGAGACTAATTCACCTGGCAGACTTGTTTGTTTGTGAAATTAATTCACTGGGGTGACTCCTTCAACCGGAAGACTGTTTCTCCAGCGAGACATAGTCACTGGGACAGTCGTTCACCTAGGAGACTAGTTCCTCTGGGAATTTCAATCACCCGTGAGACTTATTTCCTTGGCAAAGTAAACTAACCGAAAGGCTCATTTAAATGGGAGAATATTTCATCTGAACGACTCATTCAGCCAGACGACTCACTCAACCCATTCAATGGGGAGACTAAACCATCCAAGAGACTTGAACGCCCGGCAGACTCTTTTACAAGGGAGATTCATTCAACCAATGGACTATTTATACTGGGACACATTTTTGCCCGACACACTCCTTCACAGAGGAAAATTTTACATCTGTGGGACTCTTTCATCTGAGAGGTTCATTCAACCACGAAACTATTTTTATCTGGCAAATTCATTCACACGGGAGCCTCATTAATAGAAAAACATTTTCATATGAGATTAATATTCACTGGATTTTCCATTCAAACTAGAGACCCATTCAAACTAGAGACCCATTCAGCCCGGATACTCAATAACGGTGGACTTTCAATCAACCCGGATACTCAATGACCCGGGAGAATCAATCACCCCGGAGACTTAATGACCCGAGAGAATCAATGACCCGGGAGACTCAATGACCCGGGAGACTCAATCACCTGGGAGACTCAATCATCCCGGAGAGTCAATCACCCCGGCGACTCAATCACCTGAGAGAGGCTTCAATGTTGTCTCAAAAATTATACTTGTTTGCATTTTTTGAAATCATCTTTAGATGAGCCACGTCATAGTACTTTTCTATCAGAATCCTCTGATGCTGATTTCCTATTCAAATAAACACCACAAATCTGAAAAAAAATCGATTATATTCAATTAAAAAAGGATTATATTAGTAATATTTTTCGAGTAAACAAAATCTGCTCCTAATCCTTTATAATCGATGTTTTTAAACTTTTGTGGACACTGACAAAAAAACTCAGTTATAATAGATTTTTTTCACTTTTTTGAGATGCGAGTTCCAACGCTCATAAAGTCTTTTCTACTTTTTAAAATAAAGTTTGTTATTTTTGATTATTTAAAAATCTTGATAATTTTGTTTATTTTTTTTTAATGTTACTCAATAGCTGAAATGTGTTCGTTTCAACAACTGCTCGCTTCTATTCCCTCCAATGTTCGCCCCCTTTGCCCTCTTTGTACCCTTACACCCTCCATCCCCCACCTGAACCAAACCCAACCCTGCCCCACCTGAACCAACAACCCCCCAGCCACTTGAACCCTTCCCCCTCCCACACACTCACCATACCTGAACCGGATCAGAGTGGAGGTAGAGGGGATGGTTCAAGTGTGTATGTGGGGGGGGGGGGGCAAAGTGACAAACGTTGGAATGGGGGCTGTAAGAGAGCAAACGGTAAAATGTTAGGGGGGAGAAGCCAGCGAAACCTTTTTGCAGTTCGAGTTTAGGTTTAGAAAAGGAGAAGGACGTACGCTCACTTTGCAAGGATCTTCCATTAATGCGAAAACAAAGTGGAAAAAACCCATTTTAACATGTTTTGTACTTGTTTTATAATTCATTATAATGGATTTCAAATGAATTATAATGCATTATATTTTTGCCAGAAAAAAAAATTAAATCCATTTTTGTCCAATTTTGGTTGTCGAAGCCTAACATGGGAATCAATTATATTGACATTGTTTTAGGGCATAAAAATCCATTATAATCAGTTTTTTTTTCACTTTTCTTAGATGCGGGTATCAATCAGCTATAAGAATATTTTCATCCATACTACATCCATCCGTTAGTAGACTTCCGTTTGTAAAAACATGAAAGTACGAGTTTAGAAAAGAGCCCTAGTAATAAGTCAGTTTTTTGTGGGTAGCATAATAAGGAACAATAGGCTCTCAATACGTATCCAACCAGCAGTTTTGAACGCTCCACGTACAGTTTTGAGAAAGCTGGGCTGAAACAAATACATGTACATTACACAGATTAAACGAAAATTTCATCCAACCATTTTTGAAAGCATTTTAGTTTTTTTGGTCATTGACAGCCATATCATATAATCACGTAACTTCAGGAGATATTTCATTTGAAAAAGAAGGCTGGATAAGAACATTAATTTGATGCTTCGCAAAAGTTATCGATATAAAACTTTTAGACATTTTTCATAAATTAGCTTAACTAATCTTTTTCATTACGAGGCCAAACTGTGTATTTTGTAAATTGGATGCAGATTCCGCCATAAGGACGCTACTTTTGTTCTTTTTTTGTTCGTCCATTTCCTTTTATTGTTCCGACAAAAATTTAAAATATTCAAACACTTGTTTCTGGAATCCAGGATAACACAGACACAAAAATATGCGCCTCTCCAGAGCACAGTTTGGCCTCATAATGTTATTCAAAGCTCGATCAAATTTGTGTAATCGAGAAAAGCTCGTCAGATCTATCTCGTCAGATCTATAGAGTCACTCGATGAGAAACGTTTTAATGTAAACTATTGCGTTTCACGGGTTTCCTTTCAAATTGTGCTTCGCTAAGGGTTCCCGCGGTAATGAGAAGTAAAATCATGCAAATTTTTTCAAATGATATTTTCACTATAAGCGTTTCAGGCTTAATTTTGTTAGGCATATAACCTATAATTAAAAAAGCTCAAAACAGAAAGTTTTGTTTTTAGTGCAGAAAATTTAGATTTCATCCTTATGAATTAAATTTCAACCAAACAACAAAACGAAAACCAAACGAAAAGCATACGTTAAAGTTTCATTTCCACTATTTGTTTATGGTTTGATAGTCGTGAAAAACTGAATGTAATCTGTATATAATCTGAAAAAAACAATGTACCAGAAAGTCGCCAAATATCGACTTCAATTGATTTAAGTCAATTTTATTGTTACTAAAATTCGTAGCAATTATAGCTAAAAAACGCTGACAAAAAAGGAATTAAACCGATTTAGCAAAGGTTGGAAATGATGTTCAAGCTACATTCTTATATCAAACTAATCCGACGTTAAATCAAATCAAATTACTATTTCTGAGGTCCCTGCTACATTATCTGTATGAATGCAATCAGTTTTTGTCACTACGGGTGTTTATAGCCTTCAACAAATCGAACTCTTAGCGTGTTTATTTTAAAACTGGGAATATTTGGCTAGGGGTTTTCTATCCGTGGTAAGGCGAATGCAAAAATATTCGAATCCGGAATCCAAAGACTTGCGGACCAATCTTCAAGCAGTCATTTTTTTGAAACGTTGTCTGTAGAAAACTTCCATTGAAAAATAAGTATTTCTCGCAATCTTCAACGGTTGGAAAAATTATTTTGGAAATAGCTAGTGAATTTCAGGGTGCGATAGTTGATATAATGGAGAATAATCAAACCGATGCAAACATACTCGTCCTGAAGGCCATAAATTTCGGATACCATCTCGGCTTGTTCCTAAAACATAATTGCAATAGAAAAAACATGCTTTTTTGACAATAAAAACTTCAACAACAATTTTTAAAATACTTACTTTAATTTCAAATCGGTAGGGAATGCGGTCTCGTCTCTAAAACACAGCATTACAAAAGCAAGAGTTTTTTGTATTTTAAGGTTCACCCACTGTACTTACTTAAAAAAGTCGGCTTTCGATTTTGCATTAATTCATAATTTTACTGGTTAAAATTGTAAGAAAATAATGAAAAACAATTTTTCAAACTATTTTAACTGGTCTATTATTTGAGGTTAAAGAGCTTAGTTATGGGATCAGTTTGAAAAATTTGCTCGTTCGATTCACTGGATAGCATCACAATTTAGTTTTTCGCCCAAAATCTTGTATCGATACAGTGCAAACATCCGATAAGACAATTATTCAAAAAATTGAAATGGTTGCAAACAACCAAAAAACAGCTTTCCTAGTCAAAGCATCAGACATTTTCTATAAGCAGGGCAAAAATTCGAATTCTACTTTTAGGTTCAAAGATGTTTTTTGACCGGAATAATAGTTACTGCCGCAGTTGAGCCACCAACAGATGAGCGAGCTTGCCAACAAAGGTTAAGATTATATATGAAAGTTTAAGCCGGTAATTGTCAAGAAGGTGAGATTCGACTAAAATGGAATATTTGCCCTAGAACCGTCATTTATGCCCGTTTTCCTTCCAAAATAATAAGAAAACGCAGCTGCAACAAAAACAATGGTTGTACTTTGGCTTTAAAAAGCAGTGTGCTAGGTCACTAAACAGATGTAGTAAGAAACAGAAACGAGGCCCAACTGTGCATTTTGTGAATTGTCAGCGGATTCGGCAACAGGAAAAAATCGGATTTGTCGTGAAATCCGCAACATTGCAGTTTTTCTTTGATCTTCTCTGCTGTTTTAGATTCCAGGGTCAAATAGCATAAACACGTTGTTGCTCAAAATTGTTAAAAAAACAGGCAACTTTGCGGAATCCGCAACAAAAAGTGTGGACTCCGGAACCGGCTTGTGAAATCCACGAACAAACAATATTTTATGTGTTTAGTAAACGTAAGGTGTCGCGAAGTCCGCTACTGCAAGTGAAATCCGCAAATTGTAAGCGCAATCCGTAAATTGTAAGCGGAATCCGCACAATTTTACGTAATCCACTTTTAATCGCGGAATCCGTAATAAGTACTTATTTTCGCTCGTTGCGGAATCCGCAACAAAATCAATGTATCGACGAAATTTACGTTGCAGGTATTTGTACGCGGAATCCACTAAAGTTTTGTAAGTGAATTCCACTTACAATTTGAAACATGCTTAAGACTTGTCTCTGGAATCCAGGAACATACAGACACTAAATTGTGCGCCTATCCAGTGCAGAGTTAAGCCTCGTAATGAAATCCAAAAACAAAGACATAAGTGTGATAATAAGTCGACTTTGTTTGGTTTTATGATCAATTAAGGTTTTTGATCAATTAAGGTTTTCGATGATTTGTTTCAACTCTTTTAGATTGTTCCGTAATTTTTTGTTTTTTGCTCTATCTGTGTTTTGCTACAGCGGCTTTTTGCAAGCACATCAAAACAACTTGGGGTTTTCACTGCAATAGAAAAATTTCGTCAAATTCCATTTTTTAATGGTGCTATATTCACTTTTTTATATTTATTAGAACGAAAAACAGGCATTTCTACTTGTTTAAAAAAATTTGAAAACCCTGTTTAAAAATTTTTGAAAAAATCAAGTTTTTTGTTTTCCCGTGGATTTCAATCAGCTTTAGAACTGGACAACGTTTCCGGAGTGTAGAAAATTGCATTTATGATTTCGAAAACAGTATAGTTTGACTTCATCAGTAAGTTTAAGAACTTTCTTTTTGCTGAAATAAAGTCTGAAATTTTCTATTTTCAATGACATGTTAACCTCAAGAAGCAGTGCAAGCATGACTCCTGCTTTGATTGGAACCTCCACCGCGTCGTATTCAGATGTGACAAGGTCAAAACAGAAGTGTTGTCGAATTAACTCTGATAATCCGAGGAATGTCGCTGCATTTCCTGCATTTGTCCACATTAAAGGAGTAATAGCAAACAGTCCACGTCCACGATCGGAGAAGTTTGATCGATTTTGACCAAAGTTTAAAACGATGCTAATCCGACTAAGAACAAAATTGTCGCTGAAACAAAACCAATATTTGTAATATTTAATCATAACTGTGGATATAACTGTGTTTTGGTACAATATTAAACATGTTATTGTAAATTTATAGAAAATTTATTCATTGTTTTTTTTTAAAACCTATTATTTTTTATCTCAAGCTTCAGATAACTTTTGCGATAGTTTATGATGGCTGTGATAGTTTGTGATGGCTGCGATAGTATGTGATAGTTTAACTGAGAGAAAAAAATCGACTGTAATTGATCCAGGCGCGGATCTAGGAAATTCTCGAGGGGGGGGGGGGGGGGGGCATTTTTAAAAAATATTTGAAATTTTGTCGATCTTTTTTTTATCTCGACCAAATTTGAGTTTTCGAGCTCTCCCAAAGCACTAAAAAGTCCTTGTTTCAGCCAAATTTTTTTGGCAGGCAAAATTTTGAAAAAACAGATCGAAAAAAAGTTTTTAGACTCTTTTTGGAAATTTTTGACCATAAAGTTGCGTTTTTTTGGCGCGCACTCCTTCCTCAAAACGTCAAAAGTAGTATATTTTGGCGCCGAAGGCATCTTCAGAATAATTTCAGGGTCAGTCAGCCGAAAATGGATATCTGAAAATAGTACAAAGGGGGGACCCTTTGGGCCGGTAGGGGGTCGAACCCCTGGGGGGAGCGTCCGCCAGCCCCTCCTAAATCCGCATGTTTCATCTAATAAGTTATAGGATCTACTGAACCAAATCCCTTTTCAAAAAGGTGAAGATTGTTAAGTGAACTACATCGAAATTTCGACCGATCAGAGTAGGACAAAATTAGACTTCTGAATAAATAATTGCACTGCATATTCACTGTATTTGTTTACTAGGTGGAGATTCATCAGTACATATCATAGGCGGATTGTTAAGTAGATCCCGATTATGATGTGACAACGAAATATTATGATGTGACAAAATGACTTTATATTGACGTCGACCGAGATAAAATATAATCAGGGCTTCCGAATCAAGGGTAATACAGAAGTTATCGATAATTTTATCGATAATTTTTTGCATATATCGGCGTGGTGCTAAATTAGAGTCGGGCAGCCAAAAAAGGATGTCGCCAAAAAGTACGAAAGAGGAACTCTTCCGGTAGTCAGTGAATCGAATCCCTGAGAATAGGACAGCCGCCCCACCCCTCTTAAAAACGCCCTCGTCTAAATATAACGACCATGTATTTCTTACAGATTTGTAAGAGATGTTTATGGGAAAATGGAAGATGTTTGGTCCCGATTGGTATTACATTTGTTCTCGCTCGAGTGAAACTGTTTCATACACATAACCAAAACTTTTTTCAGTAAAACTTTTTTTCATCCATGGATTTTCAAAACGGGTGGATTTTTATAAAATTTCAGAAAGGTTAGTATACAGAAGTTCTGAAAAACTTTGAGCTCTGGAAAACTTTTATCCCAAAATACACCCAAAACGCAACCCTAAAAAGTTGCAGAAAAGTCAAAATTCATCTGTAGCTCGTACAAAAAAAAACTTTTTTTCATTTTTAAGGATTGCGTAATCAAAAATTGGTTCTTCATAAAATCTATGTCCCCTTTGAAAATTCGAAAACAATGATAAAAATGCATCTTGTCTCCATAACTTTTACTTGAGTATGGAATTAATCACATGAAATAGCTGTTTTCCTAAGAATATCTGCAAAAATTCGAAAAAACCTGGTTGATCAAATCAAGTTGCAAATGTTGCAATAGTGCTATCAATTAATCAAATTTCATATAAAGCCGATAGAAAACAAATGTTCTGATTGTTGATTCTTTTTTTGAAATTAAAAAAAAGCGCTGATTTTGAAGTTAAATTTTTCACAGCGTTTTTTCTCAGGTTTTTAGTATTCCTAATTCTGAACAAAAATCACAAACGGTTTAAATATTCCACTGTTTTGGATTTTCTGGATAACAGCCGATGTAACTGGACAGCCTCTTCCTCCTTTCTGGATTGTGAAATCTCTCACGCCCTTTGTTTCTGGATACTGAATCTGAAAGTTACACCAACTGCACAAAGACTGATCGAGAAACTTTAACGAACTAACCAAAATCGGAAGTCATAACACATTTTAAATCATCCTGAGGGAGGCCTCTTGAGTTTCGAAAAAAAATCTTTTTGCTGGTACTTCTTCGATAAAAAGTAACCACTTTTCGAGAATCCACTGGAAGTTTCAACAATAAATCTATTTTGAAACTAAATTTTGTGCAGGTTTAACATTTGTGCAATCAAGAAGGTCAATTTAGGCTCTATGTTAACACAGGAGAAGCTGGGCTTCACATCAATTGCGATACAACAAATTCAAGGTTAAGACAGAATGACCTTAACAAGCAAAAAATCATATCGACACTAAATATTTAAATATGTAACTAGATACATCCAACAGAATGCAATTAAATTTTAGAAAAATTATGCCCACACAGTAGAATGCAAACTTAACATTGGGAGGAAATTTATCAAGCAGCAAAAAACCAGAAAACTCCAGCCGGAAAAAGTTCAAAAAGGTAAAAAGTTTTAATTTACCTCTCACTCACAATCAGGGGCGGATTTAGCGGGGAGGGGGGGGGGGCTGCTTTTGGCTGATCTTCTTTAAACTTATTTCCAATATCCTTTTTTGATAATGCACCCTAAAAACTTTCTAAAGGCGCCTTTGGTGCCAATATATACTAGTTTGGGGGGGGGGGGGGGTTAGCGCGCGCCGAAAAAACGCTATTTTTTGTCAGAATTTTCCAAGAGTGCCGAAAACGCTTTTATTGGCCTGTTTTTTCAAAATTTTGCATGCCGCGTAGTAGTTTTTGCCGAAATAGGGACAAAAAAGTGCTTTATCTAGAGCTCGAAAAATCCATTTGGTCGACCTAAAATTAAAAAAAGGTCGACAAAATTTTTTATGTTTTTGAAAATCCGCACCCCTCGAGAAAATCCTAGATAGGCCCCTGATCACAACCTATATACGTACACAGAAAATGTTTGTCCATTAAATATTACAGTAAGAGTCTTTTAAACCGAATTAAAAAGATTGAAAATTAATGAACCGAAAAACAAACAACAAAAAGATTTAAAAAGAAGATTGGTAAAATAACAAAACCAGCATTAGAAAACAAATTTCGAAAAGTAGGGATGATTGAAAGACTATTAAGCTTATCGCAAGGTTGATAAGGATATTAAAAACAGATTCATACCTAATCAGTTTTCTTTTGCCGAGCAAAAAACCGGGAAATTCCGTTTTTTTCAGGTAGCATTACTTTTTTCCTCATTTTTTCCAATTAGGTATTTTTGTTACCTTTCTAAGTTTGGTTGTTGTTTAGCTTGTGCAGCTTGATTCGAATACAATGAAAGCTGCCTACCCGAAATATTCATACAGGGAAAACAAAGTAGAAGATTCAACATGCTAAATTCTTGAATTGCTTCCCAATTTAATTGGTTAGTTTGATCTAATAAAAGAAAAATCAAGAAAAAAAAAGTAGTTTATTTTTGTCCAAGAATCAAGTTTTTGTCCGCCACTTAAAACAAAGTTTTGAGATAAAGTTAGAATACTTTTACTTAAAAACGTTTGTGCCTGCTTCCAGGAAAAAAAATATGACATCTTCCCTGTTCTTCAATTAAACCTTTTACGACTTATGCCTGATGTTAAGGTAGTCACAGGACACGGAGGTTGTAGATTTTTGTTTTTAACGAGCAAATGAACGAGTTTTTTTACTCACAAATTTGCCGTTTTCTCTGCAACTATTTAGGACATAGTGTTGACAAATTGACTGATGCTACACACAATTACTTCAAAGGACTTTTTCAGAGATATTTCAAGACTTTTTCAGAGAAAAGATATTTCAAGACCGCAAAAGATCCAGAATAACATAACTAAATTTAGGAAGTGTTCTTGCTTTGGAAACATCATCGCAAACAATATAACGAATTAGAGTTTATGGTCTCAAAAAAATATCGTGGGAAGCCGATGGGTTTCATTTACTCTGCAGGCATCCAATACAACTACTGACAAAAGATTTGAAAGTTTTGCCTGGCGTTGAAAAAGGGTCCGGCGTCGAAAAAGCCTGAGCGTTTATGAATAAACTAGCACATGATTAAAATAACTAAAAAAACAACAATTCAGCTAAACGTTTTTTGGGACAGTTACTGCTACGATTCATGCACAAAATTCTCATAAGCAGTTAAGTTCTCTCTACATTTTGTTCAACTTTCGAGTATAAACTCCGAGAACTTTCGATTTTAAACTCCGAGAACTTTTAAATGTATGTTTAGTCAAAACGGATATGACTGCTTTTTTACTCAGGACTTAGTAACTTTTTCATTTCTATAATTTATCGCTTCATCACAACATAAATTGTAATTCAAGCCCATCAGCTTCCCAAATAACCATTTGGAGCCCAAAAAAAAGAGAAATCGACAAAATTAAGAAAAAAACTCGTTCATTTGCTCCTTAAAAAAAAAGTTGCAGTTTCTGTGTCCTGTGACTGTGCCTTAACATCGGGAATAAAAGGTAAAAAAGTTTAAGTGAAAAACAGGGAAAATTTTTTTTCTCAAAGCAGGCACAAAGTTTCTAAGATTTTTTATGCGTAAAGGCTTTCAAATTATTATCCAAAACTTTGGCGGACGAAAACTTGACTCATGGACAAAATTAAACCAAATTGTTTTCTCCTAATTTTTCTTTCCTTTGAGTAAGTTTTTTCAATTGAAAAACTGAAGTGGGAAAGTTACTTTTCTAAGTTTGGTTGTTGTTTAGCTTGTGCAGCTTGATTCGAATACAATGAAAGCTGCCTACTCGAAATAGTCATACAGGGAAAACAAAGTAGAAGTTTCAATGTGCTAAATTCTTGAATTGATTCCCAATTTAATTGATCAGTTTGATCAAATGAAAGAACAAAAATCAAGAAAAAAATCAAGTTTATTTTTGTCCAAGAATCAAGTTTTTGTCCGCCACTTAAAACAAAGTTTTGAGTTAAAAGTTAAAATACTTTTTACTTAAAAACATTTGTGCCTGCTTCCAGGAAAAAAAATTGTGACATCTTCCCTGTTCTTTGATAACACCTTTTACGACTTATGCCTGATGTTAAGGTACATTCACTGGACACAGAATTTGCACATTTTTGCTTTTAACGAGCAAATTAACGAGTTTTTTTATTCACAGTTTTGTCGTTTTCTCTTAAGACATAGTGTTGACAAATTGACAGATACTACACACAATTACTTCAAAGGACAGTTCTCAATTTTTGCCGGGCAAAAAATGAGAAAAGAAGTTTCTAGATCGCAAAAGATCCAGAATATCATAACTTAATTTTGGTAATGTTCTTGCTTTGTAAACATCATCGCAAACAATGTAACGACTTAGAGTTTTTGGTCTCAAAATAATATCGTGGGAGGCCGATGGGCTTCATTTAATCTGCAGGCATCCAATACAACTACTGACAAAAGATTTGAAAATTTTGCCTGGCGTTGAAAAAGCGTCCGGCTTCGAAAAAGGTTAAACGTTTATGACTAAACTAGCACATGATTCAAATAACTAAAATAAATAACAATTCAACTAAACATTTTTTGGGACAGTTACTGTTACAATTCATGCACAAAATTCTCATAGGAGTTAAGTTCTCTCTACATTTTGTTCAACTTTCTGATATAAGCTCCGAGAACTTTTAAATGTATGTTTAGTCAAAACGGATATGACTGCTTTTTTACTCAGGACTTAGTAACTTTTTCATTTCTATAATTCATAGCTTCATCACAACATAAATTGTTGTAATTCAAGCCCATCAGCTTCCCAAAATAATCATTTGGAGCCCAACAAAAAAAACAGAGAAATCGACAAAATTAAGAAAAAACTCGTTCATTTGCTCATTAAAAAAAAAAAACGTCTGTGTCATGTGACTGTTCCTTAACATCGGGAATTAAAGGTAAAAAATTTTAATGAAAAACAGGGAAATTTTTTTTCTGGAAACAGGCACAAAAGTTTCAAAATTTTTTATGCGTAAAGGCTTTCAAATTTTTATCCGAAACTTTGGCGGACGAAAACTTGACTCATGGACAAATTTAAACCACATTGTTTTCTCCTATTTTTTCTTTCCTTTGATTAAGTTTTTTCACTTGAAAAACTGAAGTGGGAAGAAAACTGGGTAGAAAAAGTGGGAGAAAAACAAATATTTTTGTGTTGGTGCATTTCTAAAAATTCTTTAATAATCTCCTCCGCAATCCCGAATGAGACTTTAAAAATTAATTAACAAATTCTTAAAAGAGTTGCACACTGATTATCTGAAAAACATGTGTCAAAAATGTTTTCGTGCAATTTTTCATCATTTGATTATAAACGCCTCTGATGGCAAATGGCGTACCTATTTGTTTGGTTCAAATTTGAAACTTTATTCAATTTTAGCCTTTATTTTAGCCTTTTTTTCAATTTTACCCTTGGGCAATTACCCAACACAATTGTTTAGATTGCAAAATGCTAGCATTTCTAATTTGAATTACTATTTGAGCAGATATTTTACACATATACGTATGAGCATATGTTTTGATTACAAAAGAAATTATCTCTAGCAGTGCAAATTGGAATGTTGTGATTGCAAACTTTTATTCAATTTTACCCTTGGGCAATTACCCAACACAATTGTTTAGATTGCAAAATGCTAGCATTTCTAATTTGAATTACTATTTGAGCAGATATTTTACACATATACGTATGAGCATATGTTTTGATTACAAAAGAAATTATCTCTAGCAGTGCAAATTGGAATGTTGTGATTGCAAACCTATCTTTGGGCAACAAAAAGTGACAGCGAAATTTTTGCAAACTCAACCGACCCGTTAGAAAATATTGCAAAAAAATTCTACAGAGAAGTTGCAGAAAACCAGAAAAAAAAACTTTATAAAATAGCAGATATGAGAGGAGCATTTCGAAGTTCGCATAATTTTGAAATTACTTATTTGAAGATTCAAAATTTTATAATTACTTTATAAGTGCAATATTTTATCACGTTTTATTTCAAGTTGAAATGGTAAGACAATTATTGGCCTGAAATAAAAATTTTTTTGTACTATCAGAACGCTCCGTTGAAATTTCTGAACCGACAACTTTTTGAAATTATCCTCAGTTTTTTTATTATCCTCTGAATTAAAAAATTAACTGTGAAGTCCATTGACGCTGAGTCAACTTTGAGTGACAAGCCATATTACTTTTTTGGTAGCAGGAGGTGGTTAATAGAAAAACGAAGGGGTCATCAAAAATTTAATACTCATTAATCAAAGTGATTAGTTAAAATCAAAAAAAATTTTTGCTTTTGGCCAAAAGGCAACAGAACTCACGATTTTAAAAATCATTCTTTCCTTTCCTTCCTAATTGAAGTTCATCTAAACAAAAACAAAACGCGTTCTGTTCTGAAGATTTCTTCGAAGAAATCAAAGAATATTCGGAGAACAATGGCAAGGCTGAAGCGCTTAGCAGTACCTCAGCATCTCAATCCCTATACGGTACAAGATTGAGTCAGAGACCAGATTCTATTGAAACTTTGTCACACACGAGTAACCAGTCAAATGATGAAGAAGTACTCCGTCTCAAAGAGATGGTTGCTCAACTGGAGCTGGAAAACTCAAAAAACAGAAAAATTCGATCTGAAAAATTGTCAGAATTGAAATTGCGAAGTGCTGAAGAATTAGCGTGATTGAATCAACAACTTGGCAACATGAATTTGCCGATTGCCGACAAACAATCAGAACGAGCAAATAAACGATTGGTGTCTACGGAAAGGAGTGGTAGACACATATCTCCAGGAAGAAAGTCAAACACTTTTGACGAAGATGATCAAAGAGACTACACACAGCCAAACTGACGAACCAGAAACAAATACTTCGAAAAACGAATTTGAAATCGGATCGAATAGGCAACCAGGTGATCGGCATCAGAACAGACGCTCCGAGGATCTAAACAGCAAATTATCTGAGTTTGCTCTTCGGGCTGGGAGCCCAAACCCAGCGTACCAAAATTAAAAAGGCAACTAGTTGGAGGAGAACCATTGGAATGGCCGGAGTTGTCAGGATTGTTCACGGCTATAGTGAATAACGCCAGCATCACCAGCTTACCAAAAATAAAAAGGCAACTTTTTGGAGGAGAACCATTGGAACGGCCGGAGTTGGTCAGGATTGTTCACGGCTACAGTGAATAACGTCAGCATCACCAAAGATGAAAAAAAGTTCTATCTGAGGAGCCATCTATATGAGCAGATACAAAGCAGATACTAACGGGACTCAGCTTGCATTGCAGTCAATACTACGAACATGCTTGGAAACTGTTGTCCAGATATTATGGCCAGCCATAGTTGACTCTCAACTCAAGCTAGTGCAAAGAATTTCAGTGATCAAGATGCACCACTCTTACCATGTATCTAAATTCGCTGGAATAGTGAGTACATTTGTTAGTATTCTTGCTAACTTTGGATATCATGGGGATTTGAAAGCAACTGCAAACATCAACATGATACTCGCCAAGCTCCCTCCTGATCTGAAAGAAATATAGACTTCCTTTAAAATTGAAAGGAGACACTCAGAACCAAATGTTGCTGAACTAAGGGAATGGTTGACTGATGTGGCCTTAGTACACGATCAGGTAATTGCAACGAGAAGTCATGAATCCAGAGGTGCAACCTGACCCTGGAAACAAAACAATCAAGGCATTTCCAAAGAAGCTAAAGCCAGAACCTATACAACAGAAGACAAGAAAGATCTGAAAAAAGGTTTGTGCTGTAACAAAGGAATCGATAAATTGTGGAGCTGTCCAGACTTCAAAAAAAATGTGAGACAAAGATGAGAAGTTCTGGCTAAAAAAGATTGTGTTTTGGATGCTTCGGCAGAACACATAGAATCAAGGATTGTAAAATCAGTTCTTGTGGGATCAGCGGTTGCGACAAAAAGTACAACAGTCTGTTACATGAGCAAAAGGCAGAAAACAGAACAGATGTGCAACAAGAGCCGACTAATTCTTGTAGACTGCCCACGTGGTTTACTTCTGATTCTAAGAGTAACACTAATTAACCCAGACACAGGCAAGTCAGTGAACACTTGCGCTTTGCAAGATACGGGATCGACAGTGACACTAATTGACAAAAGCCCCAAAGAAATGTTGATTTTATCAGCTAGTATTATAGAAAACTTCTCAGTGAAAATGAGAACCGGAAATCTAAAACCACATTAACTGTTTGGTACATCCAGATTGTTTCACTTGGATCAACCAGCTATGATTACAGGATTAAAAAAAAAAAATTCCTGACTTGTTGATTTTACCAAATTGAAAAATGTCACACTCTGAAGTGATACTGACAATTGGTCTGGACAATTTCAGTCTGAGTAGACCAATTGAGTATAAGCATCAAAACAAAAGAGACCCATTGGGAGTAAAGACACCACTTGGATGATCACAAAAGAGTCCATTGAGACAACAACAAGTTAGGAATTGCAAAACCCATTCTTCTTTCCGTTCTGAAGAGAAACAGCTATCTAACGAAGTTAAACAATGGTGGGCTACAGAAAGTAAAGGTTCCTCAAAAATGTTGAGTCACTATCTGGAGAAGAAATAAGAGCTCGACTAATTCTCGAAGTGTGACTACAGAAGTGTACTGGGTCAGCTGAGATCTTTGCAACGGAGACTCGGAAAAGTCGAAGAACTGAGTCAAAAATATACCAAAACAATCAAAGCGGATCTCGGAAAAGGTTTCATAGAGAAAATGTCTCAAAATTGTATTGAAAAAAACTAAAACAAAAAGATTTGGTATCTACGATATCATCTCGTTTCTCACCCACATAAACCAGGCAAAGTTAGATGTTGCAATGCAGCATCGAAGTATCAAGGTACCTCTTTGAACGATAGCTTGCTACTGGGACTAGATTTTCTGCAGAATTGTGTTGGAACTTTGTTACAAATGGAAAGAGCTTTTGCACTCACAGCCGACATTGAACAGATATTTCTCCACTTCAAAGTAAAAAACTATACTCACACTCCGAGGTTTCTGTACTCAGATGGTTGAAAGCGAAAGTGAAAGTCTTGTTATCTACACAAACAATCGACACATATTTGAAGCTAGAAAATTACCAACCTTTGCAAACTATGCACTAACAAGAACCCTTGAAGTTGATAACTTACATCAGTTGTCAAAGACTTTCTACACGGCTGATTTCATCTTTTTATCGAAAGACCAACTGGAGGCTGAGAACCGCAAGAAGCAAGTAGTTGAAAACTTGTCAAGAAGTGGTTTCAAAATGACGAAATTCCAAAGCAACATTGAAGAGTTGTCTGAAAATGCCGAAAAAAAAGAAGAATCGAATGTGAGTCTCGGTTGTAGGACCGACTCAGACACTTTAGCAGTATGTCGAATCAAGGACAAACCAATTGAAGGATTCTCTCAAGGAGACCTTCTTAGCGTGGTTTCCTCATTATTTGATCCATTAGGATTTTTGTCACCCCCAGACAGTTCGAATCAGAAGTTTGTGAAGAAATTATGGAGACAAGATGGAGCAGATTGGGATAGGATAATACCTGAAGATACTGCAGAAGAACATGAGTCATGGAGAAAAAAACTCCTACAAATTAAAATTATTGAAATCACAAGAAACTACTTCAATTTTGTACTAAAACAAACTGACCTGCATGTTTTTGCAGACGCGTCACTTGAAGGCTTATGCGTGATTGCATACTTCTGTGCGTCAGGTACAGATGAGAATAAAAGTTTATCTTTTGTTGTTGGTAAAACCAGAGTGGCACCAAAGAAGCAACTGAGCATACCAAAGCTGGAGTTGCAAGCGGCAGTGAGTGTTAGCAGATCCAAAAACAATGCACTCGAATCGCACGGAACCACAGTAAACGGAGAATACATGTTCTCGGATTCTAGTACCGTATTGTCAAATAGGGACACGTAGACCTTAGACACCGCAACTGTCAATTATGGAGACATGTGAGAGACGACATGAATCCAGCAGACCAGGAACAAGGAATCTGACAATAAATCAGATACTCGATAGCACTTGGCTGCATGGGCCGGCTTGGATAAAAATTGAAGATCAGTGATTAAAGAAACTCAAGAAGAAGAATGATGAATTGAAAGAAGTCGTCGAAGAAACTTGTAACAAAGTTACAATCATTGAACATTTGGCTTCAAAATAGAATTACTTATGGCACAAGGGCGATAGAAAATGACGAACCGGATAATTTGATCATCACAGCTGAAGAAAAGGTGAAAGTAAGAAAAGCATTCTTCAGATCAGTTCAACAAGAGAGTTTCAAGGAAAACAAACAAATTCACCTTCAAAAATTGAACCCATTCCTAGATGTTGATAGACTACTACGAGCAAGATGCAGGACAGTGAAGTCAAAAGACATGACATTCGCACAAAAGCATCCAATAAAATTGGATGGCAATTATCATAATACAAGTATTTTGCTGAGAAACGAAGATTTAGAAAATCATAACGTGGGAATCGAACAGAAGTATGGTTCAAGAAAACTACTCTCGCGCAATTTTTGGCGTGAGAAACCAGCTAAGATCAATAAAATTGAACTTTGGTCTTTGTCGAAAAAATTCTCGGAAAAGTGAAAACCCCGTGATGGCGGATCTACCCGAAGTTAGAAAGGACTTCAGTAGAACATTCGAGAACACCGGAGTGGACTACTTTGGACCCTTCAATGTAAAGGTCAGAAGAAAGTCGGAGAAAAGATGGATCTGTCTGATGACTTATCTTACTACAAGAGCAGCACACTTACAAGTTGCACAATACTTGTCGACAGAAGGAATGTTGAAATTTTAGTTTCGGTTTCTTGCGCGAAGAGGCAAACACGATCTCTTTATCAGAGACAATAGAACAAACTTCTTGGGTACCAATTATCACCTGAAAGAGCAGATAAAGGAATGAAAAGTAGAAGAACCAATAGCCAAGAGATACATCGAGTGGAGGTTCAACCATCGCATTGCTCTACACTTTGGAGGATTTTGGGAAAGAGTTGTGAGAAGTTCCAAGAAAGCAATGTATAATGTCTTAGGAACACAAAACAAGAATGAAGACATCCTAAGAACGACAATTTGCAATTCTTAAATCATAGACCACTTACACTCGTTTTGGATGACAAGAAAAGGTATGAGGCGATAAAACCAAATCGTTTTTCATTGGATCGCTTAGGTCACAACTGTTTTGAACCTACTCAAAAAATTACAAGGTCATCTCAGCAACCTGAAAAAAGCCCAAACAAATGCAAATCAAATCTGGCAAAGATTTCAAAAGGAATGAATTCCGATGCACTTAGTAAGAATTAAATGGTTCAAAGAGTCAAAGAATGAGCTGAAAGAAGGAGACTTTGTATGGAAAATTTACCCACAAGTATTCACAGACAAATTTCACCTAGGAAAAATCGTGAAAAAAACTAGAGTGAACATGACATCAGTAGATCGGCAGAAGTGAAAACGAAGACTGGAATGTATAAACAACCCATAATTCGACTCGTAATAATAGCAAAGAGACGATGAAAAATTATTTTGAAATTTTAAGTCAGCTATCTTTTCCACTTTTGAAATGGCAGATTCCATTGTAATTATCGGCAATAGTCATGTTGTTTGCTTACAAAACTGTTATAATATCCACTAGGCATGTATTCCCAACATAACATTTATTGGTTTCTCGGGTTTAAAAACTTCAAACTGGCAGAACCGAATTGATATGAAAACCATTCAATGATATCGTGTGCGGAGGTAATGAAGCATGTGATCATCCGCATAGTCATATACCCGCAAAACGAACTGGCAAAAATACCCGTACTATTAAGGCTTTTACTGACTTAATACCCAAACAGAAAATACTAGTTGTGCAGGTTGTTCCACGAGAATCATGGGACACTGAATGAAGCGTCTTGAATACCTTCTTGGAGAAGAAGTTTAGAAAGAACTTCGTACAATTGCACCTGCATAACGAGTACAAGTCGCACACCGACAGAACGCATTACAATGAGCCTACTTATCGCACAATTCTGAGTCTCCTATTAGAAAAAAAATTACTTGTTTCAATATTTTGCTGATCTTGTTTGGTTGGTGTCATTCAAGATTAAAGATTTAACCATTTGATTATTATCATTTGAATTTACACATATTCTAATAAATAATAATGTTTTGGCTCATGATGCCAAAATAGCGCCAACCATAAACGCCTCTGTGGGCAATTGGCGTACCTATGTGTTTTGTTCAAGTTTTAAATATAATTTCTTATTTGAAATTCAAAGCCCTTATTCAATTTTACCCTTGCGCATTTACCCACCCCAAATGTTTAGATTGCAAAATGCTAGCATTTCTAAGTTGGATTACTATTTGAGCAGATATTTTACACATATACTTAGGAGCTTATGTTCGATTTCAAAAGAAACTATCTCCAGGCAGTGCAAATTGGAATGTTGTGATGACAAACCTATCTTTGGGCAAGGAAAAGTGACAGCGAAATTTGCAAAATCAACAGACCCGTATGAGAATACCGCCAGCAGAAAAAACCAAAGAGAGGGATTGTAAAAATAATCAGCAGAGAAGTTGCAGAAAACCAGAACAAAACTAAACTAAAAAATAGCAGAATTGCATTTCGACCAAAACTTTAGTTTTACAGAAAAACATAATTGTCCTAGCTTCTTTTTATTTTGAGTTCTAATTTGCTTTCTAGGGTCTAAAAAACAAATGTTTTTATTCAACTAACCCCCCCCCCCAATTTTTTGTTTTTACGCTCTAACATCACGCATTCAGCCATGAAAACACGTAGGAAAACTAAGAAATTTGAAAATTTGAAAAGTGGGGTGGTCGGAAAGGGCTGTGTTTTCCATTTTTCGAACTCTTTTGTTAATAAAGCTATTAAGCTCTTTTTAAATCAGTTTGGTAATAAATTTAGTTCTGAAAAAGAACTAGGTGAAAACTCTTTCTATTCTTCGTCGGCTTCAATCGTTTTTTTTACAGCCATTCAGAAATGGTCGTCTTTTTTTTCAGAGATCGCCGTATAAGCTTGCTCATAACAAACCTTTGGATAGAACTCACTTGAACAAACTCTAAACCATAAAGACTTACCAAATCGACCAGAATAATTAGCAGAAACCTGTCGACGTCTTTTTAAATGCTTTTTTAGTTCCATGTAAATTTCCCGAATTTTTCGTCCCCCCCCCCACCTGCAGGTTTTTTAATAATTTCTCTGCTCGCCTGGTCCAAATGTTACTTATGTGAGGTAGGGGGGAACGAACATGAGCCCTAGAATTAAAGGATCTGCTTTTGTTAAAGCATCTTACAAACCAAAATGAGCTTAAAACCAATTTAATCCACACTTTGCTGAGTTATTTTTTTGTTCCCAAAAAAAGTGTTTTGAAAAATATTTCTGAGCGAGTTTTTAAGTTGGACTTCGTGGGATAATTGCGCTTGTTCCAGCATCAAAAACGATTAATCATTAACTGTAACTAAAAACTATTTACCTTACATTCAAACATTTTCAAAAATAGATTTTATTTAACAAACTTTTTAAAGACAAAATTGACTAGATATTTCGACGACCAGAACAAATTACGTCCTTCCTTATATCAAAAATGTTTGGAAATTTAGATTTTTATTTCGGGTAAGTAGCTTTGTGTTTTGCTGGCTTAATAATTTGAGCATGGAACTAAAATTTACATCGAATTTGATACATAGTTTGACGAACAATGAATAATAGACTATAAACCAAAAAAGAAACAACGCTCGTGCAAATTTTCGGACTCGAAACACTCTTTACAAAAAAAACGCTAAAACAAAAAATATACAGTTGATTAAACCGCGCAAAAAAACCTCATCGTTTTGTACAAAGCTAACTACTAATTAAAGCAAAAAATAGCGCAATAATAGTCAGGTTTCTAATCTGTATAATTGAAATGGCACTCTTTGAAATGACCTAATTTTTTAAAAGCGTCTATTAGGGTCGTTGAGTTCAATCTATGTTTCGGCTTCTTTCAAATTCGAGCACAATGCCAGTGCTCGGTCGAAACAAGGGAGCTGAGACAGCGCTTTGGGTCGAGCATAAACTCGAAGTACACCTCTAGCGCGGGCTCAATTTGTCGAATTGGATCACAGACGGAACATACCTCGAGGACAGTCAAAGCGTATATAAATTCGGCCGAGTACGGTCGAAACCCACCTCGGGCGCGCTCGTCTCGCTGTACGACCACGTCATTGAAAATAAAATTTCCCACAATTACCAATTATTCTTTCTTGTATGTATGACGCAAATTGAACTACAGAATCCTCATAAAAAACACAGTCCGAAATAGTTGTTATCTGCAGCGTATTTCATTTTATCATGTTCATAATGACATGAAAAGCAAAAATTATTTGGCGATTTATTTTAGTTGAGAATTTGAAATACACCCGAAATGGGTTCTAAACGTTGAAACAATTCTCACTTGGGTTGACCAAAGTCTAGCGTTTTTTTGAGCTTAGAAAATCAATGAGTAACCGAATTTGGTTTAAAAAAGGTCGTAAAGGATCTGAATTGAATCCAGTTAAAATGGCTGAATTTCTTAATCGAAAAAGACAATTTAAATCTGAATGCACCAAAAAAAACATAGGCAAAACAGAACCAGACGCTTAAAAAAACACATGTGTCGATACAAATTAACCCGAGACTTTTTCATTAGAGCCCCCAAAAGGTAGTAACACAAATCAAAAACCCACCACACTCTGACAAAACCCAGCGGACAAACAACTCTACTGATTAGACGCAAGACACAATCATTAATTTAATGGAAAAATGGAGATAAGTTTTCTAGATGGCTTTCAGCAAAACATTCGATACGCATTAGGGACTTTTCAGGATCAGTTTAAATTAACTTAACCAATAATACAAAAAAATGACGCCAGAAAGAAGGCCACAGTATAGAGATGTGAGATCTACTTAACAATCTCCCCACTATGGTATCTACTTAAAAACCTCCACCCCGTTAAATAAATACAATAAATTAGCACTGAGCTTTCTATTGCGAACTCTAATTTTGCTGCATTCTGATTGGTCGAAAAATCAACCATTTCGATCTTCTTAACAATCTCCCCCCTTTCTTGAAAGGGGTGGAGATTGTTAAGTAGATCCGAGATGTGAATTGAGATGCTAAAAAAAGATGCGATTCCAAATAAAATTCAACAGGACAGCAGGCAAACTGAAAAACGCCACCGATGCGAAATTTTTTTTATTTTATCGATTTGAAAGATAATCATTTTTTCCTTAAAAGTAAATTGTACGATACGCATTTTTTTCAAACCGGGTAGTCTACCTGGTAAAATCAAAGCTTAAGTCATACAATTACCAATTATGAAAAAAACTTAATTATTATAATTCCATTTGTGAGAAAATTTTAGCCATACGACTTCCATTTATGATAAAAACATAGTCAAACAATTCTCATGTACGATCATATAAAAGCATTATGAAAAATTATAATGATAACAAAATTGTTTTCATGCAAACGTTTTAATATATGAAATAATCAGGCCATATATGAGAATTGTTTGACTAACAATTTCGGACAACCCAGGTAATCACTTTCTTTGAAAGCCAGAAAAACACGGCTCTTTTTATCAGGAGGAAGCCTTGAGCGTAATGATTCGAATGAGCTCGACCTATGTTTCTACTGTGCTTGACCTGTTTTGACTGTGGTCACCTATGTTTCAACTGTGCGCGACCTTTTTTTCGACTGTACTCGACCTATGTTTCGACTGTGCGTCTTTTTTTCGACTGTACTCAACATATGTTTCGACTGTGCTCGAATTATATTTTACTGTGCTCGAGCTATGTTTCGACTGTTATTGACCTATGTTTCGAACTTATTGAACGAAGTCGGGTTTTTTTTACTCTAATCGACGAATGTTTCAACCTTGCTCGACTTATGTTTCTACTTTCTCGACCAAAATAGGGTTTGTTTCGACTGGTTATGACACTTGTTTAGACCGTGCTCGACCTATGCTTTAACTGTGCTTGACGTATTTTTCGAGTGTGCTCGAACTATGTTCCGATAATGCTCAACCTTTTTTCGACTGTGATCGACCTATGTTTCGACTATGCTCAAGCTATTTTTCTTTGCCTGAGCTCGGCGTATGTTTTGACTTTCTCGATGAAAATCAGGTATGATTCAACTGTGCTCGACCTTATTTTCGACTGTGCTCGACCTGTTTTTCGACTTTGCGACTTAATTTTCGACTGTGCTCAGCCTATATTTTGACTCTGCTCGCTTTGTATTTTGACTCTGTTCGAGATATGTTTCGACAGTGCTTGACCTATTTTTCGACTTTCTTGAACGAAGTCGGCCTTTTTCGACTCTGCTCGACCAATGTTTCAAGCTTGCTCGACCTATGTTTCGTCTGTGCACGAACTATGCTTCGACTTTCTCGACTGAAATTTGGTAGGATTCGACTGTGCTCGACCTAATTTTGACTGTGCTCGACCTATGTTTTGACTTTCTCGACCAAAATCGGGTTTATTTCGACTGGGTTTAAGCATATTTCGACCGTGCTCGACCTATGCTTCGACTGTGCTCTATGTATATTAGTAGTATATGTGTGAGGTAGAGTGGGGGGGGGGGGGGGTGTTTGCTGACCCCCATGTATTTACATAGGCTATAGAGTATCCGGTCAGCACCCTATGTATTAACATAGGCTATAGATTTCCCAATGTAAGAGGATAGGGAATAGGGTAAAAGATGGCAAGCTTCAGATGGTAAGTTTCAGAAAAATTTTTGGCGCCCGATCTTACCATGTTTTAAGATAGTGTTTAGATTTCCCCTGTATTAAGATAGTGTATAGATATCCCTATGTATAAGGATTAGAAATTCCTTGTATTTTTATAGGGAATAGGTTTCCCAATATATTAAGATAGGGAACGGTAAGGTTTCAGTGTGATGGTAAGAAAATGGTAAGAAAAACGGTATTTGGATTTTGTGTGAAAATGTCTAATTGTTTCGCAAAAATCTCGGCATGCGTTATGTAATTTTTGAGTGTTGCATGTAGAATATGCAATGAAGAGATTATGTTTATTGGTTCATGGTAAGTCCAAGGTAAGATGTGCAAAAATTTGGAAATGCTTATAAAAAAATTGATATTTTTTCAAAAAACTTCAAAACATGACAAGATTTGATATAATTTGACTTAATAACTATTTTATTAGATGATCCATTTTTTGAACTGTACTCAATCTAGCTTAAAGTATGCTGAAACCTACTGAAACCTTAAGAAAATTTCAAGTTTTTGGAAAAAATTGCCAAAATTTCAAGTTTTTGGAAAAATTGCAAACATCTCAAGGCTTTGGAAAATTTTTTGTTGCTTCTGATCTAATTTTTAAAAATATGGATATGTTTATAGTTTAAAATTAAGCTCAAACTTTATTTTAATTGGCATCATGTTGAGACACTGATGCAAAACTTTGAATGGAAATATGGATTTTTCCTTAATTTTCTCTCAAAATAATCAAATACGATAAAACTTACCCTACTAAAAGTGGTTTATATAATGCTCTGAACACATAAACTCATATTAGTTGAATCAATATTGGAACGTCCGATTTCTCGGGAAAATGAGGTAACTTATCGTAATTTTCGAGAAAGTAAAAATTATTCAAATCTATCCAAAGTTTTTCATTTTAATTTTTCAATTGTGTAATTAACTGGTTTTTTTTGTTCAATTCGAGGATAATTCGCCTTGGAATCTCAATTCAATTAAACAATAAGAGCAATATTCATTGAAATTTCTAGATCAAATTCCATGATCCAGCACCTCCTCAGTTTTTTCTCAAAAAAGCACCCAAATATGTACAAAAATTACAACTTCTGAGACGTTTTCAACATTTTTATTAATAATAAGTTCCAGATCATTGATAAAAAGTGAACATTTTACTGTTTAAAATGACTAAAAATGGGGTATATTTCTCTTAACAGGATATTAGATTGTACGATATTCAACAAAATCTTCTTCAAAACTGATGATTATCTTCTGTTGCTTCTAAAACATAATTTTCATGGCTTTTCCGTAGAAATTTTCTATGTCCTATGCTTATTCTTGCTTTCTGCTTACTGCATGTTTTCGCTCTTGAACTCACTTTGCAAGAAATTTTGGTCAGAACTGAGGAATTTAGGAGAAAGTTATATCAATTGAACGAACACAAAGTAACACAAAACACAAATAGTAACACAAATCAAAAACCCACCACACTCTGACAAAACCCAGCGGACAAACAACTCTACTGATTAGACGCAAGACACAATCATTAATTTAATGGAAAAATGGAGATAAGTTTTCTAGATGGCTTTCAGCAAAACATTCGATACGCATTAGGGACTTTTCAGGATCAGTTTAAATTAACTTAACCAATAATACAAAAAAATGACGCCAGAAAGAAGGCCACAGTATAGAGATGTGAGATCTACTTAACAATCTCCCCACTATGGTATCTACTTAAAAACCTCCACCCCGTTAAATAAATACAATAAATTAGCACTGAGCTTTCTATTGCGAACTCTAATTTTGCTGCATTCTGATTGGTCGAAAAATCAACCATTTCGATCTTCTTAACAATCTCCCCCCTTTCTTGAAAGGGGTGGAGATTGTTAAGTAGATCCGAGATGTGAATTGAGATGCTAAAAAAAGATGCGATTCCAAATAAAATTCAACAGGACAGCAGGCAAACTGAAAAACGCCACCGATGCGAAATTTTTTTTATTTTATCGATTTGAAAGATAATCATTTTTTCCTTAAAAGTAAATTGTACGATACGCATTTTTTTCAAACCGGGTAGTCTACCTGGTAAAATCAAAGCTTAAGTCATACAATTACCAATTATGAAAAAAACTTAATTATTATAATTCCATTTGTGAGAAAATTTTAGCCATACGACTTCCATTTATGATAAAAACATAGTCAAACAATTCTCATGTACGATCATATAAAAGCATTATGAAAAATTATAATGATAACAAAATTGTTTTCATGCAAACGTTTTAATATATGAAATAATCAGGCCATATATGAGAATTGTTTGACTAACAATTTCGGACAACCCAGGTAATCACTTTCTTTGAAAGCCAGAAAAACACGGCTCTTTTTATCAGGAGGAAGCCTTGAGCGTAATGATTCGAATGAGCTCGACCTATGTTTCTACTGTGCTTGACCTGTTTTGACTGTGGTCACCTATGTTTCAACTGTGCGCGACCTTTTTTTCGACTGTACTCGACCTATGTTTCGACTGTGCGTCTTTTTTTCGACTGTACTCAACATATGTTTCGACTGTGCTCGAATTATATTTTACTGTGCTCGAGCTATGTTTCGACTGTTATTGACCTATGTTTCGAACTTATTGAACGAAGTCGGGTTTTTTTTACTCTAATCGACGAATGTTTCAACCTTGCTCGACTTATGTTTCTACTTTCTCGACCAAAATAGGGTTTGTTTCGACTGGTTATGACACTTGTTTCGACCGTGCTCGACCTATGCTTTAACTGTGCTTGACGTATTTTTCGAGTGTGCTCGAACTATGTTCCGATAATGCTCAACCTTTTTTCGACTGTGATCGACCTATGTTTCGACTATGCTCAAGCTATTTTTCTTTGCCTGAGCTCGGCGTATGTTTTGACTTTCTCGATGAAAATCAGGTATGATTCAACTGTGCTCGACCTTATTTTCGACTGTGCTCGACCTGTTTTTCGACTTTGCGACTTAATTTTCGACTGTGCTCAGCCTATATTTTGACTCTGCTCGCTTTGTATTTTGACTCTGTTCGAGATATGTTTCGACAGTGCTTGACCTATTTTTCGACTTTCTTGAACGAAGTCGGCCTTTTTCGACTCTGCTCGACCAATGTTTCAAGCTTGCTCGACCTATGTTTCGTCTGTGCACGAACTATGCTTCGACTTTCTCGACTGAAATTTGGTAGGATTCGACTGTGCTCGACCTAATTTTGACTGTGCTCGACCTATGTTTTGACTTTCTCGACCAAAATCGGGTTTATTTCGACTGGGTTTAAGCATATTTCGACCGTGCTCGACCTATGCTTCGACTGTGCTCTATGTATATTAGTAGTATATGTGTGAGGTAGAGTGGGGGGGGGGGGGGGGGGGGGTGTTTGCTGACCCCCATGTATTTACATAGGCTATAGAGTATCCGGTCAGCACCCTATGTATTAACATAGGCTATAGATTTCCCAATGTAAGAGGATAGGGAATAGGGTAAAAGATGGCAAGCTTCAGATGGTAAGTTTCAGAAAAATTTTTGGCGCCCGATCTTACCATGTTTTAAGATAGTGTTTAGATTTCCCCTGTATTAAGATAGTGTATAGATATCCCTATGTATAAGGATTAGAAATTCCTTGTATTTTTATAGGGAATAGGTTTCCCAATATATTAAGATAGGGAACGGTAAGGTTTCAGTGTGATGGTAAGAAAATGGTAAGAAAAACGGTATTTGGATTTTGTGTGAAAATGTCTAATTGTTTCGCAAAAATCTCGGCATGCGTTATGTAATTTTGGAGTGTTGCATGTAGAATATGCAATGAAGAGATTATGTTTATTGGTTCATGGTAAGTCCAAGGTAAGATGTGCAAAAATTTGGAAATGCTTATAAAAAAATTGATATTTTTTCAAAAAACTTCAAAACATGACAAGATTTGATATAATTTGACTTAATAACTATTTTATTAGATGATCCATTTTTTGAACTGTACTCAATCTAGCTTAAAGTATGCTGAAACCTACTGAAACCTTAAGAAAATTTCAAGTTTTTGGAAAAAATTGCCAAAATTTCAAGTTTTTGGAAAAATTGCAAACATCTCAAGGCTTTGGAAAATTTTTTGTTGCTTCTGATCTAATTTTTAAAAATATGGATATGTTTATAGTTTAAAATTAAGCTCAAACTTTATTTTAATTGGCATCATGTTGAGACACTGATGCAAAACTTTGAATGGAAATATGGATTTTTCCTTAATTTTCTCTCAAAATAATCAAATACGATAAAACTTACCCTACTAAAAGTGGTTTATATAATGCTCTGAACACATAAACTCATATTAGTTGAATCAATATTGGAACGTCCGATTTCTCGGGAAAATGAGGTAACTTATCGTAATTTTCGAGAAAGTAAAAATTATTCAAATCTATCCAAAGTTTTTCATTTTAATTTTTCAATTGTGTAATTAACTGGTTTTTTTTGTTCAATTCGAGGATAATTCGCCTTGGAATCTCAATTCAATTAAACAATAAGAGCAATATTCATTGAAATTTCTAGATCAAATTCCATGATCCAGCACCTCCTCAGTTTTTTCTCAAAAAAGCACCCAAATTTGTACAAAAATTACAACTTCTGAGACGTTTTCAACATTTTTATTAATAATAAGTTCCAGATCATTGATAAAAAGTGAACATTTTACTGTTTAAAATGACTAAAAATGGGGTATATTTCTCTTAACAGGATATTAGATTGTACGATATTCAACAAAATCTTCTTCAAAACTGATGATTATCTTCTGTTGCTTCTAAAACATAATTTTCATGGCTTTTCCGTAGAAATTTTCTATGTCCTATGCTTATTCTTGCTTTCTGCTTACTGCATGTTTTCGCTCTTGAACTCACTTTGCAAGAAATTTTGGTCAGAACTGAGGAATTTAGGAGAAAGTTATATCAATTGAACGAACACTTTGTTGGCAGAGATGAAATTAGAACTGATAACGTCTAAGTGTTACCATCTATTTTGTACATGTTCTCCTTTAGGTTCCCATGTTTAGTTTCTACAGCAAACTATTTCATTAAAACCCAATTTTTGAGATAATTAATTATCTTTTTTCTTGCAAAATAGTTTGTAATTCGCTTTTTGTTCTTGATTTTTGCCGGAAGTTTTCTCAAAAATGTCGAAGTGAGAAAAAATCACTGCTATTTCAAGCATTCGAAAGCACATGTATAATTTGAGATTTTTAAGGGGTATTTTTACGTTGATTTCTTAGAATAAATTAAGAGCAGTTCTATTGTTTAAAATCTGCAAAACCTTTTGAAGTAGAATTACACAAGCGAACTTAGTTCCATTTTTCTGCAATATTTATAACATCTAGAAGATCTGTTATCAAAACACCGATTAGGGAAAAGAAATCATGGTGCAAACTGTAACAATTGAAAAACTTTGCGAACTTTATTAAGCAAAAACTCTATAATTCAACGTAATTTTCTAATTGAAAAAAAAATTGAAGCTAAACGGAACTAAATTTTTACTGTGTGTCCAGTTGAATTTTTTCTTGTTAAGTTTCATAGAAATTGGAGATCATACATCTGGTTCTGCTAAAGAATTTGTTTGTTTAGATTTATTCAGCAGACTCCATATTATTTTCTCTAAAAATCTTTCTACATCTTTTTTCTAATTTTTTCGTTTCTATTCAGTGACCGCATCCCAATAAGTAGAAAAAGAAAAAATGGGAGATTTAGACTGTACCAAATTTTTAGAAAAGAAAAGTTGAATAACCTCAAAAAATGAACAAAAATGAAAAAAAAGCAAATTTCTTAACCAATTGCTTTTAACGTGAAAGAAAATCAGCATGGATTTACTATTTACCCTAGCTAAAACCAAATTTATCCAATCTCACCATAGAATTTTCAAAAGTTCTTCTATCAACCAATCAGAATCGAGCATTAATTAAAAGGAAATTCTTATCTTTTGTGATAACAACCAATCAGAATCGGCTTTCAATGATCATTGAATTTTCAATAAATTTCATGTCAACCAATCAAAACTGAGTTGTACATTCGTGGGTTTTTCAAAAATTTCAATATCAAACGATCAGAATTGAATATTCTTTTAGTAACACTGTTTGTTGGAATTCATCCTATTAGAACCAAGCATTTCCTAAAAGTGAACTGTTTATTAATTTTTAAAAAAAGTTAATCATTATTTGAAAAATGTCTATCAAAAAACGTCTGAATTTCCTCAAGTTATTTTACATGAAAAAGGAAAAAATTCCAATTGATTTTCTTATTGATGAAATAGGTGTTGAATCTTACTTTTTTCACAATTTTTTGGACGTTTATGTTGTCCAAAATAGAGTTCCCCGACTAAGTAAAGGTCTTTTCAGAGAAACTTACTCAATCAAAGAGTTTACTTGTGATCCGCATATTGCGTATCAAAGTTATAAACTTAGGGCTGAAATACACCTCCCAAGGAAAGAAATTTTGTTTATTCTCGAGAATTTGATATTAATCAAAAATTCGTACGATAAAATATCAAAAAACCTTTTTTATCCCCTACCCAATACCCAAATTTGTTAAAACTCCCCAGCAAAGTTCTTTAATCGTTCACTTCTTTAAGGATTTTCAAAGTTCAAAATCCTGCATGATTCGGTTTGGAATCAGATTTCTAGAGATTTGCGTTGAAAAATTTATCAAATTTGAGTTATCCTCCCAAATTTACATCAAAATCAAAGAACTTGACTATCTACTCAAAAATCAACAATTTCTCATTGATTACATACAAAAAATTCAATTATCTTGATGAAAAAAGTTTGTAGAGATGCTACTTGTTCGGTATTTTTTTTGTTATTTATTTCAGCAATATTTCCTATTTTTAAGGCAAACAACATTCGGTCATTTTTTTGCAATTGCTTTTGTGTATATTTTTACTTATTTGGAAGATTCAAGTCCCTAAAAATTTCTCTGATTGGAAACGACAATGCCCAAAATGGAATTTTGTTTCCGATTGGACACGACTTTTATCAAAGAACGCCATAAAAGGAAGCTGAAATCTGATTGGACACGACTACAATCCAAATAAGGAAAATCGATTCTGATTGGTCGAACCTACACATTCGCGTTGAAGGTACCCTTCTCTCTTAACTAAAAATCACTTTAATTTCAACTTAACTACCGTCAACTACCTCCTCTATCAGCTCTAAATACCTTAATTTCAACTTATCTTCCGTCAGCTACCCCCTCTCTCAGCTGTTTCTTGTTTTTACTCTTTAACTCAATTTATTGCTCAAAATGATCGTCTCAGTGCAAAACAGCAATCTCATGTACTCTGTAGAATTTTCGCCTGATCTAGTACAAATTCAAGTGCGAGAAACAGTCTCTGGAGTTTTTCTGACACGAATGGACATCCCAATCCAAGTCTGGCACATGGTGGAAGTGATGCTTAGGGACTTCAACGAGCATCATATGACACAAGTACCCATGACAGAGAACCAACTTGAAGAAAAGCAAATGATGGAGGAAGTTTCTGATCATGTGGGAATGAACTACCCCAAGATTCCTGACTCAAGATTTGTAGCTCAACCAGTCGACGACTTCCTCATTCCTTGGGAGGGGGCAGGATCAGCAGAAAACCCCATCACAAATGATGAACATGAGGGTTTCTCAGAAACAATGACACCTCAAAACACTCCTCCAATACAACCACCAGCAACGGAACGTCGTCCAGCTCTGCGTTCTATAGAGAAACTCCAAAACTCTTCTGCTACTCGAGAGCTCTCTGATTAAATGTTTTTGTAAATATTTGTTGTCGCATTTCGTCGAAAAACAATTGATAAACTTTTTGCATTTTGTCAAAAAAAGTGAAACACTTTTCGCATCTTGTCAAAAATATTGAAACACTTTTCGCACTTTATTGAAAAAAGTGAAACACTTTTCGCATTTTGTCAGAAAAATTGAAACACTTCTCGGATTTTGTCGAAAAAAGTGAAACACTTTTCGCATTTGTAGTAATAGAGTTAAACACTTTTTGCATATGTAGGAAAAAAGTGAAACACTTTTCGCATTTGTAGGAAAAAAGTAAACCCTTGAAAAACAATTAGAACTTAATTTAGTGCTCCGAACTCGCACATATGTTAAGAAACTCGAATAGTTTTCGCACACATAATCGGAAAAACACTAGAAAAACTGTACACAAGTGAAAAATACCGGATAATTTTTGCATCCTGACAAAAAAAAACTCAACTACTTTTCGCATTTCGTCAAAAAAAATGTGAAACACTTTTAGCATCTTGTCAAAAAAAGTGAAACACTTTTCGCATCTTATCGAAAAAATTGAAACGATTTTCGCGTCTTGTCAAAAAAATTGAAACACTTTCCGAATTTTGTCAAAAATAATTAAAACACTTTTCGCATTTTGTCAAAAAAATTGAAACAATTTTTGCATTTGTACAAAAAAAAATGAAACACTTTTCGCATACTCATCAAAAAATTGAAACACTTTTCCCATCATAAATCATTAAATATTTTCTTGCACAGTGAATTACTAATCTTTATGAAATTTTTATTCAAAATTTAATCCTTCAGAAAACTAATTTTTGCATGTTTGTTGATCAGAAACAATTGAAAACCAAAGTTTTAGCATAAGGAATAGCGATAAAAGTCATCAATATAGAAATTTTCTAAGCACGAAGCCAATATGCTTTTTACATTAAAGTTTTGCGTTTTTTTTTCTGCCTTATCATTTAAGAAATAAAATTAAAATTTCACATATTTTTGAAAAAACCGAGAAAAAACGAGCATTTTACCAAACAAATTCTTAGATTTTTTTGCATTTTGCAAAAAACTCTTGAGAGAATTTTTGGTACACATCAAAAAAAATTGTTTACATTTATATGTTAAAAACTGTTCAGGCTGGAAAATAATTATTTTTGACAAAATTCTTGTAACAAATAATCAATTATCCTAGGAAAATTTATTTGAAAAAGCCATTCAGAGGGTCTGACATGATTCCTCTACAGAGCTAAGAAGGTGTCTTTTGAATTATTTAGGTAATAAAAGTCTAATTTCACCTTAACTTGCTCGACTTATGTTTCTACTTTCTCGACCAAAATAGGGTTTGTTTCGACTGGTTATGACACTTGTTTCGACCGTGCTCGACCTATGCTTTAACTGTGCTTGACGTATGTTTCGAGTGTGCTCGAACTATGTTCCGATAAGGCTCAACCTTTTTTCGACTGTGATCGACCTATGTTTCGACTACGCTCAAGCTATTTTTCTTTGCCTGAGCTCGACGTATGTTTTGACTTTCTCGATGAAAATCAGGTATGATTCAACTGTGCTCGACCTTATTTTCGACTGTGCTCAACCTGTTTTTCGACTTTGCGACTTAATTTTCGACTGTGCTCAGCCTATAATTTGACTCTGCTCGCTTTGTATTTTGACTCTGTTCGAGATATGTTTCGACAGTGCTTGACCTATTTTTCGACTTTCCTGAACGAAGTCGGCCTTTTTCGACTCTGCTCGACCAATGTTTCAAGCTTGCTCGACCTATGTTTCGTCTGTGCACGAACTATGCTTCGACTTTCTCGACTGAAATTTGGTAGGATTCGACTGTGCTCGACCTAATTTTGACTGTGCTCAACTTATGTTTCTACTTTCTCGACCAAAATAGGGTTTGTTTCGACTGGTTATGACACTTGTTTCGACCGTGCTCGACCTATGCTTTAACTGTGCTTGACGTATGTTTCGAGTGTGCTCGAACTATGTTCCGATAATGCTCAACCTTTTTTCGACTGTGATCGACCTATGTTTCGACTATGCTCAAGCTATTTTTCTTTGCCTGAGCTCGACGTATGTTTTGAATTTCTCGATAAAAATCAGGTATGATTCAACTGTGCTCGACCTTATTTTCGACTGTGCTCGACCTGTTTTTCGACTTTGCGACTTAATTTTCGACTGTGCTCAGCCTATATTTTGACTCTGCTAGCTTTGTATTTTGACTCTGTTCGAGCTATGTTTCGACAGTGCTTGACCTATTTTTCGACTTTCTTGAACGAAGTCGGCCTTTTTCGACTCTGCTCGACCAATGTTTCAAGCTTGCTCGACCTATGTTTCGTCTGTGCACGAACTATGCTTCGACTTTCTCGACTGAAATTTGGTAGGATTCGACTGTGCTCGACCTAATTTTGACTGTGCTCGACCTATGTTTTGACTTTCTCGACCAAAATCGGGTTTATTTCGACTGAGTATAAGCATATTTCGACCGTGCTCGACATATGCTTCGACTGTGCTTGATGTATATTAGTAGTATATGTGTGAGGTAGAGTGGGGGGGGGGGGAGTGGTGGGTGCTGACCCCCATGTAATTACATAGGCTATAGAGTATCCGGTCAGCACCCTATGTATTAACATAGGCTATAGATTTCCCAATGTAAGAGGATAGGGAATAGGGTAAAAGATGGCAAGCTTCAGATGGTAAGTTTCAGAAAAATTTTTGGCGCCCGATCTTACCATGTTTTAAGATAGTGTTTAGATTTCCCCTGTATTAAGAGAGCGTATAGATATCCCTATGTATAAGGATTAGAAATTCCTTGTATTATTATAGGGAATAGGTTTCCGAATATATTAAGATAGGGAATGGTAAGGTTTCAGTGTGATGGTAAGAAAATGGTAACAAAAACGGTATTTGGATTTTGTGTGAAAATGTCTAATTGTTTCGCAAAAATCTCGGCATGCGTTATGTAATTTTTGGAGTGTTGCATGTAGTATATGCAACGAAGAGATTATGTTTATTGGTTCATGGTAAGTCCAAGGTAAGATGTGCAAAAATTTGGAAATGCTTATAAAAAAATTGATATTTTTTCAAAAAACTTCAAAACATGATAAGATTTGATATAATTTGACTTAATAACTATTTTATTAGATGATCCATTTTTTGAAACTGTACTCAATCTAGCTTAAAGTATGCTGAAACCTACTGAAACCCTAAGAAAATTTCAAGTTTTTGGAAAAAATTGCCAAAATTTCATGTTTTTGGAAAAATTGCAAACATCTCAAGGCTTTGGAAAGTTTTTTGTTGCTTCTGATCTAATTTTTAAAAATATGGATATGTTTATAGTTTAAAATTAAGCTCAAACTTTATTTTAATTGGCATCATGTTGAGACACTGATACAAAACTTTGAATGCAAAATATGGATTTTTCCACAATTTTCTCTCAAAATAATCAAATACGATAAAACTTACCCTACTAAAAGTGGTTTATATAATGCTCTGAACACATAAACTCATTTTAGTTGAATCAATATTGGTACGTCCGATTTCTCGGGAAAATGAGGAAACTTATCGTAATTTTCGAGAAAGTAAAAATTATTCAAATCTATCCAGAGTTTTCCATTTTAATTTTTCAATCGTGTAATTAACTGGTATTTTTTTGTTCAATTCGAGGATAAAAAGCACCCAAATTTGTACAAAAATTACAACTTCTGAGACGTTTTCAACATTTTTATTAATAATAAGTTCCAGATCATTGATAAAAAGTGAACATTTTACTGCTTAAAATGACTAAAAATGGGGTATATTTCTCTTAACAGGATATTAGATTGTAGGATATTTAACAAAATCTTCTTCAAAACTGATGATTATCTTCTGTTGCTTCTAAAACATAATTTTCATGGCTTTTCCGTAGAAATTTTCTATGTCTTAAGCTTATTCTTGCTTTCTGCTTACTGCATGTTTTCGCTCTTGAACTCACTTTGCAAGAAATTTTGGTCAGAACTGAGGAATTTAGGAGAAAGTTATATCAATTGAACGAACACTTTGTTGGCAGAGATGAAATTAGAACTGATAACGTCTAAGTGTTACCATCTATTTTGTACATGTTCTCCTTTAGGTTCCCATGTTTAGTTTCTACAGCAAACTATTTCAGCAAAACCCAACTTTTGAGATAATTTATTATCACTTATCTTGCAAAATAGTTTGTAATTCGCTTTTTGTTCTTGATTTTTGCCGGAAGTTTTCTCAAAAATGTCGAAGTGAGAAAAAATCACTGCTATTTCAAGCATTCGAAAGCACATGTATAATTTGAGATTTTTAAGGGGTATTTTTTCGTTGATTTCTTAGAATAAATTAAGAGCAGTTCTATTGTTTAAAATCTGCAAAACCTTTTGAAGTAGAATTACGCAAGCGAACTTAGTTCCATTTTTCTGCAACATTTATAACATCTAGAAGATCTGTTATCAAAACACCGATTAGGGAAAGGAAATCATGGTGCAAACTGTAACAATTGAAAAACTTTGCGAACTTTATTAAGCAAAAACTCTATAATTCAACGTAATTTTCTAATTGAAAAAAAAATTGAAGCTAAACGGAACTAAATTTTTACTGTGTGTCCAGTTGAATTTTTTCCTGTTAAGTTTCATAGAAATAGGAGATCATACATCTGGTTCTGCTAAAGAATTTGTTTGTTTAGAATTATTCAGCAGACTCCATATTATTTTCTCTAAAAATCTTTCTACATCTTTTTTCTAATTTTTTTGTTTCTATTCAGTGACCGCATCCCAATAAGTAGAAAAAGAAAAAATGGGAGATTTAGACTGTACCAAATTTTTAGAAAAGAAAAGTTGAATAACCTCAAAAAATGAACAAAAATGAAAAAAAAGCAAATTTCTTAACCAATTGCTTTTAACGTGAAAGAAAATCAGCATGGATTTACTATTTACCCTAGCTGAAACCAAATTTATCCAATCTCACCATAGAATTTTCAAAAGTTCTGCTATCAACCAATCAGAATCGAGCATTAATTATAAGGAAATTCTTATCTTTTGTGATATCAACCAATCAAAATCGGCTTTCAATGATCATTGAATTTTCAATAAATTTCATGTCAACCAATCAAAACTGAGTTGTACATTCGTGGGTTTTTCAAAAATTTCAATATCAAACGATCAGAATTGAATATTCTTTTAGTAACACTGTTTGTTGGAATTCATCCTATTAGAACCAAGCATTTCCTAAAAGTGAACTGTTTATGGATTTTTAAAAAAACTTAATCATTATTTGAAAAATGTCTATCAAAAAACGTCTGAATTTCCTCAAGTTATTTTACATGAAAAAGGAAAAAATTCCAATTGATTTTCTTATTGATGAAATAGGTGTTGAATCTTACTTTTTTCACAATTTTTTGGACGTTTATGTTGTCCAAAATAGATTTCCCCGACTAAGTAAAGGTCTCTTCAGAGAAACTTACTCAATCAAAGAGTTTACTTGTGATCCGCATATTGCGTATCAAAGTTATAAACTTAGGGCTGAAATACACCTCACAAGGAAAAAAATTTTGTTTATTCTCGAGAATTTGAAATTAATCAAAAATTTGTACAATAAAATATCAAAAAGTCTTTTTTATCCCCTACCCAATACCCAAATTTGTTAAAACTCCCCAGCAAAGTTCTTTTTTCGTTCACTTCTTTAAGGATTTTCAAAGTTCAAAATCCTGCATGATTCGGTTTGGAATCAGATTTCTAGAGATTTGCTTTGAAAAATTTATCAAATTTGAGTTATCCTCCCAAATTTACATCAAAATCAAAGAACTTGACTATCTACTCAAAAATCAACAATTTTTCATTGATTACATACAAAAAATTCAATTATCTTGATGAAAAAAGTTTGCAGAGATGCTACTTGTTCGCTATTTTTTTGTTATTTATTTCAGCAATATTTCCTATTTTTAAGGCAAACAACTTTCGGTCATTTTTTTTGCAATTGCTTTTGTGTATATTTTTACTTATTTGGAAGATTCAAGTCCCTAAAAATTTCTCTGATTGGAAACGACAATGCCCAAAATGGAACTTTGTTTCCGATTGGACACGACTCTTATCAAAGAACGCCATAAATGGAAGCTGAAATCTGATTGGACACGACTACAATCCAAATAAGGAAAATCGATTCTGATTGGTCAAACCTACACATTCGCGTTGAAGGTACCCTTCTCTCTTAACTAAAAATCAATTTAATTTCAACTTAACTACTGTCAACTACCTCCTCTATCAGCTCTAAATACCTTAATTTCAACTTATCTTCCGTCAGCTACCCCCTCTCTCAGCTGTTTCTTGTTTTTACTCTTTAACTCAATTTATTGCTCAAAATGATCGTCTCAGTGCAAAACAGCAATCTCATGTACTCTGTAGAATTTTCGCCTGATCTAGTACAAATTCAAGTGCGAGAAAGAGTCTCTGGAGTTTTTCTGACAAGAATGGACATCCCAATCCAAGTCTGGCACATGGTGGAAGTGATGCTTAGGGACTTCAACGAGCATCATATGACACAAGTACCCATGACAGAGAACCAACTTGAAGAAAAGCAAATGATGGAGGAAGTTTCTGATCATGTGGGAATGAACTACCCCAAGATTCCTGACTCAAGATTTGTAGCTCAACCAGTCGACGACTTCCTCATTCCTTGGGAGGGGGCAGGATCAGCCGAAAACCCCATCACAAATGATGAACATGAGGGTTTCTCAGAAACAATGACACCTCAAAACACTCCTCCACAACAACCACCAGCAACGGAACGTCGTCCAGCTCTGCGTTCTATAGAGAACCTCCAAAACTCTTCTGCTACTCGAGAGCTCTCTGATTAAATGTTTTTGTAAATATTTGTTGTTTGGTATTCTTTTTGTTCTTTGTAATTAATTAATTTCCTCAATTTCATTTTAATTATGAGAATGGATGAGAGGTTCAGGGTAAACCATTGAAAAACAATTAGAATTTATTTAGTGCTCCGAACTCGCACATATGTTAAGAAATTTGAATAGTTTTTGCACAAATATTCGAAAAAAAACACTAGAAAAATTGTGTACAATTGAAAAATACCGGATTGTTTTTGCATCCTGACAAAAAAACCAACTACTTTTCGCAATTTGTAGAAATATTGAAACACTTTTCGTATTTCGTCAAAAAACAATTGAAAAACTTTTTGCATTTTTTCAAAAAAAGTGAAACACTTTTCGCATCTTGTCAAAAAAATTGAAACACTTTTCGCCTTTTATTGAAAAAAGTGAAACACTTTTCGCATCTTGTCAGAAAAATTGAAACACTTTTCGGATTTTGTCGAAAAAAGTGAAACACTTTTCGCATTTGTAGTAATAGAGTGAAACACTTTTCGCATATGTAGGAAAAAAGTGAAACATTTTCGCATTTGTAGGAAAAAAGTAAACCATTTAAAAACAATTAGAACTTAATTTAGTGCTCCGAACTCGCACATATGTTAAGAAACTCGAATAGTTTTCGCACACATAATCGGAAAAACACTAGAAAAATTGTACACAAGTGAAAAATACCGGATAATTTTTGCATCCTGACAAAAAAAACTCAACTACTTTTCGCATTTCGTCAAAAAAAATGTGAAACACTTTCGCATCTTGTCAAAAAAAGTGAAACACTTTTCGCATCTTATCGAAAATTGAAACGATTTTCGCGTCTTGTCAAAAAAATTGAAACACTTTCCGAATTTTGTCAAAAATAATTAAAACATTTTTCGCATTTTGTCAAAAAAATTGAAACAATTTTTGCATTTGTACAAAAAAAAATGAAACACTTTTCGCATACTCATCAAAAAATTGAAACACTTTTCCCATCATAAATCATTAAATATTTTCTTGCACAGTGAATTACTAATCTTTAAGAAATTTTTATTCAAAATTTAATCCTTCAGAAAACTAATTTTTGCATGTCTGTTGATCAGAAACAATTGAAAACCAAAGTTTTAGCATAAGGAATAGCGATGAAAGTCATCAATATAGAAGTTTTCTAAGCACGAAGCCAATATGCTTTTTACATTAAAGTTTTGCGTTTTTTTTTCTGCCTTATCATTTAAGAAATAAAATTAAAATTTCACATATTTTTGAAAAAACCGAGAAAAAACGAGCATTTTACCAAACAAATTCTTAGATTTTTTTTGCATTTTGCAAAAAACTATTGAGAGAATTTTTGGAACACATCAAAAAAAATTATTTACATTTATTTGTTAAAAACTGTTCAGGCTGGAAAATAATTATTTTTGACAAAATTCTTGTAACAAATAATCAATTATCCTAGGAAAATTTATTTGAAAAAGCCATTCAGAGGGTCTGACATGATTCCTCTACAGAGCTAAGAAGGTGTCTGTTGAATTATTTAGGTAATAAAAGTCTAATTTCACCTGAGAAAATGACGTCATAACACTTTAACTTTTATAGAACAGTAAAAGTTGTGGAATATTTCCACCAGAGAATTTGACGTCATTATCCATTAAATTATAGAATCTTCTATTTTTTAAAATCTACAGATTAAATACTTGAATTTTATAAGAGTTCATTATACAGTAACATCTAGATTTTTCTCAATCTTCTAAATTCTAGAAATAATCACTTAAATTCAACCAATCAGTATTCCAGAACTAACTCTAAGGTGATGACTTTGGTGATAAAAAATTTGTGGATTTTAGTTATTTTGCTAGTTTTTTAAATCTAAATAAAGATGCGCAACCAAGGTTGTAAATAAAGGGAATAGTTTTCAATGAAATTCTTCCCCTTTGAAAAACCTTTGTCAACAAAAAATTCTTACTTTACAAAATCCTTTGAAACAATTACAGTCAATCAAGTGTGCAAAGTATTTGGAGTTCAGTTTTCTATGAGAAATTCAGCAAAATCAACAGCTGAAAAAAATATATTTCTTTTCATTAAAAAAAATCTCCTACAGTTCAGTTCATTTTACCAACATGAGAAGATTTTTTAGAAGAAATGGAAATCTATCTCAAACTCTGAAACCAATCATAATAGAACGGGTGAGTTACTGCATCCAGTTTGAAATCGGCACCAAAACTGTCAAGATTCTCAGATTTAATAACATCTCCCAAGCTACTGAGCAAATTGTGATAGATCTTTCGGAATGGAGAGAACTCTAGAGTAGAAGAGTTAGAGAATTTAGAAAAGAATTGGCTATGTCTAAGTCACCTTCGAGAAAAAAGTACGGGTTTTATTATGATTCAAATGAAAAATATTTTGATGAAGTTGTGGATCTGGGATACGGAAATAGTTTTCATTTGCTTACAAGTGAAAATTTACTATAAATGTCTGTTTTTGAAAAAATGGTTGAATTTGACATCTTCTACAGAGAGCCGAAGAAGTGTTTCAGTCCCTTAAGAATTTCCATACATGATAGGCGAAAAATTGTAACAATTCGTGATAGAAGGTACAAAAAAGAAAAATTGAAGGTTCATCATGATAACTTAGCTCTGTTTAGAAAAAAACATGGTGTGGCACATGAAGAAGAAAGTGACAAGAAACTCGAAAACTAAATCATTTTTTGATTTTTTACACATTTTGTCAAGTTTCCCATTGATTTGTAAGTTTTTTTTTAATCATTTGAATAAAATGCTCCTGAACCAGAGCTTAGTTTTTAAAGATTCATCAAGGTAAACTTTTAGGAGCACATTTGAAAACAATTGATTATTTTATCACAAAGCTTACATAATCACTGTACACAGAACCATGACACTCAATAAAGCAATCAATAATCTTGAACAAATCAGATTCATATTTTGATTTTTGAATTTTTCGAATTCTATCCAGAAACGCTGAACCAAGAGTTTGTGTGGAAACCAGTTTCTGGTTGGAACATAAATTATGTCTCTTGAATTTTATCCGAATTAGTAGTTTCTTTGCAATACTAGGCATCTTTTCGGCTCCTTTCCATCATAAGTTATGTTGAACAGCTCATCTAAGCTGATTGAACATTGCTCCGCTTGACGTAACAATACTTGAAAAGAATCTGTGTTTGTATAAAGTGTAGAGACAGTCAATTTCTTGATATATGTATACATTGTTATCTAATCTCTGAAAAATTTGGCTAAGGGATAATCCTATTAAAACCAAATGGAACTTACAACTTTCAAAGAAGATAAAAGTTTGTGGGTAGAGACACAATAATCATGTGTTACTATGTATTTTTCGTAAAAATCACTGGAAACGAAAACAAATAGCAATTTTTTACAATAATCTGAATAATTGGAAGAGCTTGACACATAGCAGCAGCCATTGGAAAGAATGATTTCTGCTGAGAATTGTGGATTTATATAGGAGAAGTCACGCCTACGTAATTTCGGTATATATGTAAATTTCATACAAAACATTCCTTATTTGGTATTACTTCTATATATGGAAATCATGATGACTCATACTTGTTACTTCCATTTTCATTTAATCTCAAAATCATTTTTCTCATTTCTCTTCATCTGATCAGTCTGTTCTTAAAAAATGTACTCAAGAAAATACACTAGTCCCAATCATATCGAGTTCTCAAAAAAATCAAACAAGAATTGGGAGATTTGTTTGGTTCCAAAAATCCTACAAGGGGAAACTTTATTTTGAGCCCTGCTTTCAACTATTGAAAATTAACGATTTGGGACAAATTGAAATGTCCCAACAAGTCTATCGTAGTGAAAAAGAAGGTGAAGCATTATCGACAATCCGGAATACTGTTATTCACGATGCTGAAAACCTTGGACTCGTACCTATATATGATTCCAAATCTGGCAAAGAATCAACTATGGATCAGGAGCTGGGGGTCTGTAATAGAGTATATGGAATAGCAACATACAACATGAGGAGGGTGTGTGTCACAATCAATAAAAACAGTGTAACAAGCCACCCTACATTCAGATTCGACTCTTTACTGCAAAAGAGAATGAAGCAATGAAACAAGTTGCCTAAGTCAACTATACTTTGAACGAATTCAAAAAACTGCCCCGAACTTTGGGAAGACTTTATGTTTGTTGATATTTATAAGTCTCAGTATTGCTTTGTGATGTTTTGTATGTTTATTCTGGCCTTTTTTATAACTTTTTTTATAATTTATAAAAACAGGAAACAGAATCGGTTTAATTCAAGAGAATCAATAAACGGCGAATTTTAGTAATTTTTTATTGCACGGAATTAGCAACAACATTACACGTATCTAGTTAAAAAGTGGGCTTGTTCATTCCCTGATTTGTGTGATTTATGTGTTTTTTCACAATGAGTTCATACTTAGTTCACGCAGTTTAATTAACAGAAACTCAATTGCAAACCAATTTTGAACCGAGTAAAATATTAGCATTTTATGTTCTGTCAGGTTCGGCTCAAATAGGATTCTCAAATGAAACGATTTAGGTGAGAATCGAACCCACGCCGAACTCCCCGGAACGCACTATGTATACGCTGAGCTATATAGCTGATATTGATAAGCAACTATACTGGCTTTATACTATACTTTCATACTTTAATGCTATGTAGCATTAACATCCTACATCCTCCACGCCCGAAGGAGCGAGAACCGGAACGAGCTTAACGAGCGGCCGAGTGCAGTTTCCGGAAACTGTCCTTAGGTTTGCGGAACGGGCGGTGTTGTCTTTGCCGTAGTTTAGCGACGTTATGCGTGCTAGTGGGTAGTGGCCCCTAGGGCTAGTGGATTCAACTTACCACACCATATCTCCCGTTTTCAAAGAGTATTCGGGAGGAGCATGCCATTTAACTCTTTTATTGAATGTAGGGACGTACTCACTTAACCATCGCTGCCAAATTGCGTTTGCGTACGACTGCGCACGGGCATAGTGCTTAGAGTGAGAATAGTTTTCACTCGACCTTAGAGACGGAAACGTTAGACTGTGCTGACCTAAGAGGAAATGATTCGGCGTCAAAGCCTCAAGACTATCAGGGTCGTCAGAAACGGGAGTGAGTGGACGGGCGTTTAGTGAACCTTCAACTAGGCACATGGTTGTGTTCAAAATCTCGTCAGTCAACTTTCTTGACCCCAAGATTGCATAAAACACACGCTTACAACTGCGCACCATTCGCTCTCATGCTCCACCTTGATGTGGTGCACTTGGTGGATTATACTTCCACTTAATGCCTTTGTGTACGAGCGACAGTGGAGCTTCTGCGTTCCAATTTTTGATGCACAGAAGAAGCTCTTTTTCGGCTCCTACAAAGTTTGTTCCGTTGTCCGACCAAATTATTGAGGGTGTTCCTCGCCTAGAAATAAAGCGCTCGATAGCCATCACACATGAACTTGTGTCCATGGATGGAACCAACTCAATGTGAATTGCGCGAGTCGTTAAGCAAGTAAATAGAAAACCCCAGCGTTTCTCGGAAGATCGACGAATGGTTACATGAAATGGTCCAAAATAATCGACGCCGCAGTTCGAGAACGGTGGCTGGCGGTAACCTAGACGCTCCGCGGGAAGGTCAGACATCATTGGAGTAACGGTTTTCGCTTTTCGCTTTCTACAGCACACGCAATGTGTTTCAATAGCTCTTAGTGCAGATCTTAAGCGTAGTACTACAAATTGCTGATGAATGATGGAACGAAGGTAGTCGACTGACTGATGTTCATGCTTAATGTGATAAAAACGGAGAAACAATCGGATTAGGCGATGGCTGCTATCCAAAATTATTGGATGGCGAGTTTCGAGTGCGGTTGCAGAGAGACGTTGGATACGGCCGGTAGATCTAATTATACCGTTCGGCCCGATAAAAGGCGAATACGATGATATACGGCTCGAAGTTTTCACATATTTTCCAGCTGCTAATTGTTTACTTTCAGCTGGGAATGACTCTAACTGCGAAAGTTGCAAAAGTTTTTCCTCTGAAATAACAAGTTCTGCTGGATCAATTATGGCCTTATCTGGTGATCTGAAATGTCTATGCTTAGGTGAGAGTCTCAACATATATGCGACCAGTCGCTTTATCTTGGAGAACGAGCTATACTCTTCCCAAGGGAAGGCAAAGTCAGTCGAAACTGCAGTGCACAGAAAATTGGAAGAGACATCTAAACCCTCGTTTAGATCGTAGACCGGACCATCCAGGCGAATTTTGTCAGTAACTTCCCTATTTGGATTGAAAGGCCAATCAGAAGTTTTCAAAAAGGAAGGGCCGTTTACCCAACTGCTTTGCTTGAGGGAGTCAGCAGTAATACCTCTAGTTCCGGTGTCAGCGGGGTTGTCTCCACTCAAAACATGGAACCATTGGTCAATTGATGTTGACTCCAGAATCTCGGCTACTCGATTGGCTACAAACACGGGCTGTTTGCTTGCCGAGTTCAACCACTGAAGGACTGTTGTGCTGTCAGTCCACATGAACACTTTGGAAATACTCAGTGTCAGAGCTTTCTCGATATCATCCTTCACGCGACTGGCAAGAAGTGCAGCCTGAAGTTCCAACTTCGGAATTGAAAGCATCTTCATCGGGGCTACTCTTGCTTTACCGAAAACAAACGCTAGTTGACATTTGGAACAGGCGTTTTTCTGAGCTCGAAGGAATGCTACAGAACAGAAAACGTCCACTGAGCTATCACCGAACATGTGCAGCTCAACCTCATCTACTGAGAAGTCAAAATAGCAACGAGGTATTTTGAGCTGCCTTAAAACTGGCAAGCCAGAGTGCCATTCAGTGAATCTGCGGCACAACTCAATTGGCAGTGGGTCGTCCCACTGTTGGCCACTCAATCTCCAGATATCTTTCAATAACAAACGTGCGCGTACGGTATATGGGGCGACAAAACCTATGGGGTCGAACACCGAGGACACAAAACTAAGGACCGATCGCTGCGTAACAGAGTCTTTGAGTTCGCGGTTGACTCCTCTGCTCACAACCAACGTATCGGTGACGTGGTCCCATTTGAGACCGAGAACATGCGATGCGGTTTCCGGATTAATCGCAGCGGTAATAATTTCCTTACTGTTGTTAGCGCTGGTTTTAGTTTCGAAGACAAACTGGGAACGTTGCTAATAAATTTTGTAAGATTAAACCCACCCAACTTAAGCAGTTCAACTAAACTGCGACTTAACCTTAAAGCAGTTTCTGGGTTTTTCACAGACCCAAGGTAGTCATCCATGTAAAAGTTGTTCAGCACGGCGCAAGCGGCATCGGGGTAACGATCTTGGTTATCGACGGCTGTTCGGCGAAGAGCATAGTTAGCACATGTCGGAGAATCTTTCGCTCCAAATATATGCCTTGTTTATTGAAATACACTCACATCTGATGTGGGGTCCTCCCGCCACAAAAAACGCATGGAACGTTGATCGTTTTCTAGTAAGCCGACCTGCATAAACATGCCTTCGATATCTGCGGAAATTGCGTATTTGTGCTCTCGGAAGCGCATTAAAACGAATAAAAGGTTCTGAAGCAGATCGGGGCCGACTACAAGGGAGTTATTCAGTGATTGCCGTGAAACCTAGAAGCACCGTTTAAAACGCGCCGAACTTTGCCGGGTTTGTTCGGATTTAAAACTGGGTGGTGCGGTACGTACCATTCTCGGTCTGAACGGTTTTTTGAGTCGTGAGGGCTAACCGGGACCACGTAACCCTTCTCGACATCACTTCGGATATCTGATGCGTATTGAGTTTTCAGGTTTGAATCTTTCTCTAGACGCTTTTCAAGAGACTCAAGCTGGACTAACGAAGCGTAAAAGTTACCGGGAAGATAAATATTGTCAGCAGCCCAGAGCATTCCGACAATATAACGACTGCCATCATGAATCGTGGTAGAGTCAAGAATTTTTTGTGCACGTTTATCAGCTGAGGAACGGGGATCAGCTTGTTTAAACGTGCCATACGACTCTAGCTCGTACCATTTCTTCACTTGGTCAGCAAGTGCTACGTCTTCAACATTGCACTTGAAAGTGGTGGCTCGAACACCAATTGGTGATGGAAGTGGGCCACTGAGAACCCAGCCAATGGGCATACGGACAGCGACAGGAGTGTTTTGATTTCGTCCTTGGAAGTATTCGAGAGGCTTGATTGCATGAAAGACATCCTGCCCTAATATCATCTCAATGTCGGAATAGTTCTAGACAAAAGGTTTAATTGGCTGTAGATGTGGAAACCTGTCTTGGAGAATGGTAACGTCAATGGTTTCGGAACCAACACTCAAACTGTCTTTCACAAACGGCGTAACCCTAAGCGAGTATTCATGTTGGTCGAATTTGGCAAAAACATTCACTTCGACTTGTTGCGTGGGAACGGATTCCGTCGAATTGAAGCCGTTTACCAGAATATCTAGCTGTTGGCCAGTTAATTTTAAACGCTGTGCTAGGCCCGCCGAGACCCATCAGTGGGTACAACAGGAATCGCACATTACAAGAGCAGTGGTCACATCTGTGTGTGAACTTATTTCCAATTGAAGCACAGGAAGGAGTCCCGTTAGTTTCTTGTAAGACGACGAACCGGCTACGTTCGATGACGAAGTTTGCGGCTTATTCCGGTTCGGCGGGGCGGTACTGTTTGAATTCGAATGGCTTGCATTATTGCTATTGTTTAACTCTTTGTTTGCAGACCTTACGCTGAAAACGTTCTCAGCACCATGTAACAAGACATTATGGGTGCTTTCACAACCAGGCTTAGTGCATTTGCGGGCTTTAGGGCATTTTCGGAACATGTGGTCAGGTCGAAAGCAAGCAAAACACAACCTATTTTGTGCGGAGAATTGAGCTCATTGAGTTGGGGTCTTTTCCTTAAACACAGAACAACTCCAGAGTGGGTGTTTACCATTGCACTGGAGGCACGGAGCATAAATTGGTTTTTCAACTTTTGAAGCAGCGGCAAAAACTTTTGTAGGTGGTTTGTGGAAACCAGTCTTTGGAGTCTCCTCAGGTCGTGACTTATTCTGACTCACACGCATAAGTTCATGTGCCTCAGCCTTGTCGCGGAGCCAATCATTAAAGTCTAAAACGGTTGGCTGTCTCCAACATTTCTTTACAGAGTGGAGAGACCATGACTCTTTCATATTTGGAGGCAATTTTGAAATAACTTGATTCAAAACGAATGTACTCTTCAAGTCATACTCATATCCTAACGATTTTAAAACTGCGACAAGACTGGATATACAGGAAGCGAAACTGATAATGCTTTCTGAATTGTGCATTTTGAGAGGTGGAAAATTCGAAAGTTTTTCAAGATGAGCTGCCACAATCATCTGTGGTTGTCCAAATTTCCTCTCTAGAGTTTTCAAAGCGTCCTTGTAGAATACTCCACTGTAAGCGAATTCGGCAATTGCATTCTTCGCTTTGCCTGAAACGAGAGTTTTGAGATATGTCAATTTGACATCATCACTTAAAACTTTTGCATCGATTGCACTTTTGAACTGACCAAACCATTCAGGCCACTGCAATGGATTTCCGTCGGAAGAAGACAATTTCCATTCAGGCAAGGGACCTTCCTGGCTCAGTGTCAAGATTTCAGCTAGATCTTGATTTGTGATTGGTTTACTGTTCGAGGACGTAAATGGGCCATATTGTTTTTTCTCATTTGTATAAGGCGCCATCAGCGGTTTTGAATAGATTGCGGCGTCTAAAGCTTTAGCATCACCGACATAAAAAGTTGTTCCTCCGCTAGAGAACGGTTGAACATTCGATGGCTGTGTGACATAATATGAGTTAGGGGAGAAGGTGACTGTTGGAGGATTTAGAGGACCAACGTTAGTTGGTAAAAGCGGTTAGTACACAAAATTTGCGGAATTACTTGGGAAAAAGGTTTGTTGAGCAATGGGCATTGAGCTCGTCGGGATATTAGAATGATGAAAACTACTCTGCATCAAAGGGTTGTAGTTGTATAAGTTGGTCAAAGGTAGCTGTTCCTGTGGCTCATACGTACTGTTTAATTTTGGATTTGGCAAGCTGGCACTTGTATTTGATGTATGAGGGACGTTAACATTCTGTGAGTTTATACAAGTGGTTTCGAAATAATCAGCAAATGGATGTGAGTTATTAATCATCGTCAGATTTCTACTGAAAGGCGGTTCAATACTTGAAAATGACAAGAACTCGGAAGCTGGTTCCAGATTGACACTTTGGACTGGCGCCTCGGGATGAACTATCTCCTGAGTTGGGAATTGAGTGTTCACCCAACTTCTTGTCCTGTCTTCCTCCGTTTGGTTCTCCTGAACGGCCATTGCCAATTTCGATCTGCTACGACGAAGTTCACAAATTTCAGAGGCGTCTTCCAGATATTCAGTCTCTTCGATAGTTGCTTCAGCTAGCTTTTGACGGCTTTCCTCTACAACCACATCAAGATCAAGTTGACCCTTCATCGACTGAATCTGGATCTCTTGCTTTTTCAAACGAAGCTTAGCCTCTACTTGGCGTTCAACTTCCTCGCGTCTATTTTTTGCAAGGGCTGCTTCTCTTCGACGCTCACTCGAAGTCATTGATGCAATCTTAGAACGCTGTGAAAGGGGTTTCTTGGAACGGACGGATTCGCTTGGCGTTGGGGTTCGTGCAGTTGCTACCTGGTCCTCTTGATGTTTAATTTGAAAGTAATTTTTAGCTAGACCTAATACATTGTCATGTTTTGCAGTGGTAGATCCTAGGTAAAACTCAAGTTGATTTATTGTTTCTGCAGCGTTGTTGCTGTGCATAGACAAAGATTTAAGCTCATCATTTTTCTCTATAATTTTTTGTAAGCAAATGCTAGATTTTTCTATGTACGTTTCAATTTTAGCTGGTCTATCATTCGCACTTATATATTCCACAATTTTGGCATGGTAATCGAAAAGATTTGTTTCTAACTCTTTCCTGGCAAGATAAATTTTGTTTAGCTTCTGGCCGAGATCAAGCTCCATTTTGAAATATTTGTTTCTAAATAAGAGCAAAAATAGTGTCGGTTGACGGAGTCAAGCTAGAGTCAATTCAAGTAGCCGCGTCCTATACCGAACGAGAGGATCCTCGCAAGACCCCTACGATTCTCGTTGCCTATGGAACAGAAGGACAACAAACTACAAGATTGAAAATAAAGATGAATTTAACTAATCAAAAAAAAATCAAGGTTTATAATGCCTAACAAAAGTTAAGTATTATCTTTTGCTTATCTGCTTTTCTTTTCCTTGAACTTGGTCGACGGCTTTTAACTTTATTGATAAGTTCGGACAGATTGGGGAAATAACGTCGAATGATTCTCAAATTTTTTATTTCTAAAAACGCCGGAGGATGAATTAATTTAAGCTTACGAATTAATTCTTTATTGCTAGCTTTTCTTTTTGATATTAAATGTTTGGTCACATTAATTGTTAATATTCCTGTTTCAACCAAACGTCCGTAAAAATTAGGGGTATTTTGACGGTGTACGTAAATAATGGCTGATATTTTGTTTTTATACTCTTCTAAAATTTTAATCAGACTTTCTGGTGTAAGTGGGTTATCGTGCCAAATTATAAAGTTTTTCTCTATCATACATTTGGGGAATTGCTTAAAAGATGTTGAACAGTCTTTTGCCGGTTATTTGCATTCAAATTAAAGCTTAAACCTGGAACTGCTTTGAAAGTGTCGTGGAGGCGTTTTTGTAGAGTTAATGGTAATGTGTTTACGGAGTGATGGAGAGAACTCGCAGCAATGATGAACATCATTGAGAGTGATAAGTGATACGGTTGTTTTAATGGCAATCAATTTAAGGAGTCTGTTGATGTAAAGTCGTCACATAGAAAAAAAAATTATCACGATAAGAACTTTCAGAACCCTTAGCTGAGGGTTTTGTAAGGTTTTCGAAGCAATACTATTTAAGTTAACGCCTACGGTTTATCGGTTCAACTCAAAGATTTTACGGCGAAACGGTAGTAGTAACGGTCGCGGCGGTATGCGGCCGAAAACGGGGCGAGCCGAGCAAATTTTTAAAGTTTATCCAACCACTGGAGGAAACCGAGGTAGGGATTCACTCAAAAAAATTGCTCGACACGATTGACGGTTAAAACGGTTAAATGGGCGAGACGAAAACGGTGTTTTCCGATTTTGCTCTAAATTCGGGCAAAAAAAAATTTTTTTTTTGTCAGTGAAAGTTTTGGGAAAAGTTGGAAAAACTTTTTTTTTCGAGAAATTTTTTTTTTTGAAAATTTTTATTTATTTTTTTTTTGCGAAAATTTTTGGAAAATTTTCTGAATTTTTTTTTTCACAAAATTTTTTGGGTTGGAGATTATCCTGGGGTAATAGGGTACTGGGTATGAACTAGGATTAGGTATCTAGTACGTTCTTAATCGGTTTGCAATTAACAACATCGTATGTAATTTTATAGCACTGATAATCAAAAAAGTAGCACTTTTTTTTGGTTAAAAAACTAGCACAAATTAGAGTCTAAAAGTTAGTTGAAAGCACAGGTTCGATCTTACAAGTTTTTTGTAGGTAGTTCACGGGGCCTGAGTCCAAAAGTACACAAAGATTCCACAAAAAAAGCCACTTTCCGCCTTGTGTGATGTCGGCCTTCTGGCTTGTCGGCTTTGAGTATGCAGTGTCGACTTTGAAGCGGAAGTTGTCTCCTAGGTCTCCCGAGTAGCGTGTACAGAGTGTGTGACGTGAACAGTGTGAGTAGTCAGTCTTCTGGGAGTGCCTTGAACAACATTCTCTTCAAAGACTTCTCCAAGGACAATGAACCAACCAAGCTGCTTTTAGAGGCAGATTTGCAAATCACGCCATGCAAAGATCTATCTAAAGGTGGTCCAATCGGTTGCAAAGAACAGGTTGAAGTTGACGTTAGCTATTCGGTCTCGGACAGCCCCGAAGGACAGAAGCAGAATCTAGTTCTCAAGTCGGATTTAAACGTAATCAATATCGAATTTCCACCCGGTGTGACCGAATATACGATTAGGTTAATAGACGAAGGTGTTTGTGCCAAACTCCTGTCTTTCAAAGTTGCCTGTTTTGTATGTGAGTCGCAAGTTGATAACTTGGTTCAATTCAAAGAACGAGTCGCGGCACCAAAATATTCTGGCCTTTTTTATAACTTTTTTATAACTTAGAAAAACAGGAAACAGAATCGGTTTAATTCAAGAGAATCAATAAACGGCGAATTTTAGTAATTTTTTATTGCACGGAATTAGCAACAACATTACACGTATCAAGTTAAAAAGTGGGCTTATTCATGCCCTGATTTGTGTGATTTATGTGTTTTTTCACAATGAGTTCATACTTAGTTCACGCAGTTTAATTAACAGAAACTCAATTGCAAACCAATTTTGAACCGATTAAAATATTAGCATTTTATGTTCTGTCAGGTTCGGCTCAAATAGGATTCTCAAATGAAACGACTTAGGTGAGAATCGAACCCACGCCGAACTCCCCGGAACGCACTATGTATACGCTGAGCTATATAGCTGATATTGATAAGCAACTATACTGGCTTTATACTATACTTTCATACTTTAATGCTATGTAGCATTAACAATGTTGATTAATTGAATTATTGTTGGTTCAAAACTATCTTTAGTCACTGAAGTGCACAATTAGAGCTGGGATATCTGAGGAAAAGTCAGACAAAACATAAAAAAATAAGAGCAAAATTGACATAAATTACTATTCAATTATCAATAGATTTTCCAATATTTGTTTAGGAAATTATATAAAAATTTATTTAGATACTTCTTTTATCAAAAGCTAAGTAAAATTTGTCTCATTGGAACAAAACTACAAACAAAATGTATAGTTATTTGTAACATTATCAGTATTTTTCGAAATTCTGAATTTCATTGGTTGTTTTCAATTGCCCTAACTAGAGGTTTTGATTGACTACATCAATTTACTTATTATTAATCAGCCTCTGAATAAGTGAAAAACATTTTATGTTGATTACAAAATAAGTAAAAAGGGTTCAACAATTCGAGTTTTTTCAAGTTTCTTTGTTAATTTCAGTACGAAATATGTTTCTATCAAAAGCGTTTTCAATGTCTGAAATGAACATTTATCAAATTTTAAGGTTGAACTACTACAAAAAAAAACAAAAAGAGTGGTGGACAGATTGTACTAGTTTTAATTTGTATAGAAACACAGAAGGTTCAATAATTCTGTTAAAAGATGGAGAGGAGATTTCAGAAAAGAAGAGTACTGCCAGATTTATTTAGAAGAACTAACTCAAATGGAGTGGTCGATGAATGGAAAACAAAAGAATGGAAGAGTCTATGAAACAAATATTGAAGATAAGAAAAATCAATTCGATTACTGTTTTGAATTTGATACAAATGCAAAATCTAGATTTTTCAGATTATCTTTTAATCGGCTATCCAAATTTGAAAATCTTCCGGTTACTTTTTTTATTACAATATACCAGAAAGAAAACAACAGACGTTGATATTTTGTTATTTTTTCTTTTCACTGGTTAGAAATTGAACAAATCGAAAAAACTTTGATTGAAATTTCAAAGTTTGAATTGAGCATCGAAAAAACAATATAAACCAGACAAGAAATCTCATTTATCTCACTTTGGTGTCAATTGCATATGTTTGTAAGTTATGTTAGAACAATTCAATTAAATTGATTGATTCGGAAATTCATAAAAATTGTTTGATCCTGTCTACAAAGTATTTTAAAATCTGTAAATACTTCATTCTGATTGGTTATTACCACAAATACTACCTGTGAAGAAACCCTTGATATCTACAAACGATATCAATTTTATTGAAAAACCCATGAGAAGTAGAACTCAGTTTTGATTGGTTGACATAAAATTTATTGAAATTTCCATGACCATTGAAAGTCGATTCTGATTGGTTGATTTCAGAAAAGATAAAAATTTACATGTAATTAATGCTCGATTCTCATTGGTTGATAGCAGAATTTTTCAAAACTCCATGGTAAGATATTGGATAAATTTTTTTTTCAGCTAGGCTTTTCATATTCTTTCACGTTAAAATCAATTGGTTAAGAAACTTGCTTTTTTTTTCATTTTTGTTCATTTTTTGAGGTTCTTCAACTTTTCTTTTCTAAAAATTTGGGAAAGTCTATATCTCCCATTTTGCTTTTTCTACTTTTTGGGATGCCGTCACTGATTAGAAACGAAAAAATTGCATGTCTTGAATGTGGAAGAGAATACACTTGCTTACACGCATCAAGACATCGAAAGCACTGTGGCGTTTTAAAGTGTTCCAATTGTAACTTTTATACATAGAGCAGCGAGGAACTTATTAATCATATCAAGAAGAAGCATAATGTTAAATTATGTGCTCAGCAGTCTCAAAAACACTCAAGAGAAGGAAAAAAATGAAATAGTTTTAATAAAAAAACATAGTAGAAAATACTTCGAATAATAACTTTTGTACTGAATCTGAAAAAACAAAACACTAAATTTGAAAAATTTCTTGTAAAAAATTTATAGTTTTTTATCATGATTTTTGTTTTGTCATATTCAAAGGTTTTGATTGATGATAAAACCAGCAACAACCGAGATCAATTTGTCTTGAAACTTTCAATGGAAATCGATCCGAAAATCTTCCATCTACTGTAAAAACTCCATCGGTTGCCAGCTTGCAGGAATTTTGTTGTGATAAATTTGTAGTAAAAGTGAATCACATACGCTAATGAGTGCTTAAGTATTTGTTGAAATACTATAAAAAACTGGATTTTTTATAAAACATTGATTGATTAAAAGTTTTTACCTAATAACCATTTCAAAGTTTTCCTTGCTTAGTGCTTGTAAAAGCAATCATAGAGTAGTGCGTAGCAGATATTGGAGATTGATTTACTAAGAATTATGGTTTTCTTTTGCTTTTTTTCTACGATTCAGAAAAGAAATTGATAACTGTCCTGGAAAATGTAGGTTTTGCTAACATTTGAAAAATTCAAGATAATAATATACATGTACTTTTGAATGCTTAAAATAGCTGTGATTTTTTCTCACTTCGACATTTTTGAGAAAACTTCCGACAAAAATCAAGAACAAAAAGCGAATTACAAACTATTTTGCAAGAAAAGTGATAATTAATTATCTCAAAAGCTGGGTTTCGCTGAAATAGTTTGCTGTAGAAACTAAACTAGGGAACCTAAAGAAGAACATGTACAAAATAGATGGTAACAAGTAGACTTTATCAGTTCTAATTTTATCTCTGCCAACAAAGTGTTTCTTTCAATTGATATAACTTTCTCCTAAATTCTTCAGTTCTGACTAAAATTTCTTGCAAAGTGAGTTCAAGAGCGAAAACATGCAATAAGCAGAAAGCAAGAATAAGCTTAAGACATAGAAAATTTCTACGGAAAAACCATGAAAATTATAATTTAGAAGCAACAGAGATAATCATCTGTTTTGAAGAAGATTTTGTTGAATATCATACAATCTAATATACTGTTAAGAGAAATATACCCCATTTTTAGTCAATTTTAGCAGTAAAATGTTCAATTTTTATCAATGATCTGGAACTTATTATTAATAAAAATGTTGAACACGTCTCAGATGTTGTAATTTTTGTACAAGTTCGGGTGCTTCTAAGAGAAAAAACTGAAGAGGAGCTGGATCATGGAATTTGATCTAGAAATTTCAATGAATGTTGCTCTTATTGTTTAATTGAATTGAGATTCTAAGGTTGAACAAAAAAATCCAGTTAATTACACAATTGAAAGGTTTAAAATGGAAAACTTTGAATAAATTTGATTCGTTTTTATTTTCTCGAGAAATCGGAAGTATCAATATTGATTCAGCTAATATGAGTTTATGTGTTCAGAGCATTATATAAACCACTTTTTAGCTAAAAATAGGCTAAACTTTATCGTATTTAGTTATTTTGAGAGAAAATTGTGGAAAAATCCATATTTCCATTCAAAGTTTTGTATCAGTTTTGTATCAGTATTTCCATTCAAAGTTTTGTATCAGTGATGCCAATTGAAATACAACTTGAGATTAATTTTAAACTCTGAACCTATCCATAGTTTTTAAAATTAGATCAGAAGCAGCAAAAAACTTGCCAAAGCCTTGAGATGTTTGCAATTTTTTTCCAAAAACTTGAAATTTTTGCAAATTTTTCCGAAAACTTTGAAATTTTGGCAATTTTTTCCAAAAACTTGAAATTTTTTAAGGTTTCGGTAGGTTTCAGCATAGTTTAAGCTAGATTGAGTACAATACAATTTCAAAAAAAGGATCATCTAATAAAATAGTTATTAAGTCAAATTATATCAAGTCTTATCGGGTTTTGAAATTTTTTGAAAAAATCTCAATTTTTTTTATAAGCGTTTCCAAATTTTTGCCTATCCCACCATGGACTTACCATGAACCAATAAACATAATCTCTTCATTGCACATTCTACTTGTAACACTCAAAAATTACATAACGCATGCCGAGATTTTTGCGAAAAAACTAGACATTTCCACACAAAATCCAAAAAATACCGTTTTTTACCATCACACTGAAACCTTACCATTCCCTATCTTAAGACATTGGAAAAACCTATTCCCTATAAAAATACAAGAAATGTCTAATCCTTATACATAGGGATAACTATACACTATCTTAATAAATGGGAAATCTAAACACTATCTGAAAACATGGTAAGATTGGTAAAATCTGATAAACTCCAAAATCTAGTAAACAAAATTTCTGAAACTTACCATCTGAAACTTACCATCTTAATACATAGAAAACCTATTCCCTATCCTAATACATTGGGAAATCTATAGCTTATGTTAATACATAGGGTGCTGACCGGATACTCTATAGCCTATGTTAATACATGGAGGTCAGCACCCACCCACCCCCCCCCACTCTCCCTCACATATACTATTTATATTTGAGTGTGCTCGAGTTATGTTTCGATTTTGCTCGACCTATTTTTCGACTGTGCTCGACCTATGTTTCGAATGCGCTCACTCGATGTTTCGACTGTGCTCGTTGTATGTTTTGACTTTCTCAATCAAAATTGTTTCGCTTGTGCTCAACCCATATTTTGATTGCGCTCGAGCTATGTTTCGACTGTGCTTGACCTATGTGTCAACTTTCTCGAATGAAATCGGTTCTTTTTTTTCGACTGTGCTCGACGTATGTTTCAACCGCGCTCGACATATTTTTCGGCTGTACGCGACCTATGGTTCGACCGTGCATGACCACCAATGTTTCGAATTTGCTCGACCTATGTTTCGACTCTCTCGACCATAATCGGGTTTGTTTCGATCGAGTTAAAGCTGATTCTCGACCGTGCAGTTTCAGTCACAAATCAGCGCGTGCTAAAATTTTAAAGTAGAACGAAAGGGATACAGGAACCATTGAAGATACTATTGTCATACAAATTACAATGACCTTCGAGAAGCATAATTATATTTGTAATCTGCCAGAAAACTGAAACATAGAGACCTTCCATGAAGAGCTAGTGAACTACATGAATAGTGAATTAAAATTCTTTGTTTTTGTTAATAATTCCAACTGTTAAGAATTTTACTTGTATTTTCATGTAAAAAAAAATAAAATTTCAGTTTCTAAATTTCTGTCACTAACATCTTTTAAGGAGCTATACTCTTTTCACTATATGATTTGAATATCCTAGAGAGCCTTTTTTCTCTGTTGAAACATTCGGCTTAAGTTGTAGGCTAAAAAGAACTTATATAACTTGTATTAATATCAAGCGGAAACTTTGGTTTTTCTGTGTAGCCTATGTCGCAAAAACTAGTAATTTTACGCTTTTTGCCAATCCTCTCAAATAAAGACCGCTAACAGAAGTGTGAAAAACATCTCTGGAAAAGCCTCCAAGAACTTGTTAACCAATTCTTTGCTAGCAAGAAGGTTGGTCAAAAATGTGAATTTTTTTTCCATTTTTTTTTACCTTTCATAAACCAATTTCAAGTGTGGTACAACTAAATGTTAAACGGTACCATCTTCCTCGTGTTAAACGGTGCCTCTTGATCCTCCGATATCGCTGTTCTGTCTAAAAGATTGACTGGTACTGTTTACCAGTCAGTCTTCTCAATAATTTTCCGAGGTCGTCGGGTACATGGAAGTTAATGACAACGCCCAACAATGGGCTGTTTCATGTTTACCAATAATGGGCTATGGTCAACGCCCAAAAACGCCCAACAACGCCCAACAAGAGGATATTCGAATTGATTAGTGTGTTATAGCACTTAAGAAGCTTTGTTCAATTGGTAAGGTCTGATCTATCCAATATACTGGTTTTTTATTTCCTTTTTGGAGTTTTTCATTGTTTTAATTACTTTTCTTGTAGTCTGTTTTATTTTTTGTCCTTGATATTTTCCTCTGGCCGTTTCTTTTAGTTGCTTGGCAAGGCCTCATATCCGAAAAAATACCCGAGAAAAAAACCCACCGGTACTCTTGGTACAAACAGGAGGTAGACACGTCCGATTGAACCATCCCACCGGTACTCTAGACTGGGCATATACGGTTCGATCTCTTAGTTATGATGTCATAAACACCTAGGAAAACCATTAAAAAACATTATGTAACAGTCGTTCGCTTGTGTCAAATTTAAGATCGAGAAAGATAGATTCAATAGCCATCAGCTCAAGGGCAAAGACACCATCTCTCGTGTTGTTCTATCTCAAGCGGTCGGGGCCAATTATCAGTTCAACTAGTCTTAGAACTCAAGACTGCTACTACTCAAAGGCCACTACCAAAATATCCCCCACTCTAGCAATTAAATAGAACGCGACGATGCATTGGTCTCTAGATACCTAAACCACGCGGACGCTGTTAAAAATAGGGTTGGGAACCTACTAAATAGTGCTTTATTTTGGACAGTGTTTGTTGGATCCATTTTGAGAGGATAAACTTAGAAACTCAATTACCTCAACGATATCACATGAAACACTCTCAAGTAATTAAATTCAAAAACTCTAGACTCGAGAACCTGGAATTAACTCCAAAATGAAGTTCAATCAAGACCAGGATAACTATTTAACTCAGGAAGTTTAAAATGAAAGGTTTGAAGGAGTTTTTGATCGCTAGGTCAGTTCATTGGGAACATGGTTCTTTATATTCGGCTAATGTGTTCTATTTTCTCGTTCTTTTTTTTTTGATTTTCACTTGTCGCAAGAAAGTCAGGCATGACCGGTTCTTTTCATTTCCAGTATGTAACTCAACCAAGGTCAGAATAAGTAATCAACTCAGAAATTTGGAAAATGTATGTTTGATGGAGTTTTGGACCGCTAGGTAAGATCATTGGGAATGTTTCCCTGACAAGTTGCTCTCTGGATCTAGCTGCACCAAGGCTATCATCACAAAGTGTCCTGGATTTTACTCGTGAGGGTATGAAAAGAGAACAAGGACTGCTGGTTATTGAAGTTTGTTGTCGTTGCAATGCACTAGTTCTTTTTCGTGTAGATTTTGTTGATAAGTTTTGAAGTGCTGTCCAAACTTGTCCAGTAGTCTTCTTTTTTCCATCGCATGTTTTTATCACTCTTTTTATCGTGGGTTATGATGAAAATAATTATATTTTTTGAGCAGTTGTAGGTGAAAAAATTTGGGACGAATGATTATTTTAGGACATATTTGTTTGTTCTCTAAAATCTAGTGAGTTTGAGACATTTTTCGTCCAAAATTTTTTCTTATTATTTTTTGTTCTTTGGCGCTTTTGACTAACTAATCTGAATCAGAATGATACTGAAAGGAAATAAGCTCGTTACTCATGGATGAACGGTTTTGTCACCCACTATTCCATTCACCCACTTGTCACCCATTATTCGAGTGTAGTCTTTTATCACCCAGTATTCCAGTGTAGTCTTTTATCTGTTATTTGAGAATCGTTTGTTTTTAACCGTGAGATTTTTTTAAACGAAAATGACTGTTTTGGTGATTCTTAAGCCTTGATTTTTTTTGCATCTTGCAAAGCTTTCGAGTGCGTTTCATTCCAGTATGTACAGACTTTATTCGGTAAAGGGCGTACTAGTGACAGAAGGAGTGATACAATTAGAGCAAATTTCATGTTTTGGCTCACTGAACCGAAGACAGATCTTAGTTCTGAATTATTCTTTTTTCTGTGATGACTCTTGATCGAGTCTGCTTTACCAACCAATGATTTTACGCCTTTTTTCTATATTTTAAACCCCATTTATTTATTATCTTTTCAACGCCAATTTTTCATTTTTATTTCCGAGTTGATTGAAATTTGTCTTTCAAATTGCTTCGCGTTTGTCTATTGAATCTTCCCAAGCAACCAAAAAAGCATCTGTGTAACAGCCTGAGAAATGAATTTCTTTCAAAAGTGAGTCCAAGACCCTTAGAATTTTTTAGACAAAACGCTTAAGCCATACAAATCAGTTAAAAAAACGGTAACTACAGATTGTTTGCCACCCACTATTTGGAAAACACATTGTTTGCCTGTCTTTTCACAAAATATTTGTTGCAAATCAAGTGTACTCAGCTATACGTCTCACAGTTTTTTCTTTGAAAGTTGGAGGGCGATGCTAACAGTTAGTTTTGAATTTTTTGGCCGTTCATTTTTGTTTTCAATTATCTGTTCATTCAACTTTTTGAAATCTCATGTTTTTTTAGTGAACTAGTTTAAAACATTTTTTTCCCGCATAATTACGATTGGAGTTTTGAAACAATTTTTGTCGCTTTTGTCAAAACTCATGTTATATCTATCTTTTTTTTTAAATTGATATTTACACCTTTCAATAATTGTAAGGGAATTGTTCTACTTTTATTTTGGGTTTTTCGGTCGATTTGAACAGGGTGTGAAAATGTTTAATTCCTCTCCCCGATCATGTTTTTTTTTGTGATGAGGAGATTTCTAAGCATTTTGAGTAGGGTTATAAGTACATTCAATTTACAAGTCTCTGGTAGCGTCAAGTTATTGATGAGCTGAACTTAGTCTTTCTGAGCTTCTTCATTTACCATCTTTGATCACTCATCTTTCAACAGAAAGCTCTCCTCATCACCAGAAGTAATTTTAATTTAGCTTTCTAACACGCCAATCTTCTAGTAAGGATGGTGTCATTCATAAAGTCAACAAATAGAGTACTCTATAGAGTACTCTATACTAGTGTTTTCTTATCTATTGGAAGTATTTTCAAGGGCGGGTTCTTGAGTTCATGATTACATGTTTTCATAATTACAATTACATTGCCTTCTATTTAAAACTATACAAAAAATTTCGTTTCTTTGTCAATTTTATTCGTAGATTGTTCACTGGCTCTGAGGGCAGGACGAAGTGTTTTTTTTTTATTTTTTTACATTTTTTTCTACACTAATTTGAGCCGTTTTTGACAAAACTGCTTTACGTAAAGACATTAGAACCATTCATACAAAATTTGATGTGTTTTATGTCCAGACTGTACTAGGATTTTACAGAACTAAAATTTTTGAACGCCTGATACGCTCGTGAGTTTGAAAAAGTTCAAATAAAACTTTTAGTCAATTAAAATTTCATTTAAAGCATCCGCTGTGTTTAGCGCTTCAGACAGAAGTCTAGAGTTATTCGTATGACTCACAAGTTTTTGTTTGTGACTTGAAAATTTGTATCGCTCAATTAAAAACTGGATGGTTTTACTTAAGCGGTTTCGAAAAAAAAACTAAAAAACTTCAAAAAATGTAATACATTTTTCACTGTGCACACAAGGCTAAATACGGCACGGATTTTTTTAAGCCGCTTGGTTCATTCAAAGTCAAGGTTCATTCGAATGGTTCATTCAAACTGTCAAGGTCAAGGTTTTCCTTTGCTACAATCAAATATTGACTTTTGTCAATCCAAACATTCCATTGGGTAGGCAGTTCTACAAATCTGCAGGAAGTACCCGCATGTTCAAATCAGATGACTGCGCCCTAACAAAGAGTTGTGATACCCTGTTATACGAAAAGAGTATCCAAAGATAAAGTAGTAAAATTAAAATGTTGAATTAAAACTGCGTCTTTTCTATCAACCAGAAAAACGCCAGAACTTAGAGGAAACTTGCAAATGGCTGGTATCTAATTGAGAAGTTAAAGTCAAATTAGTTTAACTAAAACATAATTCACAACAATGACAATTGCTGGAGTTGTCGATGAGCATAATAACTTTAAAAATTTTTTTGAGCAAGTTTTTCCAATTAGTTTAATTGATTTTCGACATCAAATTAACCAAAAATTTTTTAGTCGCTTAAAACAGTCGTTTTGGACGCTTACAATCTGAAATTCAATTCTGAAGAGTCTATAAAATCAATGTCAGGATATGATTAGCTTAACTGGCATTTTAAAGTGCCGTGTAGATATCATTCATCTTTGATTCAAATATTTATGTTTCTACATCGACCTAGATCTAATGATCGGATTTACGTTATTATATACCAAAAACTCAATCAGTTTTCAAATACTCAGTTTTTACAAGTTGTCAAAATGCAGCATTGAATCGATACACTTTAAAAATTCTAATTTTGAAAAGAAACTGCCAGTTTGAAAAGTTTTACGCCGATGAAAAAGTTTCGCAGAAGATGAAGATTGCCATTTTTAAATTCAGAAAAAATTGTGTTCCTTAAAACTTAAATTTATACTTTTGCAAGGGATAAACCAGATCAATTTTCCTGGTGAGGGGCAGAAATTAGTTTAGCTTCTTTATGGATGTTGTCGAAAAGGGTCTTCTCGATAGGGGACTTAAGAGAGCAAAAATCTTAATTTGCGATAATTTTTGATCATTTATGAACTGCCCATCGAGTTTTCATCTGATTTTCTGCTTCTAAGCAATATCGTATAACGCTGAAAAATATGTTTGCTTGATTGGAAAACGATCTTCACATCCATTAAAATCATTAGAATTTTTTATAATCCTTTTTTACTTTCAATATAATTGATTGTCTTTTATACACAACAAAATCGAGGAAATTCGATGATTTTTGCTGATGATTACTATAGTCTTAGCCAGTTTCTGCAAAACTCGATTTGAAGTGAACACGCACATCCCATTTTCGTTACTCATTACCCATCCCCAAGTCCACTACCAAAAAATTCTAGAAAACAATCTGATACAAAACAGTCCAAAAAACAGTTCCAAGTCCTGATTATTCTAACAGGCCGGTCGGACGGGAGCTGTCCTATGTTCAACTAACATAAACAGCGGAAAAATAGACCGCCACAGTCGCACCAACGTTTGCGAGCTTGCCAACAATGTGAAGGATTCTATACAAAATTAAGATCCGGTAATTATCGCTAAGCGGCGACGCGTGCAGCCTTCCCCCGGCGTCCTTGAACAGGACTGTTCCGTATCGGAATGTTATTTTTGTTCATTTCATGTCTTTTTAGATTGCTTTGTTCTGAACTGTTTTGTGTTTGTACAGGCGTCCTCTATGATAGCGAAACCAAACGATGAAACTAACATCAGCCATTAAAAATCAAGCGATGGTGTTAATTTTGGCCAAATTTCCAAATGATTAATAAATTTCAGCATATCAAAAAAATCAGACAAATCAAAAAAGAGTTTTCAATCGCTGTCAGAATTAAAATGCATTACAAAACCTTATACTTACGGCAAATCTTTTATTAAAAATTTGAATAGCAAAAAAACATACTCATTCGATATCTGCTATATATCTGCACTAAGAAAAAACAACTAGGCTCTTTGTACAGTTAAATAATAATTACAGTATCCCGTCATGAGGCTTTGCAGCATTAAAAAAGAATCTTCAATGATGATGCAAAAACCCCATGTTATTTGTAACAAAATTTAACTGTTCAGAAGAATATTTTTTCACCATGTACTAAACAAAGGCTACTCTCTCATGGTCAAGGCACCGAGTGCTAGAAAGTTTTCGATTTTTTTTGAATTTTTGGAAAACTAATTGAAAACTTCAGTGAACAATTATAGGAATAGGGTGAGCGCTTAAGCCTAGACTGATAAAACTAATACTTACTTATCCAATCGAAAAACGACCAAGTTAAGTGGATCAAACCTAGTTCTGCTTAAGTACTGCTATGCACTAAACCACTAGCTTTAAAAATAAAGAGAGTTCATTAATTAGTTAGTGGAACATCTATCGTGCCATCTAAGACTGAGTTTTGCCTTTACCGCATTTTTCCGAATCTGAAGTGTTAAAACGGTAGTAAAATCAAAAGTAGAGTAAGCTGGTTGGAAACTAAGCACTAAAATCATCACATGAAAACTCAACTGAAAAGGATGCACGTTTTTTGTTTCCAAAAATAATCAAGTCGCATTTTAACAAATATTTGACTTGAAATAAAACACTAGTGGACAAATTAAGCGTAAAGGCATAATTTTCTCATAAAATCCTGTTTTATGTATGATTTTGGACAACTTTCACGTGTACCGTGAACGAATATTTTTTCATAGATCAAAAGAAAATGATCAAAACTGCCCTCTATGAAATCATCAAAATTTGTTTTCAAAAACTTATTAATTTTTTCCGGTTCTTAAAATGCCGGTTTTCACCATCTGCTTTAGGTTTTTTATCGTAATGAATACTTTCTCTAATGAACGGAGTGAAAAAAAATTTCATGCGACGTGAAATATTATCAATGAGAAAATTGAACTAATCAGTGTGACAACTTGACTAAACTCAGCTGTCTCCTACAATTTCGGGCGTTTTCAGATGCAAAAAAAATTGGTTCTTGTTTCAAACTAAAGGCTGATCTTTTCAGAGAGGTTAGTTTAGATTTTTTGCTGTCGGTCGATATAAAAATTTTGTTTAAGAGCAAAAACCAAATTGTCCGACATGACACTTTTTTTAAAATACCAGAACTTGCGGTTGATTTTGTCCACTAGTTTATCTGTACATCAAAAGTTTGGTCGCTGTTATAGAAAAAAATTATGTGTCAAAACATCTGAAGGTGAAATTTTATCGAACCTAAATTGGTTATTTTCAAATGCGTCTACTGATAAGCCATTGGGCAACCCCAAACAGCAAAAAAACGTGTTTCTTAAATCCCCAATTTCATAAAATTTGTGAAATTTGCCAAAATGTTTTTTTTTAGAACGTCCATAGCGGTCAATCTTTGCTTAAAAGTTGACCAAAACTTCTAAACTGACCAACTGCGGTTAGTCTGAAACTTCAAAAGTATATTATCTGGTTTTAAGCTTTTTCTATCCCTTTATGGGAAGATAGAACCCAGCTCTGACCGTTGAAAGTTAATGTGAAAGAAAAAAAAACAGGCGAGGACTAAACGCTTCGACCAAGTGTGATATCACAATTTTTTTTTAAATCAGACGCAGAATAATTTTCCTGGCTGTTCAGAAATTGGGCATAAACTGATTAAACTGGAAAGTCCATAAAAACAAAATAAATACTTAACATGATACTTGCTGAGCCTTCGGTAAACGTTGAAAAAACCATGTTTTTGTAGAAACTATTACACTTTTAAATATCAAGCACTTTAAATTAAAAGTTTGAAATAAAAAAGGAATTTGCAAACAAAAGAAACTGCAAAGGTTATAATCTGAAATTTGCAAAATGTTTACATCGTATTTTTTTAAATTACTTTAGTGCATTATAAGATTATTTGGGACTACGAAGCAGCGACAGCTATCCAAGATGTTCATTTGTCTTCCAAACGATGAAACTAACATCAGCCATTAATAAACAAGCGATGGTGTTAATTTTGGCCAAATTTCCAAATGATTAATATAATTTCAGCATATCAAAAAAATCAGACAAATCAAAAAAGAGTTTTCAATCGCTGTCAGAATTAAAATGCATTACAAAACCTTATACTTACGGCATATCTTTTATTAAAAATTTGAATAGCAAAAAAACATACTCATTCGATATCTGCTATATATCTGCACCAAGAAAAAACAACTAGGCTCTTTGTACAGTTAAATAATAATTACAGTATCCTGTCATGAGGCTTTGCAGCATTAAAAAAGAATCTTCAATGATGATGCAAAAACCCCATGTTATTTGTAACAAAATTTAACTGTTCAGAAGAATATTTTTTCACCATGTACTAAACAAAGGCTACTCTCTCATGGTCAAGGCACCGAGTGCTAGAAAGTTTTCGATTTTTTTTGAATTTTTGGAAAACTAATTGAAAACTTCAGTGAACAATTATAGGAATAGGGTGAGCGCTTAAGCCTAGGCTGATAAAACTAATACTTACTTATCCAATCGAAAAACGACCAAGTTAAGTGGATCAAACCTAGTTCTGCTTAAGTACTGCTATGCACTAAACCACTAGCTTTAAAAATAAAGAGAGTTCATTAATTAGTTAGTGGAACATCTGTCGAGCCATCTAAGACTGAGTTTTGCCTTTACCGCATTTTTCCGAATCTGAAGTGTTAAAACGGTAGTAAAATCAAAAGTAGAGTAAGCTGGTTGGAAACTAAGCACTAAAATCATCACATGAAAACTCAACTGAAAAGGATGCACGTTTTTTGTTTCCAAAAATAATCAAGTCGCATTTTAACAAATATTTGACTTGATATAAAACACTAGTGGACAAATTAAGCGTAAAGGCATAATTTTCTCATAAAATCCTGTTTTATGTATGATTTTGGACAACTTTCACGTGTACCGTGAACGAATATTTTTTCATAGATCAAAAGAAAATGATCAAAACTGCCCTCTATGAAATCATCAAAATTTGTTTTCAAAAACTTATTAATTTTTTCCGGTTCTTAAAATGCCGGTTTTCACCATCTGCTTTAGGTTTTTTATCGTAATGAATACTTTCTCTAATGAACGGAGTGAAAAAAAATTTCATGCGACGTGAAATATTATCAATGAGAAAATTGAACTAATCAGTGTGACAACTTGACTAAACTCAGCTGTCTCCTACAATTTCGGGCGTTTTCAGATGCACAAAAAAATTGGTTCTTGTTTCAAACTAAAGGCTGATCTTTTCAGAGAGGTTAGTTTAGATTTTTTGCTGTCGGTCGATATAAAAATTTTGTTTAAGAGCAAAAACCAAATGGTCCGACATGACACTTTTTTTAAAATACCAGAACTTGCGTTTGATTTTGTCCACTAGTTTATCTGTACATCAAAAGTTTGGTCGCTGTTATAGAAAAAAATTATGTGTCAAAACATCTGAAGGTGAAATTTTATCGAACCTAAATTGGTTATTTTCAAATGCGTCTACTGATAAGCCATTGGGCAACCCCAAACAGCAAAAAAACCTGTTTCTTAAATCCCCAATTTCATAAAATTTGTGAAATTTGCCAAAATGTTTTTTTTTAGAACGTCCATAGCGGTCAATCTTTGCTTAAAAGTTGACCAAAACTTCTAAACTGACCAACTGCGTGTAGTCTGAAACTTCAAAAGTATATTATCTGGTTTTAAGCTTTTTCTATCCCTTTATGGGAAGATAGAACCCAGCTCTGACCGTTGAAAGATAATGTGAAAGAAGAAAAAAAACAGGCAAGGACTAAACGCTTCGACCAAGTGTGATTTCACATTTTTTTTTAAAATCAGACGCAGAATAATTTTCCTGGCTGTTCAGAAATTGGGCATAAACTGATTAAACTGGAAAGTCCATAAAAACAAAATAAATACTTAACATGATACTTGCTGAGCCTTCGGTAAACGTTGAAAAAACCATGTTTTTGTAGAAACTATTACACTTTTAAATATCAAGCACTTTAAATTAAAAGTT